>NC_092350.1:10831244-11161431 GCF_963676685.1 Mytilus edulis
GCTCTATTGGTTCTTTTGTTCTGATATTAAAGTAACAGGTTTGATACTATCATGTTATATCATAAATTATGCAGCTTGTTCGCTGTGGATTTAATTTACAGAATAAATTATCGACTTGTATGAACTTCATATATCATATAGAGCCCTTCCATTGAGTCATGAGAAAAAACTATTGAAATAAACAAAACATCTTTTCGTTAACTTCCGCAACAGGTCATTTAAAAAATGATTTTAGTGTTAGAGGAATGAAAATATAAATGTGTGTTTTTTACACTCCGCTCATCGATGGTAGTGTGCATTATGTTTTCAAGTCAGCTTTCCCGTCACTCCGTCCTGTAACACTAGTTGAATATATGTGTCTTCGTCACTTCAACTTGAAACTTGTTCATAATAATGTGAAATTTTGAAAATATGTCAAATGGGTGTTTTGACCAAGATTTTGTGGCATACTGAACATACAAATGTGACATTGTGAATTCTTCTAGTGTTTTTTAACTTGTTGAATTTTTCTTTCAGTTAATCCTTAATTTTGAATTATGATTTGTTTAGGGAGAAACCTGATCTTGTTAGATTTTTCAAAGATAAAACTTGTTGAATTTTTGGATTAATTCATAACTCTATATAGATGTAGCGATAGTTTATCAGAATTGATTACGTTTTTAATGTTGGACCAAAAGTATTTCAATTACTTCTTCAAAATGGGTTTATTAAATATATGTAAACCACTTATGTTATAACTTTGATCAATTTTACATAACTTGAACACCTGCAGTTTTACAACCAGACAAAAAATATCTAAATGAGCTGTCAAAAAATTGTTTGACACTGTGAATGTTCTTCAGAAGTGATTATAAATCTGCTAAAACAAATTAGAAATCCAGTAATAATCTTATAAAGCTGTAAATTTTTACCAAAGAGGTTAACCTGCATGTACAAACGTATAAATAAAGTATAATAGGTTGTTAACTGAATATTCGTGTCTAATTGTTCATTTTCTCCGTACAAATATTCGATAGATGCTCTTATTAGTGTTTCTTTTGATTTTTAAAACCACTTCTTATAAACTTAATAGAAAAATAGTTTACACTAAGAAATAAATTTACAACTGTAAATATAATATTAAAATAAGTGTTTGAAATAACGCCTTTAAGTGACTTTAAACAAGTTTTCTGTTGATATAAACACCCTCGAAAAGAACGTATTTTACATGTATGTGCAATAAATAAATAAAATTCTCTTGTTTATTTTTTCACTTAAAAAGCGTTATGTAATGCTAGGGTTAACACCTCTGCTGTGAAAATACTGCCTACAGTTCAAATGCCTTTTATTATTTTTGAATTACCTCACAGCTTTTAAACGAGGTTCATAACCAGTAAACATTACAATATACTATATCATGTTAATACTTTCTTCAAAAACACGTTAGCCTTGTGTTTTAAATCTACTGTATATAACGTAATCTGTAAAGACTGTCAAAGACAAAATCTTCAGTCATATCTAACTGTATTTAGAGCTTTAATATGAACGATGACAAAGTATTTTAAGTTGATTTTCAAATGATCAGCTCATAATGTGAACTATGGACAAACAAGAATCATTGCAATTGCATTAGATTTAGAAAAAAATTCAATTATAAATTGACATTAAAACAATGAATTCGTCAATTGTATACGAAAACATTAAATAAGGAGATGTGGTATGTTTGCCAATGAGACATCTTCCAGTAGAGTTTATATGACGTTGATGCAAGGAATTTTAGGTCTCTGTACATAAACGTTTCTTGATAATGATGAAAAAAGAGTACTTACCGAGTTAAGCCCTTCCCTGTGTACACTGAATGGTAATACTGGCTTGTCTCTCGAATACCTATTCCATAATAATGATATCTGAAATAGAATAATAAATGTACTTTTTACGGTCTTAATTTATTTCAGGAGAAAAGGGTTGGGGATAACACATTTTTAGATTAAACAAAAAGGAGAAATAAACTTAAAACAACCTAGTACCAAAATACCTTCAATTAAAAAGAATAAACGACACAAAGCCAGCTAATTACGAAGGAGGGATAGCCTCATGGAAAGAAGGATCTAACAAAACAACTCCACTCAAAACTGGGGGTCACTATCTTTGCATGACGATTTGGTGATAGCGTTATAATGATGTAAAAAATATTTTAATTCATGAAAAGTTATACTAATATAAAAATTTGTAAAATACCAGTCTTAAATATTCATTTGAGGTTTGTAAATGAATCTGGCATTAACCTGTGAACTGTCTTGATTGTTGTTCCGTGTGTACTCTTTATATAAAGAATATTCTTGTATCGATTCATGAAGGAAATGTGGTTAAATTCGGTCTACAGACATAAATAGGTGTCGTTTGCCTATCTTCCTGTGACAACTAGTTCATACATATTCAGATTAAAAACAAATGGCAGAATAATAAAACTTACTTTGAGTGTCCTCGTGTACCAAGTCGTCTTGTTGTTAGATGTGGAAACTTCTGTCGTATTGTCTAAAATAATGAAGAGAAACAGAACATATATTTTCATTACATTTAATCTTAAAAGATAAATGATCAAATGAGAAATGTTTGTATATTGTAAAATTATTATTGGCATTCGATTTCTTTTTATATCTAGTGAAGATTTATTATTACTAAAACTAAAGTAATACCTTTCCAAAAGTAGCTGCACATGCTGGCTCTAATGTTTCCTTTCTACAGAAGTCTAAATAGTGTGCATACAGTATACATCTAGGTAAGCATACTCCTTCACAGATACAATAGTTCTCTTCTAACCTACAAAATAGTCAACAATTAAAAATGAAACAACCTAGACCTTTTTTATACATACTAAAAATAAGAAATCTAAAAAAAAAAACTGATGCAACTTTTACATGAAAAAAAGGTTTACGTTGAATCAAATTAAGTTTCTTTTTCCGTCTGAACAAAAAGGGAGAATTCTGAGCAACTTTCTAGAGGAGTTTAACTAAATATCTGTTTCAAACTGAATACATAAACATTTTTTTTTCATTTCATTATGTATCTTTTTGTTATTTATTTTTGCAAAACATTAATTTCAACTTTTATAAGACTTACAGAATGAATTAATAAAAAAACAACGAGGCGCATTAAAATGCAATGGTGATCGAGAAATAGAACAAAATAAAGGAGGAAAAAGAGAGCAACAATTGAAAACTACCATGAGTACCATACAGACTATTTAAAATTAATCGAACAGAACAAAGACTAAAATGGCATGCTTTTTCCTTGTGTCTGTCCGTTCGGATTAAATCCTGCATTCATCAAATAATACAAGGTACTTTAAATCGGAAATCTTTATCGGCAGAGGAAAGAGTTCGGTATTAAATATTCCTTAATCAAAAGTAAACGTTTTACTTGTGATAGATTTATTGATCTGATAATCAAGAATGTCCAGTAAGATTTGATAAAATAGAAAGAAATGTTGGCTTATTAAATAGAATATATCTTCTTAAGGTGCGTGTCCAAACAAGGACGATTTTAATCACCAAAATTTGACAGATTCCATTTATAAATTATTAGCGAAAAACAGTTTTGAATTTTCAACACGAAGGTTTATACAAAACAAACTTATTTTGATATCAATATTGATTAATTTATGATAATGTGTTATATAAAAGAAACATTCGTGCATTAATATTGATAGGAAAAAGCAGTGGTCTGTGCCGATAATGTATAAAACTATGTGGTTTTATTGTCTTTTACGCTAATTTATGTTCACAATGACACTTGCAAGAGAGAAAGAGGCAGCACAATATTATCAAGATATGATGTATGATCATGTATCCATTCATGTCACAAAATCAGTATGTGCAGAGCAAAAATAGTCGTCCTAAAAAATTATGACTAAAAAGATGTGCATTTATAATGTGCATATAAAATGCAAAACGCTTTCAAAATTATGTTTATATTATGTAGTGATTTTGACCACTACAGTCATGTAATCTCTCATTCTTATGGCACAATTATTGATAATTTGTGTTTATTTTCTTAACTAAGAGCTATAGTTTGTGGTGAAGAATAAACTTGAACCAAGCAATGCAATTAACTTGGAAGTATATATTTGATGTACATGTATAACGATTATTCTCATATTTTTGATGACATTTGTTTTTCTTTGTTTATTTTTACATTATTTTAAAATAAAAATAAAAAGATTTGATTCAGCTCCACCTTAACGAATGTATTTAACTATTTGAGTAAAGTGTGTGCATTGTCAAAATACTAAACACAGAGTAAATAATTTATGAACTATTCAGTTCTTCGTTAATTCATTCATTCATTTATTGTCATATTGATATCAAATATTTATATGTTTACAAACTACATTGTAAATTTGTTTCAATTGACAAACACTTCACACCATCGACATCTTTGCTAAGGAACAAACTGTGGTCATTCCATAGTTTCGAGGAAATCCAAATGTTTCGTTTCTATGTTTTGTTAAAGTTTATAGTCAATGATAGTAGTTGGCTATAAATACTTCCCAAGTCAAGTCCTAATGTGTGAATTACAATTAAATGAGTCTTTAAGTCGTCCGGGATTACCATTCACTTAGCATAACACTTGTGTTTGAATAGGAAGGGATAGTTGCATAAAATGACTGTCTTCAAAGTTGCATTGGGATTACATTGTTGTTTGTTTAGATGCCAATACATGTTATTACACATAGTTGTCTCCGGTTTTTGTAGACAATGAATTCGCGCAATTATTTCAAGGTCAACATTACATGTTTTCCGTGGGTGTTATTCCTAATAAAATGTGGAAGTTTTTATTTGCTCTCCAAGAAATAGTACATATCATTGAAGCTGTTGTTGTGCACTATTTTATGTGGACGATACATTAAATACAGATTTACCGTTGTGATCATATTTAGGTAACATTTCTGTCGATATGATTTTATTTTTATTCATTAAAGGAAAAGATGAGAAATAGCATTTTGGATCATTAAACGAAGTCCCTACACACACTTGACTCAAACCAAGGCTATATGGATCACTAAAGAGTTTTCTTCGTCTGAAACGCCAAACACGGGCCTTCAGAAAAGGGCGAAAGTTTATGTTTGGTGGCTCAGTAAAGACAGTAGCCTTTACCATTCTTTTGTTATATTTCAACTTTTATTTGGTATGACATAGTTTTTTTAGGATTCGAAAAAACCTACATACGTTGGTTAGTAGGTCAAATCATGGTTATACCCTACTGTGAGTCTGAATCAAATGGTAAAACTTTAAATCACGTTACTTTATTTTGTGCAATATCATCTTTTATGTAATATTTCTTTTGTATATTGATTATATGTTGTATAAATCAGTAAGATAGCATATTTGTGTACACCATATGCACTATCTATTATCAACACACATGTAACATGTACGAATATACCTTCGTTAATTATGATTATAGCATGTTCCCGTGTCATTTGCCATCTTTTTGTTAAACTTTTCAAAGGAATAGTGTATTTGTAGCGGACTTTGCATGATCTAGTCAAACGATTGGAGGAAAGATAAGAAAGAATTTATGTGACAATGTATAAAGTTATGTCAAATACTCCACTCGTGCAGAATTAGCACCTTTGTGTGATTTGGTTTGCAGCTAATCTGAAACTTCATGTGATTTATGTTTTATTTTCTGTTCCTTTAAGTTTAACTACCACCAGTGCAGTACTTTATTCGGTCTATTTATGAGTCGTCAAACATCAAAATAACTTGATGTAACCACAAACAATTACATAACACAACCATAATAACAGAATATGAACAAAAAATAACTTGATGTAACCACAAACAATTACATAACACAACCATAATAACAGAATATGAACAAAAAATAACTTGATGTAACCACAAACAATTACATAACACAACCATAATAACAGAATATGAACAAAAAATAACTTGATGTAACCACAAACAATTACATAACACAACCATAATAACAGAATATGAACAAAAAATAACTTGATGTAACCACAAACAATTACATAACACAACCATAATAACAGAATATGAACAAAAAATAACTTGAAATAAACAAGAGGAAATAACAACAGATAATAACAACAGATAATACAGGAAGAACCACAGATAATAACAGCAAACAACAATAGACAAAAACAGCAAATAACAAATAAGAAAGACAACAACTTGAAATAACCACAGACAACAACTTGGGAAATGACCGCACTGATACAACAAGACAATATAAGTGAAATGACCGCACTTGTACAATAACATGGAAAAACAGAAAATAACTGGGAATAACTACAGTCAGTTAAAGGAAATAAACCACAGACTTTCTAATGATAAAACCACAAACAATGACCACAGACAATAACTTGGAATGACCATTTACAGTTAACGCAAATAACCACATATCATAACAAGAAATAACTCAAAACAAATACTAGATAAACCACAGACAATAACAAGAATTTACCACAGAACATTACAGGAAAATACCACAAAAAATAACCGGAAATAACCAGACAATAACTGGGAACAACCGTAGAAAATAACCGGGAATAACCACAGACATTAAAAGGAAATAACAACGGACATCATCAGGAAATAACAGACTATAACTGGGAACAGATGAAGAAAAAAATAATATAACCAATGCAAATTACCAGATGATAGTAGGAAATAACCAGACAATGTGTAACAGGAAATAACGAAGACAATCACAGACCTTAATAGGAAATAATGTCAGACAAAAAAACAACAGGAAATAACAGGAAATAACCACAGCCAATAAACCACAGAAAATAACGAAATAATATAACAGAAATAATCACAGACAATAAGTATATCCAACTAGATATATAAGGCATCTGTACCTAATAGCTTGGAACTCAGAAGCTCATGTCTAAACATGACAAGACATGTACACTGAATATAGACTACACAAAACTGAACACGCACAACATTCAGTGGGTTATATTAACACCTGACAAGACAGGTATATCATTCAGTAGGTAATGTCTATAGTCTATGAAATTCACAGATCAGCAACAGATTCTTTCAAGTATTTTTTAAAGAATAACACTGAATAAAAATCGATGTGCGCACACTTATTAAATCGATTAATCAGATTGAATAAAAGGAAGAGGTCTAATTGTAGACACGAATGACAAGATTATGTAATTTTCCTGTTCGTGTTGAATCTAGAAATAGACGATGTAATTAATAGCTCTTACTCTCTTTTTATATGTCGTTGTTAAGAGCATTCTTCCCTTCAAAATCATATGTTCATATTGAGCTTGAAATTTTCAGAATAAATGAATGTCAGAAATATTCTAGATAGACATTAAAAGTCATGATAATTTTATGTTCTAATTATGGTGTTGTATTATTTAAGATTATATACAATGTATATCGGGACCAATTTTTATTTAAAGATTTTGGTGCATGTTGCAATATAACCATTGGCATGGGAACGGTTCAATGTATTACGTTAATCTTGAAATATTTTTCACACTTGTAATAAAGTCTTTGTTGATTCCAAATGAATCTCCAAAAATGTTAATTGTTGTGGAAAAGTATCAACTTAGCAAAGGAAGAAAAAGTGCGACAACAGTTTAAATTATAAAGTCTTTTTTATCTGATAGAGATATTCAATCAGTCATCATATCGACAATATCAAGAATTTGGACATAGTTTAGCAAAGTCATTCTAAAGAGCAGATTTGTAAATAAAAATGTGTATGCACTTTGTATTTATATTACCATTATCCTTTACTCTACTTATACAAACAAGAATAAAAGACCTTGTTTTAAAATCTTGACATGTTTTAATGGTGAAAATCCAAAAGAATTATACCATAAAAGCTAAAGGTAACTTTGTAGCCATTTTCAAAGACAGAGGTACAGGCTGAATCCTTCCACTTAAATATGAGTGACACTTTATTTACATTGAGATCTCGTCTGAGGCGTGACTTTGATATAGGAACACGTCGGGCCTAGGGATGCAGCGATGTCAGTACGTTTGTATTTTTACAAGTAAGCTCCTTAGAAATAAGGGCATTTAACACAAAAGCCATGTGATGAACATGGATTAAAATCTTAGGATTGTTGTTATGATCTTGTATACCAATTTTACATTTTAATGTCAAAAGATTATATTTTAGTAGAATGTTCAAAGCCTCAATGCAAACATTCGAGACAAAAGTTATTCCGTCAATGAGTATTTCCTTCCTTCCTTTGTCTTCATAAAAACAAATTTATGTGATCCTTGGTTTATGTTGTGTTGGACGTACATTTTTTGTGATACATTATTCGTGGGAATATTCGTTTTGAATTTAATCATAGTTGCAGTCATGGAAGCACGCGTCAGTGCGAAGTGTATTTTTTTTTTGGAAAAGACTGCAAATTAAAAGGATGTTAATCCAAAAGCATTAACTATTTCAATGTGTTCTTTTTGATAAACAGGTTTGCAACAAAACACTTCACTAAAGGAAACAAACAGATTATGCTTACTTTCGTTGTTTTGTGTTGCTTTATCAATGTTTTTTCTCCTTTCATTCATAAAACAAACCGATGAATAATTTCCATTAGAAAGAAAACTGATTCAACCATATTTTTTTTGGCATGTTTTGAATATGCAAACACCAGATTCTTACAAAACTGTATTTATTTACTCCACTATGACCTTCTTGTGAGGTTTCAAGGTCGTTATTATCAAGTTTGTTATCATTGTTTTATCATAGAAGTTTTTGCAAATTTGATACTTTTCTTATCTGATTATCAAATATTTAAAAGCCTCTTCAAAACGACATAGAATTTTAATATTAATATATCTAATAAACATTTGAAGAAATTGATGAAAACAGACGTTTAAATAATGATAAGCTATCACATTTCTACTACATTCTTATTCCAACAAATCTCGTAATATCTCGTTATCTCTTGCGTTGACAAGACGAAGGTAAAAACATTGAAGAGTTCCACTTGAGATGCGTCATATAAGGAAAGAGTTGTATTTAGTTTTGCACGGTAGTTTAATCTATTCCATCCTAACCAATCAACTTTCGTTTTCTCACTGAAGCTAATCAAATTAAGTTGATAACACGGGCATACAGCATATTGTTGGCAGATTCTTGGTAAACATTTATGACAGATTTATGTATGTGATTACTTAAACAAATATCACCCGCTACGAACAAACTCTTCCTTTTATCCATAAAACTAAAAAAGAAACATAAGGTTTCTTTTCAAAAAAGAGACCAATATTTCTTATGTTTTTCCATAATTTTATTATATAAAAACAAAGCAATATTTAGATTTCAAGGTTGTCGTGATTGCATGACGTACTTACCAAAGGTACTTATCCACTAAAGAGGTTATTAAATTTTAAATTATATTGTTTTAACTGCTGGCATTAAAACTGCATTGGTGCCAGTCGTTATTATAACAAACATATGAAACCTTTATGAATGCAGCTGTTTTACACTCTAGTAACTTTAAGTTTTCAACACAATATCTAGACTTCTGAGTATAATAAATAAACTCATCAAACATAGCAGCATAACAATTTTGAAAGCCAGACGCCCGTTTCCTTTACAAAAGACTCGTCAGTGACGCTCGAATAAAAAAAAAGGTAAAAAATGTCAAATGGAGTACGAAGTTGAAGATCATACTAGACAACGATTGTTACATGAATTTAAACAAAACTGGTACTTTTTTATATTATTAAGCTTTTTTGTCTTAATTTATTTATAATATATAGTTGTTAAGAAATAAGCTTAATATGAAACGAGTTTTAGATTAGACTTATTACTGGATCTCTATATACGTTTTCATTCCTTTAGTTTTCTTCATAGGATTTCTATTGCACTGTCTAGCTTGTAAGCTCTTTCTGCTATTTTGCGTGAAATCAATTCAAATAATAATGACTGGTATATTTAAAACCAGTACAAGCCAAAATACCTTGCCACAAAAATGTGTGTCGCTTTTTTCACCAAATAATAACTTTATTTTGTTGTAATACACGGGTAAATATCCGTATATTCATTGAAATAGTTTTGTTCAGATCTGGGTTTATGTGTGATGCCTCTGTATATTTACACTCTATAACGTGTCTATATATACAAGATTTTTAACCATCTTTAAACAAATATCATTTACAAAAGTGATTTACAATCTGAATAAAAAAAGATACAAGTTGCATTATATTACAAACTAACAGATTATTTGTATTTCATCAAATATCAATTTTTCATCAGAAAAAATCCGATTTTGTAAAAATATTTCAAAATGAGTCATACACTGTTTAAATTATACATGCATATGTTGTTCCGTCTCAAGTAGGTATACTGTGCACTACAACAACAGCTGTAAATCAGTGACTTTATACTTAAGTACAAAAGTCAGGCGATTGTCCTCTTACTATGGTCATGTATTACAGCATTTATGAATTATAACAAAATAAAATGTTTAAGAAGACTGCGTAATCCCAAGTTATAAATCATTTACAAAGACAATATAATTTATATTATGTAATAAACAGAAGACGAAGATACATAAGTGAATATCACATACAACAAGAAAGACAAGATTAGCTTATCTGAATCAACTGTGGCAAACAGGCTTCAAAAACAAGATTGATTGGTGTGGGCTTCAAGCGAATTACAGATCTCTGGTCTCCTTTATTAGTCCTATCCCGTTTGTCAAGAATCGCCTAAGCAAATGTTCGATAATCATGGGCCTTAACTCTTGATAAAAGTTAAACCAAATCGACCTATTTATAGGTTTACAATGTAAAAAGATCTAAGAAAATAAAACCTAATTTGGAAAAAAAATGTGCGGACAAAAAGTGTCATGACAATTAAATATTGTGTGAATAAGGTATCATTGTCATTGATAGACTCTTGTTGTGTTGTTGTGTTTTTGGATTGCTGAACATGAAGGACATATACATAAACTCGTCATAGGACTTAAATGAGTATGAACGCCAAACGCGCGTTTATATATATAAGACTTATTGTTGACGCTCGAATAAAAAATATAAGAAAGAAGCCAGAATAAAGAAAGAATGGGAAGATCATTTATGGCATACTAAAAATCAACTTAGTATTTGTAGTCTAATCTAGATATTGTGTATCTGAGAAAAGAATGTTGATTGTGTTAGACATAAAGATTCTATAAACAATGATCAGAAGTGGCTACTGCTGGTCTGTCTGTTGACATTACTGTGGACATCTTCTGTCGCCATTAACCTATCAGATAACGCTGTAAAACTACAACAGACACTCTGTATTTCTCGTCAATAACCTTACAAATCGTCTTACAAATCATTTCACAAATATTTATAATTTCCCATATTTGTGGGAAGTCCCAGTTTGATGTTACCTCCAACGTAAGAACTTTTTAAAGCAGAAGTGCTCAGAGGTAAACGGGTTGTTTCCTAATTTCTGTATTAATGTGAGCTCTTTATCAGTATAATTTCTAAATTAATATTTTTGTATGTAAATTAATTGTTTTACTCAATTTTCAAATTTTTCGAAAAAGGGACAGATATTTTTTTTCTTTTCCATTGTTCTTGTGTACATCTGTTCGATCATACGTTTACTTGAAACTGGAACGACTGAATTCCTCCTCCGTTTATTTTTGACACACGGAATCTTTAGTTTTCAGAGAAGAAATTTTCTTACTGTTGATTGCACTTCTTTTGGTTATGGTATCGCAGTTTTTTTTCAAAAGCTTTATTTGTAAGGTATCACAATTTCTTCAATCAATTATTTTCACTTTCTTCTACTAGTATGTCATCTTCGCTTCTGTTAGTGGACAATTTCTTTTTTCTTTGTGTTTCTATTCATTTAATCAAAGCAGTTCAATAACTATGTAGAATGACTTATAAATTTTGCATTCGAAACTTTCAACATTATTAGTATTTACGTTTTATTCGAGATGATGTGTCGCCATGCCGTTATCAAATTGTTACAAGTAAGGGAGATAACTTGATAATGTCGTCCGATAACGCCTAATGCCATTTCCTCTTTCTGACATTTTTATTGTAGTCCTTTATCTCTTTTTTACAAGTAAATTAGATAAAAGGAAATGGAAATTGATTTGGTTATAAGGAGAAGAAAGTTATGGACTAAATTTTGTAATTTGCAACTTTTTATTGACTTACTCAGTCACCGCTTAAGGTTATGTTTACAAAATAAGGGGCAGTGCATAAGGAAGATTATATAGATATTCTGAAGTAGACACGGCGTATATTACTGACTTTGCTTTATAAATAAGAAGATGTGGTATGAGTGCCAACGAGACAACTCTCCATGTTTTGTATGAATAAAATAAGATACTCATGCTATTTAAATCAGTGTTCACAAATACTGCCCTCTATCGGCATAAGTCTTTTCAAAAGTCAAATAAACAAAATAGCGAACTCCAAGGAAAATTCAAATTGGAACGTCCCTTGTCAAAAGGCAAAATCAAAGGCTCAAATACATCAAACACATGGAAAACAAACAGTCGTGGTTAGAATATATGTCTCAAGGCTGATTTTAATGTTACTGATAATATATAGGTCTTCTGAGATGTATAATGTGTATCACAACAAACTCTTCTTTTCTCCACAATCAGAAAGACCAATGAAACGAATTCATTCAATAATATTCTGCCATAATCTCTAGTCTTAAGATATCTTAATCACACAATCGCATGTGATGACCTCACAACAAACTATTTCATAAGAATTATTAAATATGTATTTTATATGAGAACACCAGGTGTAATATACGGGTACAGGCACGAAATCTAACACACAGAGACTACAAGAAGACATTATGATTGTAGAATTTCAATAAACACTCGAAATCAACTTGTTTTAATCACCTTTTGACCCAACAACTATGATAAATGCAAATTCTTAACATGCATTTGTGACCTGCTGAGCTTATTCAAAATGGCTGGTACATTGATAGGTACTCGAAAATAAATAAGATTTGGTGATATGTATAATAGGTACGTATTTCCCTGATAACACACCTTTGTTCATGTGCATATTCTGTTGAAGAGGGTAGATTCAAATGCATAATGGCAATTGACGAATCTATGTTCTGGTCTGTCAAGATTTAATATCTATTGTTTAGGTGTAATATTTGTTTGGCCACGTGCTGTCTGTTTGACAATTAAATTACATATAACATACTAAATGCACATAATTTGTTAAAATGCGTCTTTTTGTACATGACACAATATCGATATCAAAAATAAGGGGATCATGTTTAACATGTTGACAAAATTCAAAGGACGGGGATGCAAACGACTAAAGGGCAATATAACCTTTAACAATGAGCAAAACCCTAATCGTAAAGTTACTATTTCAGACCCAGAAATGACAAAATTGTTAACAAATCAAAAAAGAAAACCAGCGTCGTGATTTATTTGAATAAAAATAAACGAAACAAATATGGTTCAGGCTCCTGACTTGGAACTGGCACATGGAGAATATATTAAACGTTTTAGCTCTCGGTCCTCCCCTAACCTGCGAATAGTGTGCAACATACACAACATAGCAATACACTGCTAGATCAGTTGAAGGCTAAAAGATGACCTATATATGTTAATTTTTGTGTCATTTTGGTCTCCTGTGAAGAGTTGTCTCATTTGCAATCAGATGCAAACATCTTCTTATTTTAATTCATATATTCTCTTAAGAATTGCATTTACCTTTTTCACTTGTGTAATATTGTTTGATGTATATCTTGTTTTCAATGTGAATTTGCTAAACTTTGATTCGGTTACTTGTACTTAAACAAACTTTCAAAATTCGCAACTAAAACCAAATTCATGGGGGTCAAGTGATATACCTCAGAGTTGAGTCATAGTTATAGATTAGATGTGATTGAATAATAAAATAACCCCGTGCTACAAAATTCTTCTTGTTTATACAATATCTTTGGTAAATTATCAAAGTAAAACTAATATATGAATATTAGTGTTTTCATAAAAATGTACTACACCCAAAGATAAGTCGAACATAACACTTATTGATATCTTCTTTTAAAATCTGCCAAAACCCCCTTAACGACAAAATAAAAATTTTGTATTTTGAAAATGAGTCATTTCAAAAGTTACTATAGATGTAGTAGGAACAATCAATATAATGTTGACTTATGGAATCGTCTCAATACCATGATACCAAGGACGATAATTACAAAAATATCGCAACTTTTAGTAAGTCAAAAAAATGGCGTTTGGACTTTGGGACAGGAAGCAATAGCATAAATACTAGTGTTATGGAAAGCTATTTATTTTGAAACTGAGCAGCGAACTTCCTTAAAAGGCATATCGATGTAATTTGCATTTTTGTATTTTCAAACTGGTGAAAGGTCAACTTAACATGCATTTTGCATTGTAATTTATTCTCCCCCGTCGCGTAATATACTTTAGTATTGCAGTTCGTGTACGTTGTAGAGGGCCAATTATTTCGCCAAGAGTCATCGCACTATTTTATCTAATCAACTTTTGTATTGACTTTCTATACTTTGGTGAACATTTTTCCAGAGAAAACGTCAAACACGACCAATATCAAAAATATAAACATCTCACTTCAGTGTTATTGGCATTATCGAGAAAATATTTAATATTTCAATCTGAAGCCTTGTTAAGGTGAAGCATTTCGAAAATTGACACTGTTTGGACAACAAGTACTCGTTTCCTCATAAGAGTGCATATCTTTTAACCCGTAAGATGGAACTGTAATCAATATTTGAATTTTTGATGATAATTGAACAAGAAAAGGATAACTAAGAAATCGAAGGAATTTTTAAAGCTTTTAAATCAAAGTATGTAAGGTTAAAATAAGTAATTCCCAGTAGGAAGATCTTGTTTTAGAAGTACCATTGGATTTTTCCAATGGATGTGTTGAAATCTACCTGCATGAAGCCGAATATTATACGTGTATTTAAAAGCAATACCAAGCTACTGCTTAAAACCAACGACAAATTCAGCCAAATAGATGTAGTACGACTACAAATATATATATTTACTAAAACTTTCATCCTAGACGCTTCAAATTGTCTTGGTGTCTGATATGTGCTTCAAACATTGACGACATCTTGATTGATTTATCATATTCTCAATTTAGAATAATATCTAGGGTGGGTTTTTTTTTGGAAAACATTTTCTAGTAAGAAATCTTGTTAAAGTATTCAAATATTACTTTTAAAAATCAGATCGATGTTTGTAAAAATAATAACATTCAAAACTCAGATCTTCATTTGTTTGCCATATATATTTTGCAAAACACTGAATATTGGTTGTAGCAGTTTACTTGACAACTTCCAATTTAAAGGAAAAGATTCAAAATTATTACTTTTTTTTCTTTTTTAACTTTGATTTATGTTTATTTTTTTTATATACATGCAGATGTAGTATATATCTATGCATTTTCAAATTGTCTGTCGGTATGGTTATTCAAATTCATTCTTACAAAGAATTTTGCCTGCTACAACTTTACCCTTTCGGCTTTTAAATTCACAATATTCTTTATTTTGCTCCTGAAGATTCGAGCATACAGTATCAAGGTCAGAGTATCAAAGACACAATATCAAGATCAAAGAATCAAGTTCACAGTATCAAGGTCACACTATCAAGGTCACAGTATCAAGGTAAACCCAGAAGAGGACAATGGTATTGGTATTATATGGATATAGTTCCCCTTTCAAAACCAAATATTAATTATTATGAAAATATGTGCTTACAAATTGGCTACATAATATCTGGACAAAAATATAAAATGTAATCTATACTCACCATTGTAACGTTAACTGAGTCTGTTTCTTTTTATCACGCATAATTTGTGCAACAGTCTTTTTCTGTGGCTGAGAATTACCCCCTTCGCCATTTATATTCATCGCTTCACTTTTATCTTCATCGTCCAAAACACTGTCTTCATCTGTAAAACCTGGACTATTTTCATCCGTTTCTGGTTCTAAAAAAAGGTGATCCAACAAATATTACATGTACATGTATATGTATACATTTAAAAAGTTTTATCTAATAATGGCCTGGACGCTTAGGTAAACTATACCAATACAGAGGCGAAACATACTAAAGGGATATTCAAAACGACAAAAAGAAAATAAACTGACAACGTCATGGCTAAAAAAGTAAAAAACAAACAAACAATAGTACACAAAACACAACATAGAAAACTAAAAGCTGAGCAAAAACTTGGTGTGGTCTCAGTTGCTTCGAAAGGGTAAGCATATCCTGCTGTATTTAATAAATACAGTGGCATTAGGTACATCGAAAGGCTAATCTTTTTATATATCAAAACTAACACTGAACAAATAATTCTGAGTAGTAAGGTTGAATTCCTTTATTTGATAAAAGTGATATAAACGTCATGGCGTGGTTTCACAGATGACCACAACTATGTTTCATTTTTCGTAGCCAAAGTATCGTCCTTCTCTGTCAAACTTGGTGACTCGATGTTCTGTGACTTTTCAGATTTATGCTTATTCGTATAGAAGTACAGGTTAAGTGGAATTCTGGTATAAAGGCTCCTGACTAATTATATCAGCGAGTAAATTTGCTATTGCGGAAAACTATATAGTCCGCTGATAAATTTATCAATGCTGTTGCGTCAATTGAGTTCATCAATTTATCCCCCTTTATTAACATGTGAAAAATATGGAACTACTTATGTCTTTAATGAAAACTATTGTTCCATTGTTTTGTCCATACTTAATGAAAAGCATGTCTTCCGATTGACGTAACCGCAGCAGACGACTGCAGTTTACACATTCCCGCCAAGATAACAGAGATTACTATCTCCATAAAGATTAAACATGGCCATTGAAAAATCTAACAAACAGCTTATGAAATGTTTAATGTGGTCCAATTTAAATTGATAGTGGTGAATTCTTGGATTAAATAAGGAGTAAACTAGCCTCTTTGAAGATGATGATGGTGTTGTAAGAAAGTGGACGAGGATTAGACACAAACATTTTATTCATAAAATGGTGTATAGTTGTTTACTGTAAAGATGCTTCTTAATTTTCAAAAAGGTCTTAGTCGAGTGAAAAAATTGTCATTTCATCTTGAAATGTTGCCTATTGTCTTTTATTCCATTCTATCGTACCAAATTAAAATTATTCTTGTCTTTTTTTTATTAATGACGCAGCTAATGCCGCTTTACTAGGCTATACAAATAAGTTATAGTTATTGACCAAGCAAGTCGGTATATGCCATTTAATCTGCACAGCACGAGATGACCCAATAACCCGAACGACGCAGGAGTTCGGGTTATTGGGTCATCTCGTGCTGTGCAGATTAAATGGCATATACCGATTTGATTGGCCAATAACTGTTTTAACACATGACGCAATCAATTTACGTGAACGTTTTAGAAATGTGGACGTTATTCCGCAATCCACGGATCCTAGGAAAGTTTCTTGTAGGGTAAAAAAAAGGGGGAAATACGACTTTGGTAAGTTTTAAATTAATATTTTTTTTATATTTAGACTCATTCTAAAATTGCGATTTAATGGTATATTTTATTTTTTATCGTTTCCGTTAAATTTATTTCCAATTTTTATTTAATTGGTGATGATTAAGACTTTGGCAAATTGTGTACTTTCAAAACGGTGTACAGTGGCATATCCAGGGGGAGGGTTCGGGGGGGGGGGGGACCCCCCTTTTTTTTTTGACAATCAATGCATTTGATGGGGGACATATAGTTGGACCCCCCTTTGTCCTGGGTTTGGAACCCCCTTTTTAAAATGGCTGGATCCAACCCTGGTGTATGAAAAAAAAAAACATAACTGCATTGAAGGGTTATTGAGTTTAAATTAGATTACTTGCTTTTGAATTTCTTTCCCTCAATGATATGGTTAGAAAAAGAACCGAGGAAGATGTTATATTACCTAAATGTAAAATGTTAAATAAACAGAAAATACGTTTCTCTTTCAAAACCTTTTACTCCCCGCAACCCCCTCCCCCTCCCATTTCTTTTTATTTACTGTATAACTTTTTTAAAACACAACCATCTAAATGAAGTTTGATTGAGCTCCAGCTAATCACCCTGTTTTAAAACAAACTTAAATATGGTCTCATTAAATTCGATCCAAAAATAGTCCCTTTATAGGAATAGATATTCAAAAAGTCGTTATAAATTCCATTGAGTCTGAACCTAATCCAAATCAGATTTCTTTTATTCGGATATTCTTAGATACATTTCTTTTTTGGCAGAAATTACCAAAAAATGTTTTAACTATCTTTCTAACTTTAAAACACTGATTTAGATTTACGTTGTACACAAAATATAATAAAATAGTTTATGTACCAGCTAAGATAAAAAAAAATAAAGAAATGAGAAACCTCTCTTTTTCCTATTTTGAAACTACGATGTTTGTACGAAGTTCAACTTTGTCATACTTTCAAGGCAAATGGCGGATTCAGGGGTGGGAGCAGGTCGTTAACCCTTGGATTGGACAAAATATCGTGTTTTAGCTTAAAATCGATAATATTGTCTTTAGTCTCGATACACTCTATGATATTTTTTTTAAATTGATAGAATAACGCCCCTTTCAAAATCCAGGAACCGCACCTAAAGGTAAAAATAGATTTGAACTGTGCAGTATATCTGGGGTAGTTAATGCACACCTTTGCTGTGCATTATCCAGATTATAGCACAGTAAAAACAAAGGGATTTTACCCTTGCCATGTGTTAATAATATATTATTTAGGCAGTGGCTATTCGTCCGCCTGACAAATAGTCAAAAATGTCTATTCATCCGGCAAGCCGGACAAACAGCATTTCTATGGTTTTCGCTATTTGTTTGGCCTAAAATATAATGATGAAGATATAACATCGTGTTTTGAAGGAGATAAATAAAGCATGTATAGTTATAAAATTTATTGTTTGACATCGTTTTATGAAAAAGAATTCATTCTAATATATATATCTATACATTTGATTCCGGTGGGTTTTTTTTATTCTAAAGGAATTTGGGGATTTGTAGGGAGGGGATGATTCTCTCTTTTGTGTTCTACCTATGAATTTCCTGTAAGGTAAAAAGTCGGGCCAATGATTATTGGCTTCATTAGACATCTATGATTCCAAAAGATCCTGAATTTATTGTTTCTGTGAAGTTTGGTTAAAGTAAGGTCCCCAAATGATTAGTGCACGATTCTTTATTTAAATTGTTCGGCGATTTTCAATTCAAAGGAAATTAGAGAAAAGGGTAGGCACGTGTAACCTGTTCCCAAAAGTAGGATTGTCTTTTCGATAGATCATTAGATACAACAGGGAAAAGGGGGGATACCCCAAACCTGGTGTCATATTCCCAGTCCAAGGACCAGACATATCATTTCATGTTCATAGATCTCTGTTGTAGTATAACTTAAAAATAATGCAGCCAAGCAAGTTTGATATAGTATTTTTTCCGAATGCGTTTTGCCTCCATAAGGTCAATGGAGGTAAATCATCAATTTCACTTTGATTTCAGGCTTATTCCTCACTGTTAACATGCATACACTATTGTTCTGAAATCACTTCTATAGAAAATTGTTTATAAAGCAATCACATTCTCTCTTGTTTTCTTTATGACATCTTTAAATATATAAATCACGATCTCCGATTCCCAAGCCTTCGTCCATTGCATATATACGCGCGTTTGTTATCCGACACCTTATCTGGGACGCTTTCCGCGTTATATGACACTTTTATTGATATTGAAGATTTGCGCATCCGCAGACGGATGGCCGGACGAATAGAGATTTTTATGTTTCTTTTAGTATGTATTCCTAGTATTGAAAGGAGGCGACATCATATCTAGATGCCAACATACAGTTCCAACAATAGGCAAGTGTCTTTGCCATATGTTATGCTCAAAATCATGAAAAAAAATATCTTCCAAAATGTGAATAGAAAATATAATCGTTTTACATTGTGTTTCTGTTCAGTAAAGTAAAATGAAAGACGAAAAATCTTCTCCAGAAGATTATAATTATTATGAAATTGTATAACATTGTGTTTCAATCTCATCAAATTAAAAAGAAAGACAGAAAACATATGTTAAAAACTCAAGATAATAGGAAAATCACAAAAGAGGGGCGAGATATACCAGAGGGACAGTCAAACTCAAGATTTCCATCAATAAAAACAGTTTATAGCAAACTCTTCATCGTTATGCAACTGCATGCCAGCATGCTCAACGACTGGTTTTTAAATATCTACAAGAATGATGCCTTATTTCAAATGGACAGAGAACGGATAAGGGTAAAAAAGGGCACTGTCAAAATGGAGTTAATATCAATTTCAGCATGTGCTAAAACCCAGTTAATGATGTTTCGCCTAAGTGAGAGAAAAACACCTCAGTTTTGTTCATTTCTGAAAAAAAACCACATATATTTTTACTTAAAATTCTAAATTTTGATGTCAATTTCTTAGTTATATTTGGAGAAGATGCCAATAGGTCTATATAATAAAGGATAAACTATAGTCACTTATAAATGATACATAACATGCATTCAACTTAACATCGGGGAAATTCACCAATTTTATAGTCTGAAGACGAGACATGCTAAATAATGAACCTAGTATCGATTCTTTAAGAACAAAACTAGAAACATGGTAACTATAATAATTTATGTATTTCAGTACTGGCATGAAAAATTCGGTTATTGTGCAACTATAATTAAAAAAAACAACATTGCTGTTAACTTTTTTTAATTTATTTTTAATACAGATTTCTTCATCATGAAAAGCTGTCATTACTTGCCCGGCTTTAACTATATTTGTGGTCCCTTTTGGTTTATAGTCCTGAAAATAATTTTTGGATTTCCCCACTTATTTGCCGGCATGCGAATCTTGTGAAGAAAAATAGTACCGGTAATGTTATTATGACTTGCACATGGAAAATATTGCTTTCCTTTACAATGAAACGAAGATTCAAAATAAAATCAACCAAGCGAAAAATCTCTGTGCGAATTAATGTTTAATTAACCGTTTTTATACTAAACTGAAGTGTTCCAGATTATGACAGTTGTTGTACCAAAATACGCACTTCGAATAGGCTCTTAATGAATATCAATTTCATACTCATTTTCAATACAATATAAACATATCTATTGTACAAAAATTAAACGCAAATAATTTAAATTAATTTAAATTTTAAAATTATGACTTATGTAAATTAATTATATCTGCAAGTCATGTTTCTGTGGGGTCCATAATGATTTTATATCAAGGGTCCCTTATTTAACCAATGATTTACTGAATAGCAAAATAAATATTAAAATTGTAAAGTATTAGCTTTCCTGTTTCTAACTACTTACAGCAACTCTTCACAAATACATAATTAATTGTTGGATTGAAAAAATTTAGTGCATTAAATAAACTTTTCACTCTCTCTTTTTCTTCGTGATATTATGATATCAAGGTTTAATTGATACCTCCGTTCGAGTATATTGTTAACTTTATTTACATTCACTTAAAATTAAAAAAATATAATGCAAATATATACATTTGTAGTTTTACTATTCAGTAGAAATTCCGTTCGTCCTTTTTTTGTCATTTTCACTCGATTAAGAAGAAAGCAAGCAGTGATACCATTATTTTAGACGTCTTTAAAAAAAATAAAGTAAAACTATACTTTGGGTAAGAGACTAGTACAATATCGAAGTGACTCTGATAAATCTGAAACAGCGGTTCGGGTTCAATACCAAAAAAACAGAGATCCACACACTGAGGACTATTTAGATTTAGAGTATAATCTACAACTTGCGACAGGTCATTCAATGATTGATTTTGTTCGTTAGTCTTATGGACTCTCGCTTACATATAGATGATCATGATCGTAACCATCTTTTTTCCTGTTTTGTTGTTGTTGTTGTTGTTTGTTTTTAAAACAAAAGAAAGAGAGAACTATGATATTATTGTCACTTTTATTCGGTTTTGTATAATTATTATCGACGCATTTCAAATTAAAATTTGACGAAACTTTCGAAACAAAATCAAGGAGATCACGGTAGTTGTTATGATAATGGGAGAACTTTTGAAGAAAGAACAGTTAAAACCGTTTGGCCTTCAACAATGAACAAAACACGTATACCGTATAGTAACTATAAAAGTAATATAATTACAATGTGTCGAAAAATTAAGACAAGAAAACTAACAGCCGTATTTACGCTTATTGCAATGAACAAAACAATTTTGGCAGACAAGTCTACAAAACTTCAGGCTTCAGACAGGCAGATTTGAAGTTGTCTTTTACTTATAAATAATGTTTAATACATTTATATTTCCGTTTCGATATCATATTTTTAGTCTCTTTAGACCAATTTAAAAAAAAGAAAAGATACACCCTCTGGACCGATAACCATAATTGAAAACAGTCCCAGTGGAATAAATGCATGTTTAAAAGATACAACATAAAATGCACAACCTCGTTCTGAATTTCTCTTTTTAAGTTCGTTTTACGGACACAGGTTTGAAAGTAATATTAAAAGTGTCACTGTAAGCGATATAAACAACGCGGAATTAAGAAAAAATGTAGATCCTGGTTGCAAAATATATGTTGGGCTTTTACAATTGTGCACTTTTTTCTCCGTGTAATTATTTTTTGCTATGCTCACTGCTACTAATTAATACTCTAAAACATAATCACATTGACCTATTTGTTTATCATTTTAATCCCATCTTAAAACCTTGTTTAGTAAAAAATTATCCCTGACATGAAATATATACGTTAAAACAGAAGATAAAAGATAATAATGGCAAGTGACAGATAGACGACAACGTTTATACTGTCTACAACAAACCGTTATCTAGCATAAAACCGTTACTTCGAATTAACAAAAACTTAATTCTATAAAAATCGTAAAATTTATATTGAAGTTTGCGCATGACCTTAATAATTGATACCGTTTTGCGTTCATTTAATTGTATTTTTCTTTATTTTAATTTGTTTGCATTGACGTAAGAGATGACTTACCAAATAATACATTGTATCATTACATGTATGTTAATAACGAGTTCAATAAAGAATTGAATATTGAATGCTTCTTATATTGAGGTGTAAAAGAATATGAAGAGCGGAAGCAAATAAAAATTTTAAAAAATACCCGACCCTAAATGTAACTGATGAAGTAAATTTTAAAAATAACCTTTGTCGTTGTTGTATTCGGTCTTTTGCAATATCAGTTGTTTGTTGGTAAAGAAGCCGAATTACTCAGAAAATGAAGCCATATAAATAAGACTATCAAGTCACATGAAGGCGGCACAAATAAAAAGGTCATTCTGTTTTAATTGTAATTAATACCGTAGATAATATTTATTACGTTTGATATATAAATGTGTAAAATGCATTATTATTATAATTACTATCAAAACATTGTCTTTATCTTAAAGTTATTTAAATTAAATGAAGACTTACAGATAAAGTGAAATTCTTATTCAAGTAATAAAAATGTCAACCCTAAGCCATTGTCTTTTTAGTTCTAGAACAATTAAACAAAAATATTTATACGATTTTGAAAGGGTATATAAAATACAATTATTATATCTATGGACATTTAGGTTCTTCTATGTGCACGTGCCATATCACAGTAAATTGCGACACATGAATTCCCATAGAAAGATTAAAGTTGAATTAATATTTGTAAAAACCTAAACTTCAGTTGTTTTCCTAGATTTCCATGTTGTTTTCTGTCTTGTTTATAATATTTCAAGATTAAAAAGGAAGTCAAATCTTAAAAACATTGTAAATTTCGCTAGAAACCACAGATGTTAAAAACCTTTCCAAATAATATTTTCATAATTCTATATGTTTGTCTAAATATCCCACTTCTGGATATGAATCAAAGTAAAGTTCAGCCACTGTTTCCCACACCTCTGTGTTGAACTGTTACACGATTCATAATACAATGTCAATCATACCAAGCATAATATTTCAGCATGATAAAAGGATTTACATTTATTTTAGGAAATATGAAAGCCACTGTGTACATGCACTGACAATCCTTTTATATCCATAAAAGAATACATAAGTAAAACAAACCCGTATAGTTTGAAATAGAAATTTGGAACAAGGAATTAGGCACCGCAGATTTATTTTGGAACTACGATTGGAAAATTTTGGAAAACATAGACTTTCAATTCGAATAAATATTTCTATGTTCTATTTCATTGTAATAACAATTATTGGGAGAAGTTAAACATGATTGAATTTGGCCTGCATTGGACTATTCTATTTAAATCATATCACTTTCACTGACCAATTTTTCAGCACTAAACAGTCCTCATAAAGGTACATAAATGCATAAATACAAGTAAAGCATATAACACGGAAGGTTTAAAGTTGACCTTAAATGCACACACACAAAAAAAGTTTCCCATACAGATTTAAAAAATCAACTATACCCGCAACGATTTTTGTACAGTATTTGTTCAATTAGTTCGGTTTCACTATTAAAATAAAATTCTCCGATTTTTAAAAAGAAACTCCCCAAACCTGCAAGTAGATGACCAATGTCTATTAAATATTGTCCCTAATGTCGGGAAAAATGGATCTTACAGAGAAAGTCTCAATACCTGCCTGTAAATGGCCGATGTCTATAATCTAAAGTCGGGGAAAATGATGACAGAAAAAGATACGTGATTGCACATAACAAGCAAACATACCAAATCTAATTCTCAAGATGGATGTCAAGCTTTGGTTTAACAGATAATACATTCAAGTACTTTGATTAGAACAAATATGACACAATACGTGTGTGTAGCCTGCTGTGAACTACCTAAAGTTTTATATTTTCTTATGACAGTAAAATTAGTCTAAGTAAATTTACACATTTTTCAAAATTTGTCAATTTTTATGCGGATGTTTGGATAAGAGAAAATCCACTGTTGTGTTTTGTTTTTTAATAAAGGTTTAGATTTCATTATATTGTCTCTTATCGATTTAAATGATAAAATGTGATTTTGGGTCAAGATTTAAGGAGCAAATTTCCAGCACGAACCCAAGATATTGATAGAAAAACTTTAAAATTATGATCAGTTTTTAAAATATCGTGAGAAAAATTTAAGTGTAAGGGGACCAAAACATTTAATTAGCCAGAAAATAAATACAAGATAGACTAAGCAGAAAATGATTATTGGAAAGTCTAAAGTAACATATTCCATCTTGAAAATATGATTTTTAGGCATATTCGAAGGTACGAAACAATCGGACGTAAAATATAAAAGTAAACTTTTAATATGAAATAAACAAATGCATTTTTCACAGGAATTAAAGTTATAGTATAATAAACAAAAAAGAATGAAATAAACAGATGAATAAAAAATTAGAAATATAAAAGACGAAAAAATAATGAAATGTTAATACTTAGGACATTTTGATGACCCTCAAGTCCCTAACAATAGAAAAGTAGAAATGACTTATTATTTGAAAATATTCAAACATTTCATTAAAAATGTAGAATTACATAATTTTGACATGGTCATATTTTTTCTCATGCAATAAAAGAAGAAGTTAAATGTTTATATAACTATTATAACCCCACTTAATGTTAAATTTATTGTACCAAATTCTACTTTAACAATTTTAATGCAGTTATTTAAAAAGAAATATCTTCTTTAAAAGCCAATAATAAAATATTTCAATATCTACCCTGCTATAAATCCCAGTAATAAACATGTAGAAAAATAATGTTGTAAGTGTGAAAAGACGAGAAAATAAATATACTTAAAGGTACAATCATAAGTTGTTATTTGAAGTGAATACTTAAAGTCCTTTGGTATGAGGTCTGACTGCCTCCGTTAGCACGCAGGGAGGTAGTTACGGTGGTATTAGACTTTCTCCAATATTTTGGATATTTAGGAACGTACAACAATATATATCGAACACCAGGAAATAATGGCTTAATCATCATTATAAGATGTTTGTAAACAAAATATGACATAGAGTAATCTATAAACATTACTGAATGATTATTATGCAAACAATTACCTTGCAAAAAACTCAAGTATTATGATCAGTTAAGTGATTTAATGTTTACAAATGTAGAAAGAGTAGGTCTTACCCGACTTCAGGCCATTTTTTATAATTTTTCGACTTTTATCATCATTGTTGTTGTTATGCGACAAGGATCCGTTCTCAGCAGTCACTTCTATGGATGTTATTTCCGTTTCATCATTAGTTTCTCTGCACACGCGCTTTGCGGGGGTGGGCATAGTTTCTGCTGCTAGATCCAACATCGGTAATTGATCAAGGGTATACACAAAATGATATTTCAATAAAATCCCACTTTTTACTTTTAAACGTTACATGTTGTCCATAAAAAAACAATGTTATCAAAACAAAGTAAAGAAACAATGCTGCTGATAAAGAATAAACTAAACCAGAAGGTACACAAATACACGGTACAAACTATTCCACGGCTCAATATAGTATTATTTTCAATCTATTCTCATGAAGTCAGAAAATAACTTTATGTCATAGTCCATTTTTTACCTGGAAAAGTGGCTTCATAAACAGTATCAGAAAATAAATCAAATTGAAGAACTGATTAAGGTAATATTGATTTTAGGGTAGTCACGTGGTTTAAACTGTTATGACCGATATGAAAAAAAGATAAGAGGTTTTGCAATAACTGCTACAGTCTTATCAAAATTCAAATCCCGCCCCAAAGATTGATAAGTTTTACATCCGATTCAGGTATCAAATCTATACGTACGGTAAAGGTAAAAACTTGGAGAATACCTAAAGTTTACATAATTCTTATTTCAATTCCGCTCATGGAAGTATTTATATTAAAACTAACATATGGGACAATCTACTGTATTTACATAGTTATTACTAATATATTTAGAAACAAAGAAAAGAAAATACTTTGAGATGATCAGGTATTACCGAAACAAGGCTTGTTAACACCTACTGCACATCTTTATCCAAATCAGAAGATCCTTTAAGCACATCTATTTATAAACTGAAATTCAAGTTGTTCTATGCACAACTAGTGTACTTTACAAACATATCAGTGGAAATGTAGAATAAAAAGTCTGCATTTTGTACAATTAATAATGCGTGTGTCATTCACGTGTGAAACAAGGACACACAACTCAAATGATATGATCAGCATATTGTAAGTTAGGCTGCAAATCAAAATGACTCTGCATGGCCATACGAATAACGCTTTCGGAATTTTGTTTTGCTCTTAATTCCACGGTGTTTTTTTGTTGCTTTACCTGTTGTTGTTTTTTTTTTGCTATACCTGTTTTTTTTTATATCTGGCTCATGTCTACGCTTTGAATTTGAATTTGGTCATCTAGCGCGAATTACTTTTTGTTTTGTTTTTTTACTGAAGTGTTTTGAGGTTATTGTAAATTCATTGCCTTGTTTTTTATTGATTCAAATATAAATATATAGAATACTGTTATATTCATTTAAATTTTTCGTATAGGACATCACTTATAAACAAAAGCCGATGCCTGTTTTTTCATAATAAGCCAATAGTTTAGTTTAGTAGTTGTTCTTATAATTTTAACGAAAAATATCTTTGAATAAAAGTGTTTCTAAATGAAAAGAAGTTCATGACTACTGGTTTTACTCAAATGTGCACTTGACCAAACTGTTCATTTCTTCTTGTCAAGCACACATAGTGCAAGAGAATTACTTTCAGCTGACATATTATTGTCCAACATCTTCAAAAGACCTTCCAAATTAATTGCTGATACCCGATATTTAACTTCCCCTAGATGTTACCACTTCAAATAATCAGTTTATAAACTTTGAAGTCAACTTTAGAAAAGACAATATTCTGCATTATATTTGAGAAAAAAACAAAAATCAGTAATAAGGAAAACAAATTACTTTTAAATAACAGAACACACATATACCAACCTATTTATCGTTTTGTATATTATATCACATCGGAACTATTGTAATGCAGAAAGCCAACGACCCAAGATTTTTCACTTTGATATACTTTTCGGTGATCAGTAGATTCCGATTAATATATGACTACTGCATGGAAACAGTAATAAAACTTATAGTCTAAGGCAACACAGTAACGTATTATAGATTTGTTTTTCTCAAATGTTTCTGCAATTATTAGAGAAACAGATTACGATGCTATAACTCTAGTATTGCGATATTTCTCCACTCTCAATAGTTAAATTTGAATTATTCAAAACGCTCGGCAAGCCTCACGCTTTAAATATTATTATTTAACTGTCTCGAGTGAAAAAAATATCGTAATGTGATGAAATCTATATTTTTATGTGTACGGAAAATAGAAATGTCACCGGAAAAGTGAAAACTGTACTATTAAGCCAATCCGTATCCCTCTATACAAATTAAAAAAAAAAAAAAATACCACGACAGATGTGACAAAAATTTTGATCTTGAATCTCGGTAAAATGCAGAAATTATGCGTAATGTTTATCTTACAAAATATTGCATAAAATACAACCTGTGGTGTCAAATGAAAACAGAAAAAGTTAAAGTATGGCGACAATCTGACTAAATCCTGTATATAGTGTGTGGGTTATATAAGGATACAGACAGAACCGTCAATGATTTATCCGGATATTGCCCGTGTAATGTTAACAATTTTATTTGAATTTATCAACTAATTTGATAAGCTTTAGATTTTAATTAAAAATTTTATCTGTGAACAGATTTTTCATAAAAGAAATCGGGAAATTCGCAACTTCTCATTTATATCTTGTAGGAAATACAATGAAAAAAGGAAATTGATTAATACAGGTCATAAAGTTGGACTAAAATTTATTGATTTAAAATCTTCTTGTAAAACATATATGGAGCATTATACTGCAGAATCGAGACTAGAAAGAAAATAAGTTTAGATAGTTTTCTGTTTGCTGACTTTTATCCTTGTGGGTTGAGTGTAGTCGGTTGATGTATCATTGAAGTGTGCATCTTATCCCAATCTATCTAAAACTTCATTCGGGATAATTTTGGTTTGTTTTTTTGCCTGTTTGGTACAAAGAAAGGAAAAGAACACAATTCCGTATAACGATAAGAATAACAAGGTTTGCTATGATTGCCAATGAGACAACTATCCACAAAAGACAAAATGACGTGGATGTATGCAGTTAAGGGCAACCGAAAGATCTTTAAACATAAACAAACCCATACCGTTCAGTAAGCTTTAGAAGGCCGTGGAATGTACGTGTGAAATGATGTAAAAAAAAACCACCAAAAAACCCAACAGTCTGAGTTATGCTAAAACAAACCAAAAGTTGGTTTTTGCTGCTGTTCTTGAAACTACAGTAGTCATTTCAGTAGTGAATGAAAACATGGGCAATCAACAAAACATCTTGCCAAAAAGCAATCATATGAACGAAAAATCTTGCAAAAAAAGCAACCATATGAAAGCCTAAACTTCTTTCCAAAAAGCAATTATTTTAAAGCTTAAACATCTCAGCAGAAAGCAATCACATGAAATAAACTTCTTGCTTAAGAAGCAAGCATTTATAGGAACGCAAAATTCTTGGAAAAAACGAGGCAACAATATGAACAAACATTTTTTCTAAAAGAAACAATCACATGTACGCAAAATCTTGGCAAAAGAAGATATCAAATGAATGGAACATCTTGTAAAAAGAATCAATCATACGAACGCAAGATTTCGACCAAAAGAAGAAGTCACATGCATGAAACATTTGGTTAAAAGAAACATAAAATTTAAAACCAAATGAAGCAATCATATGGATGGACTTCTTGTATTAAAAACGAAACAATCATAAGTACACGCAAAATATTGTCACAAAAGCAATATAAACGGACCATATTGTTAAAAGAAACAATCATACGAGCACATATATAATCTTTCAAAAAAGACGCAATCATGTGAGCAAAATATCTTGTTAAACGAAACAATCATACGGGCACAAAAAATATCGCCAAAAGAAGCAAGTATATGAACGAAAATCTGGTTGAAATTATACCGTATATACTTTAACACAACACTGCATTTATACATCAAAAATGTAGCTTGTAACTTGTAACTTGTATTCCATATCTTCCTCCAATAAAGGAGCACATCTTTCAATTGGTAACAATAAGTCTCATTAGTTTTGTTACTTTCTGGAGTAGATTCCAATCATTAAAGAATTTAGAAAGGTGATTTCTATGCATAAGGGGAACTTAATTCATCCCGTGAATTGTCTTTGGTATCATCATGGAAAATTAAAACAACACTTTATAGTTTAATGCTTTCCAAGATTTTTTTCTAAGGATTTTGATGCTTGTATACTGGTTTTGATTAAAGACAATAGACAAAACCAGTTTATAAAGTTCTCCATAGTCACAAAGCACAACCTGATCAAAATGTGAATTCAAGGAGATATATTGTATACGTCAAAGAGACAGCAACTCAAAGACACTTACAATCCTCCCGTAAGATATAGAGGTCCTCAAACAACCTAAAATCGCCCCGGTCTATATACAGCTGTATATATATATATATATATATATATATATATATATATATATATATATATATATATATAGCAACTAATATTCAAGATTTGTCATCGTTACTAAGATCAATATATGACAGAAATATTAAGATATAACAAAATACGAACACTGACGAGGTTCCTGTCTTTGATAATGCACGAAATGACACGACGGGGTTATAACAGTTTTTTTTAAACTCAGAAGCCAATTATAGATTGAAATAAACAATTAATTTCCCCATAGGCGACAATGGTAGCCTTTTTCGAGACTTTAGAAAGTTGATTTTCTTAACGAAACCTTGATAGAATCAAAGAAAAGTTATTAGGACAGTATTTTTTGCTCCAAAAAATATAGGTTCGCGTTGCTTTTCTTAGCGTATTTTGTACTTATCTCCTATGCCTATCAATTTTGCCCTTGAAAATACGTGTCTTGTCCTAGCGTTGAAAAGTCATCTCAGTGCTTTTAGGGCTACGGAATAATTTTTATTTTGCCTTTTGTATAAAGCAGAGTGCACGAAGTCTCTAATAATAAAAAATAACGGGCGCACATATCGACCAATCCGGATTAGCCATACTCTTAATTCTGAATACCATGTTATGCTCATAAAATGGCTGCGCCCATGAAATCTAATGGTGTATTGTAACCTTTAGTATCGACTTGTTAGGAATTTAGTTTTTTATTTGGAAAATATGACTTTAAGACTGTACATAACTGGTTATGATTGATCCATAGCACTATTTACTCATGTACTGACACATATACATATATATATATATATACTTGTAAATATAAGAGCACATTCTGTTCATGCCCAATCAACATTTGCATGTATTTCTAACATACACCTGTTTTTTGTGATTTTACTTTTTCCTGTACATATCCAACGTTTAAAACGTCTTTACCGCAGCAAAGATAAAAAAAAACAATTTCCTCAATTAACTTTAGCCGTCTTCATGTATAACAATTTTGTACTAGTATCTTCATGTATAACAATTTTGTACTAGTATCTTTAAGGCTTATTTTCTCTGAATAAAACATATTTTCTGAACTCTCTTCATAAGGCCAATTAAAATTAATTGCTAGATTTTCATCCCCGCCCGCCCCTCTGAAATCGTCCCGCCCCGATTTTTTTTATTTAACAAAAATACGATTTCTGGATTTTGGTCATGTCCGTTACCAGGAACCATCAATAATTTCGTTTCATTCGAAACTTCCTGTTTCAAATTTCTTTTTTGTATTTCTTCGCCGGAGAAATCCCATCGAAAATGATTAAGTCGAAATATTCTGCTGCTCTATGATGACAACATCATCTACCGAGAATAGAGATTGATAACGAGAAGGGCATGAAATATTCGAGTTACGAGTAAAACGCCTTGTCCTTGAACGCAAATTGCGGTAGTCACCGGTAGTCACAAGTGAATCGAAAATCATGTTTTTTTCTTTATTTATACAATGACTGTGTCAGGAAATTTGGACTGTGAATGATATCCAAAGCGCAAGAATCGTAGAACAAATTGGTACAAAAAACATGACTGGATTAAACAAATTGACACAAGCACGAACTTGTTTGAATTATGACCGCATATTGAGAAAAAAATGTCGACAAACACGCATTTTAATTATAACAAGCCCTTCTATTCACCCATGGCTTTTGTTTTTGTTGACAAACAGCAAACACCCTCTGTTACTGTGCCTACCATCAATTTAGTCATTAAGCCACAACTAATCATAGTTTTTTGGTTAAGTTCATGTTTTACATCATAATTTCTTTCAACACTGAGTTTACATTTTATTCTGTACTCGTAATACTTGTGTTGCATACAATTGTACCAAAACATTTAATTGATTTTATGACGACTACAAACCATTGCTTAGAAAGCAAAATAAATGTGGTGTAGGTATACTAGTAGTCTAACTGAAGACTGAAGAGAGCATTTCTCTTCTTTTTGATGTCTACTATAAATAGGTTTCTAAAGCGGCAATTGCATGTATAACAGTGGTTGCCAATCAGGGATTTTTATTTAAGAGTTTGAAAAATAGTGTAGGATTCCTTATGCAGCATGTATATACATTATACAAGCTTATTTCCCACTAGCATATACCCCGCGGTATGAAAAACTCATGACGAGGGTTTCATATGAAATAAAATTTAAAAAATAAAATCCTCCCACCCGCCCCATTTTTTTCAAAAATTTGGATGAAAATCTACTAATTAATTTTAGTTGGCCTAATATGCATTTTATTTTAATTTGTATATGAACCTCACGGCTAGCTGAAACAGCAACCCACAACTCAAAGTCACGACAAAATGACATAAACCCCATTTTTATAACATGAGTTTTGGTTTATACGTGAATTCACAAAACCGTAGAGGATACTAAGGACCCCGAGGCAGTCAAGACCATGAGACAAAGAAAAAAACACAGACAAAAGTATGAAAAAGAATAGGTCGAAAAGACAAAAACAGTTCATTAAACGCTTGAACAATAATATAACTAAAGATCGAACAACTAAACGGAGTGTCGTCATATGTCTGATAACCAAGACGTTTGTTCAAATTATAAGATTAATTTGGGATCGTGGCCAGAATATTCTTTGTCAACATGACCCCTGTCTTATCGAAGCCCTAGTCTTTGGCCATGACCATATTTCTGCTCTGCTTTTCTTACTTGACATTATTCTAGGTATTTGAAAGCGCTAGTTTTTTTTTGTAAGAACGAGGCAATTCCATATTTATTTGATATTATAAATATTTTGATAACAAAATTTGACATGATTTGCCAGCGCCAAGACTTTGTTAGCCCTCTCCACTCAATGTTGAGCTAAAATTGATGTTATTTTTTTTATTTCATGAGAAATTGTTACTGAAAAGAAATTAATCACAGCAACAAACAGCAAGGAGATTTTCTATATATGTTTAATAGTTTATCACTCACTAGCAGTCGATTAATTCAAGCCCTCATTGACCCCAATTCTCCGCACTTTTTTTTTGTCAGATTTTTGGATTTTTCTTGTTACTCCATTCAGCTTAAATTCTAAATAAGTAATATAATAAATGTTTTTTGTCCCACTGTCAAATATACCTTTGAATTGATATCGCTATATTGATCACGAAGTTACACACATATAAATGTGCCTTTTCATCATATTAACGAAGGATACTAGTTTCTCCTCCACATTTACTTCCTTAGTCTTCGGACGATTGACATTGGTGTGATTAAAAGGTTATGCTTGGCAATATTTTTTGTCCCCTTTCGTTTAATGGGATTTTCATTTTTTGGAAAGGCTTTGGATTTTCAAATATTTTGGCCTCGAGCATCACTAAAGAGACATTAATTTTGCATCTGGTACCGTTAATGCCATTACCACCACTGCATGGTTTGATACCACTGCTAGTGGACTGTTAGGCACCGATGGTATCACCATCCTAGTAGCCATGCAGTACTTCGGTACAGACATTCACATATGGATATTGTGTTATTGAAATTTGCTGTAAAAATTTGTGGAAAGTAAGAAAATTAAGGATTATATTTGCCTCATCCAAAGCTCTGATTTCTTGTTTGTCTTTGTCCCTTTTGGTTTTTTTCAGCTCTTTGTTTTTGAAGAAGTTTGGATTTTAAAATATTTTGGCCTTGCAATATCACTGAAGATACATTGAGTGTCGAATTGGCATCTGGTGCATACACATTGGTATAGTTAATGTTATTATGGATACATACCTCACTGTTTACAGACTAGTTAGTTTTATATCTTTATAAAAAATACCAGGATGTGGTGTTTTCAAATAAGTCAACAACTTTTAAAAACCAGATTAATTTTTGAAATACTTTTATACTTATATATAATTGTTGTTATAATTTAAGACATTTCCAGGTTTGAGTATTCTTTAAGTTTTATTCTTTATTTATTGGAAGGAATAGACAATATATTCCAAGTCTGTAGAGTTACCACAGAATTGATTCGAACTATTGTGTACATTTCCTTCAAATAATTCTATTTCAAATTATTTTCAAAATATTTTGGTGATGAAAATCAAATCATGAGACTACGATTAAAATAAACTTCAAATTATTTACTCATTACATAAAATGCATTTAAAAAATACAAACATTACAAAATTTTAATTCAGTTGTTATTTTATGATGTGTACCTAAACCACACATTTTACAGGAAATTATCCACTTTTAACGCCCAATATCAAACACGCAACTGGTACGTTTGTGGGTGAGAGTCGCACCCTGAGCCGGAGATGATAATTAAAAATGATTTTGATAAATATAGGATTTATTGATTTATTAAAATAACAAAGATATTAGTTTATTGCTGATTAAGTTAAGATTTGTTTTGAATGGACTGATTTTTCTACAAGTCATACGATACATTAGATCTGCTTCTGCGATTGGGTATGTGAAATGTGCACACAACGTGCCGATCGTAAAACATAAAAACAAATCTACAGATACTAGACACATTGACAACAATTTTATAGAAAAGCAAGAAATAAACCTTCCAATTTTTTTTAATAAAAATGCCTATGCACGATATCCCAAAATAAATGTACAGATAAATGACAAAACCACACTGAAACTAAAGTGGAGTAACGGTATTGTCACAAAGTTATTTCATTTTACGGCCAAATCAATCAGTCATTAATTTTCACCGGAGACACGGCGCTAACATCAAATACAAACTTTCAACATGTTTATGTATGTTTTACCGTTAAATTATCATTAAGACTAACAAATTAGAGCATTCTTCTTTCTTACACTCACGTATCTATATAATACTATCATGTGTAAACTCTACCCTATCTCGTGTTTTCAGATTTAGTCTTTATCCAATCAAAATTCTACCGGTTATTTTATTTGATCAATTTCACTCGCTTTCAATTGACGAAAAATCTAATTCAACAGATTTATCATTCAGCATTGGACTAAAATTTTGTCTACTTTTAATTTATCTGATAAAAACGTAGAAAGTTTGTGCGAATCCGTTTGGATTGAGGTGTGCTAATCGGGCTTTAGCTACTGTCGGTAAATCTGTTTTCCTTTGATGTTCATGAGACAGGTACCCAAGTTTGAAGATAAAATGAGTAATAAAACTGTCTTCTCTGTATGTTTATAAAAATTTCAAAGAAAAACATTTTAAGAATATTTAAACAAAACTTTGTTAAGTAAAGAAGAAAATCTAAAAGGATTGATCTTCTTGTTGTTGATTTATTGATGTGGTCAATGAGGAATTCTTATTGTAAGTCCGTCTAGTCGCCACTGTATCTACTTCTGGTCGCCACTATATCTACTTATGTATATCCAGTAAATCCATCAATTAACACGTTAAAATTTTCAAAAGAATGGTTTTCCTTTCTTTCTTTTTTTCCTTTTTTTTCAAAAATAAGGTTTAAAAAAAGAGAAGTAAAAAATATCATTCAAATCCATTAGTCGAAAATAAACTTACAATGCCATCGCAGGAAAAAAGAAAAAGGCCGTAAGACAATCAACAATATTCAAGACTGAGAAACACCCCCCCCCCCCCCCCCCCCCCAAAAAAAAAAAAACCAAAGCAAAACAAAAACAAAAATCAAAAAGTTTAAGATGACTCGTGAACTCAAAAGAGTTAGGGTGCTGAAACACCAAACAAAACAGTAAGAGAGAAACAAAAAGTAAGAATCATGCTGTTGTGTTTTTTCAAGTAAAACAATCACAACTGTGGCTTTCTAGGATACAAAAACACACAAATAATAATAATATTTAAGAAATAATTGATGCAAGCTATACTTTATTGTAGTTTTATGGGTAGGCATTATGTTCGTGATTATTTTTGCCCGAGTGATAGTGAGGGCTAAAATTACATGAATATAATGCCTACCCATGTTAAAACTTTAATAAAGTATAGCTTGCATCAATTATTTCGATTCTGATGAGGACAATTAAGGTAATTTCTATGTCCGATGTGTATAAGGGTAAAGCGATTGTGTAGGCTCTTCCATGAACCTCCCTTTTTTGTTTGTAAAGAAGCAAACGGCTGGCACTGTGATTTTTTAGAGGGGGGAGTTTTTGAACAGCCAGCATAAACGGTTGTCGTATCTAGGTCAAATATGTCAATTTCGGAATGCAACGCTTTACAGTCATAATAAATGAATTAGTAACAACATGTGCATCATTTAAGAGTTTGGAAGTGTTTTAAGTTAATGAAATATATTAAATGCATGCCAATTTGATAAAATTCATTATTCTGCAGTAGTCAATATACGCATGTGCCAAAAAAGATATTGGACTTAGAGCATGGGTTTATTCATAAAGCGAAAGAAGCACGTCATATTAGAATTTCAAATACATGAACATGAAAAATTGAGAGGCAGTATATTGAAACAGATAATGGAAACTGATCTCCATCTTTGTAACTGACAGCCTCAGCCGAGATCATACCTCAGTAGTTTATAAATGTTTATGAAATGATGAGTTGAGTTTCTTGTAAATTAAGAGTATTGGTTGATTGAGCGGATATATAATCATTATGTTATAAAGAGCCAAAATCAGCAAGTAGAGCTTTGGGTTTATTAATTGTAAAAAGTAAAACATATGGTGGTTTCCAACACGATATATTTTCTAAATTATATGTAACACTATGGTCTAGTCAGTTATTGATTACGGGTCGTGTATTTGGGGTACACGCGATTGATTACTCGTGTATTAATGCTGTCCAAAATAGAGCCATAAGATTTTTTATTGGTGTCGGTAAATATACCCCAAATGATGCCATACATCGAGATATGGGTTGTAAAACAATGGACAAGTGTATTTAGACACTGGAAAAGATGTTCAAATATGACTCATGATAGAATAAATTTTAAGGGTTTCAAATGGTCAATTGAAAAAGCTAGAGGTAGAATTAAGAATTGGAGCCATAGATTTATAGAAATGTTTAAAAATCATAATTTTGATAATTATTGTAACTATGAAACTAGTGTATTAAATAAGAGTATTATTGTACAATAAGAAACAATAATGTTTGATAAATATAAAATAGAATGGAGTAATAGAGTATCTGCGTATGCTCAAGGTAATAAATTAAGAACTTATAAGTTATTTAAATATGATTATTGTACTGAACCTTACTTAAAATGTAAAATGCCACTTAAATTTAGAAGTTCTTTTGCTAAATGTAGATGTGGAGTTGCTCCCCTTAGAATAGAAACGGGTAGATATGAAAGAAAAGAAATGCACGATAGAACATGTTTTTATTGTAATAATAGTATTGAAGATGAGCTAAATGTTTTATTGAAATGTCCACTATATGAAGATCTTAGACATATATTGTTTTATGAAGTTGCAAATTTTAATGTGGATTTTAACATTTTATCAGATAATGAAAAGTTAATTTTTTTATTTGATAAAGTTTTTGAAAGTGTCGCCAGAACCTGCTATAGCACTTTAATCAGAAAAAATGTTTTTTTTTATATAATTGATTATGCTGTATTTTAATGATATTCATAAGCAAATATATATTATATATAATATGTACAACCCCGCTGCATTTTTGCGCCTGTCCCAAGTCAGGAGCCTCTGGCCTTTGTTAGTCTTGTATTATTTTAATTTTAGTTTCTTGTGTACAATTTGGAAATTAGTATGGCGTTCATTATCACTGAACTAGTATATATTTGTTTAGGGGCCAGCTGAAGGACGCCTCCGGGTGCGGGAATTTGTTTTTTTCTATGATCGGATTGTTGTCTCTTTGGCACATTCCCCATTTCCATTCTCAATTTTAATATCTAATTGTTTTTAATAGTATTGATTGTACAGTCTCTCATAAATCTTTTAAGATTGGCACATACAATGTGAATCTAAAGTTTGTTGTTATACATGTATGTTTTATGTACCTTTATAAATTTTTATTGTTTAAACATATTTGGTGAGACTTTAATAAAATATTGAATCTGAATCTATAAAGATGTTAAATCATGTTAAGAAATATTTTTTTTTCGTGAAAATATCAATTTATTTTTATGAAAATATCATTTATTTTTTTGTAAATGAATCGACTTTTATTCAACTTACTCTTTATAACTCTTAGATTAATATATCGGTAATTATTGTCTCTTTCTTGACCTTGACATTTGAATTTCCAAAAGACGTCAATATTCCTTTTAATTTTCCTTGTCAATTTTCTGGATGTTTTATAAATCTCAGTTTGTATCCATTTGTACGCGGATGAAATATCAGTTTATACGTAAATAAAACTGTAAATAAAATTGAGAATGGAAACAGGTAATGGGTCAGACCAAAGAGCTGAGTCCCTCAAATGGATCTTTAACACAGCGAGAACACCCCGCACCCTTGGGCGGGCTTTAACTGGCTCCTAAACACTAATGTATACTAGTTTTGCGAAAATTGAAAACTCCACAACATATAAATGAACCAAACATCATACAAGACTAAAAAAGATCAGATGTTCCTGACGTTTGACAAGCGGCAAAAGGGCGGCGGGGTTAATCATGTTTTTGGGAGATCTCAACACTCCCCTATAACTCTAGCCGAAAATTGAATAAAAACACAAAGCAATACGTACACTTAAACCGAGTCCGATATTAGAACCGAGAACAGAATGAACTAAGCAAAATGACAATACTCAACATAAATTAACAAAGGTATACTAGCAGTTACTGACATGCTGGCTGCAGACCAAAATTGCACTGATTGAAAGACTATATCATTATCGTATGTTGTATGTCTTTGCTCCAAGCAGAGCTATAGAGAAACAGTATAATAACGGGTGTAAAGTAAAAATCATAGCTGCTTATATTTATACTTAGCTAAAGGGAGATAAATGTAGGAAATTATGTGAATATTGCGAAACGAATTATCAAGAAGTTAAAATTGAGAATGGAAATGGGGAATGTGTCAAAGAGACAACAACCCGACCATAGAAAAGACAACAACAGAAGGTCACCAACAAGTCTTCAATGTAGCGAGAAATTCACGCACCCGGAGTCGTCTTTTAGCTGGCCCCATAACAAGTATGTACTAGTTCAATGACAATGAACGCCATACTAAACTCCATATTGTACACAAGCAACTAAAATTAAAAGTAATACAAGACTAACAAAGGCCAGAGGCTCCTGACTTGGGACAGGCGCAAAAATTCGGCGGGGTTAAACATGTTTATGAGATCTCAACCCTCACCCTATACCTCTAGCCAATGTAGAAAAGTAAACGCATAACAATACGCACATTAAAATTCAATTCAAGAGAAGTCCGAGTCTGATGTCAGAAGATGTAACCAAAGAAAATAAACAAAATGACAATAATACATAAATAACAACAGACTACTAGTAGTTTACTGACATGCCAGCTCCAGACTTCAATTAAACTGATTGAAAGATTATGTCTTCATCATATGAACATTAGGCACAATCTTTCCCGTTAGGGGTTTAGTATCATACCGTCATAACATATATGAGAAGAAAATAACCCGTGTCATGCCAACAACTGTTTTTTTTAATAAATGTGTTTAGTTCCGATGCAAAGACCCTATAAGTGAATAAATATTAACGCCAAAATATGTTGTTTACAAAATTCAGGATGAAGATCAAAGTAAACCACCCGAGCGCTTCGGTACTGTCATGCATTTGTCTGATGATAAATTGACCCTAGCGGGATTGACTATCAATTTTGGGTCTCTTTTTGTTAAATAACTTTTCGCGTGTTTAGTTTTTTTATGTACCATAGGCTATGACATTTTTGCCTTTTTAAGTTAAATCTAGAAAGGCGCTCCGCTATGGACGCATACAATTTATAAAGTATTATTTTCATTTTGAACAAATCCTAGAACTGTCATTATTTTAAGAGTCATAATGACATTTAAATTATATTTTAGAATATATGTTATTATATCGTCTATTTTCAATTTGTTTGTCTGATTGTTCAGAAATCAATTGTATATTTTATAAATACGAATTATAAAGAACTGATGCAATATAATCCAAATGTGATTTTAACTTGTGTTACAAAAGCAACACGGCGAAAAAGGGATTAAAACCTTAATGTGAGGATCTATAGTGGGCCTTTATTTCTGTATGTTGGCATCTGTAGACATGGCCCATTATTCTTTATTCTGTATACCAATTGTAGACCCTGTTACGTGTATTTAAATTCATCTTACTCAACAAAAAACATTTTAAAAGATGAAATGATTTGAACTGCTTGAATAATAAGAATAGAACATGTGTTTGTATTTATCTGACTTCAACAAACTTTCACTCTTCAAATTATCATAACAAATGCATCATTACCTAATAGCTTCTTAGACACCGAAAGTACAAGTTCAAAAGGTCTTAAAACTTTAAACTATTTTTGTTCTGTTATTTATCCTGTGGTCACATAAGACGGGTTTGTTTTTCTGTGATTTACCCTGTGGTAACTTAAGACGGATTACTTGTTGTTATTTATCCTGTGGTCATATAAGACGGGTAACTTGTTATGCTATTTACCATGTGGTAATATTTGAAGAGGGTCCGGTCCGTTTTCTATTTTTTCCTCTTTTTTAAAATAATATTTGTAACGACTTTTACTTTTTGATTCCATGTATGTTTTTCTGATGTTTAGTAAATGTCTCCCGAGTCAGGTTTAAAACAAACATAAATGTGAACTTAAATATTGAATCGGACGGAAAACAATTGAGAAAAGGGTTCTGCACTATGGTAGACATCTATTGCTGTCCACGCATCGCTCGTCACGTGATTCTGCAGTCACGTGCAGTAGTGATTGTCACAACAAAGGAGACGAAGGACTGGACGATGGAATATAGTTAGAATGTCACAAAAACCACTAATAGATTTCTGATATGAATATAATTCATCAGTTAGAAGTTAATATTTTTGATAATTATAAAACTGAATGGAGTAAAAGGCTTGATTCTTATGGTCAAGGAAATAAGTTGAGAATTTATAAATTGTTTAAATTTTCACACTCTACTGAACAATATTTGTTGCAAAATATACCTATTCGATATCGCACTGCATATGCGAAATTTAGATGTGGAGTAGCACCTTTAAAAATTGAAACTGGTCTTTAAGAAAGATTAGATTTAGATAAAAGATTATGTTTCAATTGTGATGATATAGAAGATGAAAACATTTACTGTTAACATGTCCATTATATGAAGATTTAAGGCAGTGTTTATTTATTGATATAATTCAACATAATAATATGTTTTTAACTTTGTCAGATGACGAAAAATTTATATTTGTTGCGACGAAATAGTATCTTATACTGTTAGAAATCATTGTTATTTTTATTATGTACATGTATCAGGTTTTATCCTTGAATGTACATGGTGATATTGCACTTTTATGTTTTGTGTAAATAACAAAACTATGTTTTAATTCTGTTGTTTTATAATTGTATATAACAGTCTCTCATAGCTCTTTTAAGAATGGCACATGCATTCTACATTTTTATATTGTGTACTTGATATTATATTGTGTTTATACTTGTATGTATGTGGTGAGACTTTAATAAACTATTGAATCTATGATAACATTAACGGTACCAATTTGTACGGCAACAAATGCTCATTTCAACACTAAATATTCTTTCGTTGAGGTTTGCTGCCAACATATTTGAAGATTCAAAATGTATTAAAGCTAATACGAAAGAGAACACAAAATATAACCAAAGCCGGGCAAGGCCGGATCTATATTATATTTTGTTTTAATTCTAATGCATATTGATATTTATTTCCCCTTATGAATATTCTTATGTAGTTTCCCTAATGCATATGTTTATTTTAAAAAAAGGAAGAAGGAAGATTATGCATGTTTATGCCAAATAATGAGTCACTTTCTCCAGAATTATATACAAGTTTACTGATTCATTCTATTTATACATTTTACGTTACAAAAAAACTAAAGTTTATTGCATTCTTATCAAATATTTTAATTAATTCAAATGAAATTATTTCTTTCTTTTAGAATAAGAAAATTTTAAATAACGACAAATGGATTATGATATGCATAACTAAAATTGAGAATGGAAATGGGGAATGTGCCAAAGAGACAAGAACCCGACCATAGAAAAAAACCACAGCAGAAGGTCACCAACCGGTCTTCAATGTAGCGAGAAATTCCCGCACCCGGAGGCGTCCTTCAGCTGGCCCCTAAACAAATATATACTAGTTCAGTGATAATGAACGCCATACTAATTTCCAAATTGTACACAAGAAACTAAAACTAAAATAATACAAGACTAGCAAAGGCTAGAGGCTCCTGACTTGGGACAGGCGCAAAAATGCGGCGGGGTTAAACATGTTTGTAAGATCTCAACCCTCCCCTTATACCTCTAGCCAATGTAGAAAAGTAAACGCATAACAATTCGCACATTAAAATTCAGTTCACGAGAAGTCCGAGTCTGATGTCAGAAGATGTAACAAAAGAAAATAAACAAAATGACAATAATACATAAATAACAACAGACTTCTAGCAGTTAACTGACATGCCAGCTCCAGACTTCAATTAAACTGACTGAAAGATTATGATTTCATCATATGAACATCAGGCACAATCCTTCCCGTTAGGGGTTTAGTATCATACCATCATAACATATATGAGAAGAACATAACCCGTGTCATGCCAACAACTGGTTTTTGAATAAATGTGTTTAGTTCCGATGCAAAGACCCTATAATTGAATCAATATTAACGCCAAAATATGCAATCTTTAATTTTGTAGCATTTTGGCTTTTAACGAAATTTTGAATTGTACAATTTATGTAAAAAAAATGTTTCCCTAACAAACGAAAGGTTAAACTTGAAACTTATGTTTTTTACCAAGAACAAAATAATATTAAATTGGCTTCATATCTAACTATTTTAGATTAATCAAACAAAAAACAACCAAAACAAACGTTACAAATGAACCCAATTATTCGAAACTTTAAAACAACCTCTTTATTTCTTCCTGCGGCAGACGCTACAAAAAAATTTCCTGTTTTTTTTTAAAGCTTGAAAGTTATTGAAAATATACTTATATAATTACCAGGCTTGAAATTGTGTACGCCATTCGCGAGTTTCATCTGAATAAAGCCTCACTGGTGACACTCGAATCAACAATGTTTAATTCCAAATAGAGTACGAAGCATTAAGTACTTACAATTCCAAATGGTTTTACCAAATAGAGCTAACCGAAAAGACCCCATAATTCAAGCTGACATCTAATATTTTGTGACAGTAAAAAACCTATAAATTTACTGATTACGTTAAGTAGAGAGGAGGATGAAGAACATTATGGTTTTGTAAGTTTAAACCTCAGATGTGAAGTATAACATGTTTTATGCTTGTGGTTCTCATTGTCTTAATAACAAATTAGACGGAAAAAAATTTACAAAAAAAGTAAAGAAATAAAAAATAAATAAAATTATAACAAACAAAAAACAGTCATTTGCACGAAGAAGGGTTGAACCCTGCTTCTAATGTTGCCAGCAGTAAATATCTTTTCACTTTGAACTTATTTTACTTTTTGAACTAAATCAAAAGACAACATATGCTTTTTATAACTATATTTAGTATGCATCTTTGAGACGTTTACTCTTTACAATTGTTTTAGGTAAAGCGATTAGATAATGTTGACCTTTCAGTTTAGTCTATTTAATTGTATGTTTCAGCATGAGTGAATACTTTGGAGTAACCTAATTAGTTCTTAGTATACGTTATGATTTAAAAAATCTACTGCAAAGCTAGCCTACATTTCAGGGTATAATGAATGCTATAGCATAGAAGTCATTAAAATACTTTTAGTGGTTGAGTGGAATAAATCCAAAATCATCTATTCATTTCCTGTGACTTTGGTTTCTGATGTTATTTCCGTTTGAATCAAATTTTTAATCTTATTAAAACAATTCATCGGCTTTCGAAACAGAACGTTCACTTTAGTGTGAACACAACAACTATCCTGTCAGACTTCAGTACATACAGTATATTTCTAATGTATTTATTATTTTTAATTCCATTTATTGTTTGAAAAATTCACATCCCAATCTTGCAAATTTACATTGAATCAAAAAACTAAAACAAACAAAAATATTCCCAGAAATATATGATTCTTTAACATGCTTACCAAGATCCACAGTACTTATAAATAAGAACATTTGGTGTACCAATGAGACATCCCCCTATCTAAGTCGCAATGTTTAAAAAGGAAAAAAGAAAACTTTACTTTTCATTATTAGGGGAAATGATAAAAGTCATTTAAAGTCCATTTGAGAATAATAATGTCTTTTACACTTACAATAATTGTAATCTTTTTATTAATTGATTTATGCTCTTCGGTGAATACGGTTCTCTAGATACAGCAAATAATCCGGTCCATTATAGAGACAGCTAACTCACAAATAAATATCTATTTCAAAAATGTATATTATTCAATATGTTCGGATCAATTCATACAACAACATTCTTACCGTTGATACTTATTACTCAGAAAGTTGCCAAAAATATAGAATCATTTTGAGTGGTAAAATAATATTATGTTGATGAAAATATGTAGACAATAAGTAATGCAGATCTATAATATTGACAGAATTTGTAAATCTTGTATCTACATGTAAAATACGGCAAACAAATGTTGTAATCAGAAACCACATTTTAAAGGGAGACGCAATGTACCAAAGCTAAAATCGAAAATATGTCCATTTTCCTAAAAATCTGTTCTAGACTGATCATGTTAAAAATACCAGTACTGATATTTCAGAAGCCATAACATACCTATCCATTTACGTTATTTTGTTATCATTTACAAATGGTTTTGTTTATCCCAAAATACAAGAATATGACTTTTGAATTTTGATATTAAAAAACTACCAGGAAAAATTGGTTTTTCATATCAGGAAAATTGATGTATTTAATTTCAAATAATAGTTGTTTGTCATCACTGTTATATGTAATATAAATTGCGAGAAATAAATATATTTACAAAAAGATATCTCACCTATTTTTGTCCACGGCCGAAAATCTGGAGTTCGAAAATAAAATCCACTTTGCATAGTCAAAACCGTTTAACAGCTATCTATCTTTCTAAATTATTGTTCATTTGAATTAAATTAGATTGGAATAAAACAGTGTTTTTATTGTACGGAAGCCCGTTGACATATTGTTTAACAATGTAATAAGTGAAAGTTTTTGTATCTAGACAAAGGGTGGATTTCTGGACTCCGGTACGAGGCCAAAGATATGTAACCTCAAATGAAGTGATGGGCCGCCGTTCTAACACGACGACACAAACATTTACACTCGTCTGATTGGCTGAAAGCACCCGGTATTATTGAGCAATGCGTAATTGTTTTAAGTATTAAGTCTTGTAGTATCCGTTAAGCACGATAACGATAATTTTTCTCGCCTTCATCTCAATGTTTACTTGTCTCTGTTTTCTTTGTAATATCAAACGAATTTTTATCCCATTAAATACAGAAATTGACATGTAACCTTTGACTATGTTACTCCTACAGTAGATAGACAAATAGAGGGATAATTGTGTTTAATTGATATACAAGTAGAAAGAACCAGGTTAAATGAATCAGCACTATCTAAAGCATAACACAGAAACACATTTGTGGATTATATTTCATGCATTATTTTAGAGTTTGCTACATTTTGAAACCTTTTTTATCCATTTGTATGATATAAACATTCAATTAAAAAATCGTAAACCGATCTTCTTTTACTGTGATCAGGTAGGTCTCGTTTGGTCCTCATAGAAGTCACGATGCTGCTTAATTATGTTGTTGCACTAACTATTTGTTCCGAACATTCCTGGTAAAGTTAGCTGTGAAATAGATACTTGTTTGTATGTCTTAAGATACCAAACCGTCAACCCGGCTCTTAATTTAAGAACGATATAAATATTTTGTTGATATATTTTGTGATATAAAACATAAGTTATTTTTTATACAGAATTCTGTATTCAAAACTGTTTCAATCTTATATATTTCTTAATTGATTTTTGGACTATTCACGTCAGTTTTTGTTTTCAAGATCAAACCATGAAATTTGATTGTAGTTTAATAAAGTAGTACTTGGTAAGCACAAACTATTTAGATATGTTTTTTGCAATGCAAATTATTGTTCAAAGATAAACGAATAACCTTTAGAATAATTCTCAAAGGGTTTTATTTAAATGCTTTTGTGCAAACGAAGACAAGTTCGTACCAATTATACAAAAATGCAATTTTTCTTTCAATAGACAATTTCATCTTAAACAAAAGAAAATCCTAGGTGGGAAAATGCTCCGTTTCTAATAAAACAAGAACGAGAAGAAGAAAAATTCCACAATTTTTTCCATAGAAGCAAAAAATGTGATAAAAACTTTGTTGCATATCTATATTTATATTTGTATATGATAACAGAGGATGATTGAACAAGAAATGTCTGTGGCGTCTATGTCCTGTACACAGATCCTGTCTTTTTCTTGCAATAAAACACATACGTTATACGATGTTCTTTCGTCACAGTTTATCTTGCTCTTCAAATGGTGGTATCAAATATTTTCAATTTCTCGGAAGATAATTACTACTATTTAATTAAAATATAGTATTATAAAGAAATCAGAGATCTATATTTGAATTAGATTGCTAATTGCTACAAAACTTACTAACCAAAGCAACAATTAAATTGTATCATTATAGTCATACTTTCATGTTGTCCATAACATTCTTGTCTTTTGTAGACAGTGTACTACATAACTAGAAAGTTCGCGTTATTGTTCTAAATTTGACTCTCTGCAGAGTGTATCCTGTATGCTGTTCCGATTGTTAGCTATCATCAGATCTTTTTACCACAACGGTCAATGGGGTAACAAAACATATCTACCAATAATTCTGCCCATGCCGATGAATAATTTATCTTAAAAAACGCGATGTATATTTCGCAACTGGTTCTAATCCAAAAGTGGACAGCTACATATCATACCGGTTTTTGAGAGTGCCATGTGCTACTACGCCTGTAATATTTTTCTAGTGGTTTGTAGGCGGTCTGTTGTAAGACTATTTGCCCGTATCCAACATAACCTCTCTCCAGTCTTCGTCTAATTAGACACACTTTGTAGAACTTACCAACTTAATTGTTAAATGATGAAATGTTTTCTCGTCATTTTCCAGTCTAGCTGTCTTGTGGGTTCATGTTTTTGAAAATCCACAGTGAGAAGTACAATTGTAATCACAATCTAAACAATACGCGCATATATTCATGTATATTTTTCATCAATTTTCTAATACCATTTTGATGTACTGGGTATTTGATTAAAATGTTAATTTATAAATTCCTCCCGCTACAGCTATCTTGTATCCGCAAGTTTTTTTTACTTATACATCGTGTAACCACGAATATCCAAGTATTCAATCTTTATTTTGTAAATAGTTGTGTGCAGAATACGCCAATTAAATCTACTTTGTATTCCAAGATTTAAACGCAAGAAAATCCAAACATATTATATAAGGTTTTCTCAATGATGTAGATCATATCATAATATGTAGTTGATTACATATCTTGGTGGACTTATTATAACTGGCGATCTTACTGCATATCATTGTTTATGAATATATGATGAGTGAAATTTGAAATTGTAACGTAAATAATGCTATGAAAATATCTAAAAAAAAAAAAGAATGACAATTTGATATAAGTGACTTGTAAACGATACAATCAATCATGAATATATAGTGAGTTCGATTGTAAGGCTGGACACGTTATACAATAAACCGACCAAATATGAAGACCCTATTGCAATATGCAATTACGGCCTTTATTTATATATATTATTAAGTCACTAATACACCGTTTAACTTATAGTTTTACCCGTAATGCATGGCCCTTAATTGTAGGCATTATTTATAATATTTCTATGTCGTTTCGTCTGTTCTAAAACAACACACTCTCAATCTTTTACCGTGTGTGTATGAATTTACACAGTTAATCAGGTAGTAAGTATTAGATTACTTTTAGTCTAAACAATGTTTATACTTGTGACGTTTTGCCATACCTAATTTGGTTTTCATGTAACACATTTTAATGAATATGCCACTGTATGTGACAATGATTACATCACTGGCATTACATGATAAAAAATAAAACAACAAAAATACTGAACTCAAAGAAAATCCAAAACGGAAAGTCCTGATTTCATAGCTAGCTTAACCTTTCACACGTAATTCACTATTGTGAAACGATAATACTGATGATTGACTGTTAATACCATAAGTTTTCATTTTGCAAAATCATTTCTTCAACTTTTTTATTAGGTTTTTGATTTCAGATAGTTTAACTTTCAGCATCACTAAAAAAAGTATAAATTGTAGATGTTTGCATCTGTTGCAGTAACATTTGTTCTGGTATTGTTGTTATTAGTTATATTGTAGAATCGTCCTTGAAGTTTATCCGAATATTTTCATAATTTCTCAAATGTTATACTTTAAAATCTATACTGGATGTTTTCCATGTTTTGTACCGATTTGGTTATATAGCTCCACATGGGTAACGTTTTAACTGTTGTTATATTGCACAACATTACGTGTCAAACATTTGGTCCTCAAAATTGTCAGCAGTAAAACAACAAAAATAATGAACTCCAAGAAAAAGCCTATTATCCATGGCAAAATCAAAACCACAAACACATCAAACGAATGGAAAACAACTGTCACAAATCTGACTTGGCACAGTAAATGTTTATGTAAACGGAATATATTGTGCAATACACCAGATACCAGTGTTACAATACAAACAAAGTAGAAAAATAAATAAAATATAGTTATTTACATTTTACTAAACATATTTAATAATCGTAATTTTATTTCATCAGACGATATGTTTTTCAACCATTTCTGACATTTCCCCCTTTCAACAAGAACACTGTTTGACAGCCGTATTACTGAGTTGCCATTCTTTGAATATATTTTGCCAGCATCAGTTTCTTTGCACATTACCATGATATGTATTTCTTTGAGGTAGTACTGTAATGCGTGTTGAAAATGAAGTACCAAATGCTTTCTAGAAAAACTGAAGTTTCCATAAACTTCAAGTATATAGGTATGGCCATTTTCAGAACGATAGTAAACTCCACAAGTAGGTAAACTCCGGCTCACCAGTACCCGCAATAAGAGATACTACCGAAAGGATAAGTGGTATGTTTCGTTCTGGAGTCTATATGGTACAAAATGATTCGCTCCCCTGGGAATAGAGTAGAACATACACTTCTAGACTTAAAAGCTGATATAAGATCTCCTTCATTCAAAATACGAGTATTTTTTGTTATATGTGTTCTCTTTGTAATAGCTGTCATCTTATCATAATCTATCCTGTAAACAAATAGAGACAGAGCATATATGACATTAACAACTAATAAACTTGTCAAAAGATATTCATCCTTGGTATATGTTAAACTTCTTGAAATCCACTGTATAGAATGTTTATCAAAAGTGAACTTCAGTTAAAATGTGATTTTGATTCGATTTTCTTGGCGTTTTACTTGCTTAATCATAGACGTTTCATATAAAATGTTGCTTGACAGTATATTTATAATGGTAAATCACGTTTTGAATGAATAACAATGTTTGTGTCCTCCCAGGAGTACAACATGTACTGTGGCACCGTTAAAGTCCACAATTTCTCTAAAGTCCACAACACCGCTAAAGTCCATAACAATTTTCCGCTAAAGTCCACAACGCCGCTAAAGTCCACAAAATTTCCGCTAAAGTCCACAAAATGACCTCCGCTTAAGTCCACAAGAAAACACCGTTAAAGTCCACAACAACAAGTTCCGCTAAAGTCCACAAAAAAGCACCGTTAAAGTCCAAACATTTTTTTTTCATTATCAAAAGACAATTTTCTGTTTTTTACACCCGATATTATAGATCTAATTAAAAGCACGGACTTTTGTTCTTAGAAAGTATTTCTTGTCAGCATAAATTATATTTTTGATGAATGAAAAAATTATAGTATTTGCTTTATCGATTTTTATGCGATTTTCTATCAATCAAACAGACAACATTTCTGAAAAGTTATCTAACTATTATACTCTTTTTATTTTTTAGTAAATATTTGTTCATCCACAAGAAACTCCAACATAGCGTTCTCTTTATGTATATGCTGGAGACATAATTTGGAGCCTATATTTGATATTTAAATTTCCTTTGCAATATCTATAAAACATAAGTAAGATTTCCATTCAGTGTCTGTTAGTTTCCACAGCAGCCAAAACGGTCCGTAAATCTCAAAAATAGACTTGGATCCATCATGTTCTTTTTTGAAATCAAAATAATGATAAAGAATACCACACATTCATGCATTTTGTGGTGCTCAGCAGATTTCCATCACTCTTTGGTTTGCAAATAAAAAAGAAGATATGGTATGATTGCCAATGAGACAACTGTCCACAAGAGACCAAAATGACACAGACATTATAAACAACTGTTTGTTTTGTTTTCAAAAAGGAAAATGAATTTGTTTCAGAATGAAAGATGAATTGAATAAATTATACGCGGATGTGGTTCTGTATTGTGTATTATCCATGATGAGTACAAGTATAAGTTTTTTCAACAATGCTACATGTATATATATGTTCCAGACAATATGAGTATATCTGATTTGAACCCTTACGCGTACAATGTGGACCATATAAGTATACCTGAACGTATACTCGTACCGTATGAGTATACTCGTATGGTTTAGTATGAGGTCGACCATACATGTGCATTTGTCAAATTTATCAAGAGTCAGAAAATGAAATAAAAACTTTAACCAAATAAACTAGAGTCTCTAAAGAGCCTGTGTCGCTCACCTGTATTTACTGATCCTTTGGAAATCATTTAAAATAAGGTTTAAATCATAATGTGTAGTATAAGATATCATTAGATACTATAATAATATCTAAGATAATAGCAAAGAACTCAGGGGCAGCAACCAAACAACTGGTTGTCTGAAAATTTCAGGGCAGATATATCTAAATCTGATGAAAATTTTTGCCACCGTCAGATTTGCTCTAAATGCTTCAGTTTCAGAGATATAAACCAAAACCTGATTTTACCGTATGTACTATTTTTAGCCATGTATGCCATCTTCGTTCGCGGGCAGGGTCATTGGACACATTTTTAAAACTATATACTCTTATGATGATTGTGGATAAGTTAAGTTACACTTTGTTTAAGTAATTTCAGAGGGGAAAATTTCTGTACAAGTTAACGATGACGACGACGACGCCGGACGACGCCGAACGCAAAGTGATGAGAAAAGCTCACTTGGCCCTTCGGGCCAGGTGAGCTAAAAAGTGACGCTACATTTTTTAGTATTAAATTAAGTTCAAATGCTCAAATTGCAATTGAAGTTATGGAAGTACATACATGTATATTTTGGAAGATAAGTTTTTAGAACATTTAGGAACGTTGTACTTCAAAAACCGATAAGCCAGTAAAGTAAAATGGTCAGGAGTATTTGTCACCTATAATTAGTTGTTATACATATATCATGAAATCTACGGGTATTTTTCATAACAAATATTAGGAACTATTTCATGTAAGATTTTAATCAAAATTAGTACCAATAGAAGCAGACCTCTCATAGGTTTATTTGTTTATTTGGTAATTTATCTATTTTGAAGCGTTAATTCTCAATTTCTGATGATATAACACAAAGTTTATATCTTATCCAAAAAATTTGATTTACACCAAAAATGAAAAACAAAACTAACCGAAGAAAAGTATGACCAAATAAAAAAAAACCTAGCTGACGTATTTGTGTGTTGAGAAATCCAGAACTAATAAAAAAATAAGTGTCTATGAGCATTGGGGTGTGTAGGAATAGGATAAAGACAGGATGTGGATATAGAATAAAGGCGATAGGAACGTTCATCTTGTATTGAGCCCGAACACCAACAATTGTTGAACTATCTTATAGTCATATTGATTGATTAAATGTACGTCACATCAAGTTTCACGGTATCGCTTTCAGAGTTAATTTCGTTTCTTTATTCTCTTTTAAAAATACTTTTTTTAGTATTTTGAAAAGGCTAAATGGAAGACTAGTATGAAGTTTTAATCTGAAACTTTTACGAATTATAGAATCATATTCAAAACAGTGTAGCTGTGGTCATTGATTGACAACCTTAAATTATCCCATTGACTGGGGCAGATTAGGTGAACGTGTGTCTGTAACAACAACTGCTCACTACTTACTTATTATAGAATTTAAACTGTGGGGTCACCAAAGGTTCTAAACGCCTTTAATATTAAAATAATCCGAAAAGTTAATCAGGAATAACTTTATGTTTTGATTTATATTATTGATATAAATCAAAACATCCTGTTATTCCTGATTAGTTTTTCTAATTTCTTTATTTAGGTGTTGAGAACCTTTTGTGACCCCACAGTTTAACAAGTACATAGTGAGCAGTTGTCTTTACAGACACACGTTCACCTAATCTGCCCCAGTCAATGGGATAATTTAAGGTCGTCAATCAATGGCCACAGCTACACTGTTTTGAATATGATTCTATAATATCAAAGAATGTTTCTGTTCTTTTCAATACAATTTTATTGGTTTAATACTGTAGAACAGATTTAGCGTTTTGTGAGTTTATAGAAATTAATCTTGTGAGTAATTTTACATGTGATTAAAACACTTTACCAAGATAAACAACTAGTGTATGTATATTTTCTTAAGCCCCATTTATGGGCATTGGTTTTTCCATTTGAATGGTTTTACACTTTTAATTGTTGGGGACTTTTATAGCTGGCTGTTCCGTGTGAGCCAAGGTTCCGTGTTGAAGGCCGTACCTTGACCTATAATGGTCTTTTATAAATTTTAACTTGGATAGAGAGTTGTCTTATTGGCACTGTGACTCATACCACATCTTCCTATATCGATCAAATCAGGTTTTGTTGTGACATTTTGGTAGAAACCCATTCAACGCATCGATATCTGATACTAATCGATAAAAATATAACTTAAAGCATAGAATATTTTCTTTTTTATTTGGAATTTATCATACTGGCTTCATTTTTCCGTTCTGAAAATCATAACAGAAATTAATAACGTTAAACGTTGGTTAAAAGTTTTGCGACAGGAGACCTTTGGGAATTCATAAACTTAGTATTTTTTTGTTTAATGATATAATCAAGATTGTTGCATGTCGTTCAAATGTTATAGATTAGGAGGCACATTTGCTTTGTACATTAATTATGTCAAAAAGTGATTATATGCAAAGAATAAAAGAAAAAAATTACTTGTTGAATGCAGTAATAATAAATAACGAATTTACAAACTTTTTAGAAATGATGTCCTAATTGGCCATCAAGATCAAAATTGATAGAACAAAATCATATACCGATACTGTACTTTTTTCATGTATCAAACTGATAAAAAAAATACTACCGAGAAGAAAGGCAAATGCTTCGTATTGTACTAACGGGATAAAAATAACGAATAATATGTTTTTAACAATAAAAAAATTGGTGTGGACTTTAACGGTGCTTTTTTGTGGACTTTAGCGGAACTTGTTATCGTGGATTTTAACGGCGTTTTCTTGTGGACTTTAGCGGAGGTAATTTTGTGGACTTTAGCGGAAATTTTGTGGACTTTAGCGGCGTTGTGGACTTTAGCGGAAATTTGTTGTGGACTTTAGCGGTGTTGTGGACTTTAGAGGAATTGTGGACTTTAACCGTGCCACAATGTACAAACGACACAGTTTGAATACTAGGACGTTTTCATACAGAACATATAATTGTTGTTTACTATTTTGCTTTTCTTTTTTATGAAGATCGCATGTCTCATTATGATAATGGGGTTTTAACTTCGGTTTTTGTTATTAATTTACTTAATTAATTCACGTTTAAGTTGTGATTGTATCAAGGCATCGGAAACAGTAGACGCTTTTGGGTAATAAAGATCAGTGACGATTTTAAAACCGTGAGCGTCAATGATGAGTCTTTTATAAACAAACCGCGTCTGGCGTAAATATAAAATTCCAAGCCTGGCTTCTATGAATCAGTTTATTTATTTCTTACAAATATTATCTAACAAAACGACATAGAAGTTTTGATACTCAAAGGAAATCTTGGTATTTTCAAATCTATTCCATTATGATCGATATATACGTTTAACTTAATGGATAGTACATATTGACGATCCTTCATTAAAAAAAAATACGCACGTGCACGTAAACACTGATATTATTCTATATAATAACACTATCCTTTTGGCTAGAAAGACATCAACCATCAACCATCAACCATCAATATTTTGATTCTTAAACCTTCACCCTAGCCACACAAACACATACACACATAGTCGATGCCTAGTGCAAAAGTTCTGTTCTGTTCATACTATCGTACAAAATTCAAGAAATTCGTATTTCTTTATATACCGCTCTACTGTAAACTCCCTACCTGCTTATGAATTTGAATAATTGTGGTCATTACTCATAGATCTGCTAGTACTCAAAACTACTGGAAGCTAGTTGATAGATTGATTTCTAAACATCCAGTGTAAAATATTTATGCAAGTTTAGAACAAACAAAAAAACAAATTGATTATTTACAATAAACACAACAGGGAACTTAGTCCTGTAATAGGTGTTGTACAGGACATTTGAAAATGCCATGCATTGGAAAATGAGGGATTATTGGATAGGAGCAGAAACTTTGCCTTTCAGTAGACCAACTACGAACTCCTCAAAGAGTGGCATTCTCTCTACAACTAGGCATAAGATTAGATGTCCCCATTCTGACCAGACTTTGATACGTCTTTATGCATCCTGTACAGCCAAACGGACGACCAACATTGGCAAGTCGGGTGAAGACTAAGTGGAAAGCTAGTTGAAAACTAACAACAACTAATTAAAAATTCATGTGTCTAAGTTGAGGTTCATTCAAGTTTTTGTTGATAGAATTGAAATGATCTGAACCAAAGTTCTATAAAGGTACACACACAAAAACATTCAATTCTATCCAATATTCCATTCACTAAGGACGAGAGACTAGTGTACACATGACATTCGAGTTGTGACAACTTCACTGGAGTTCATCTACATATAACGTTGTTTATTACTTTTTTTTAATGAAAAAAACAAATATTTGTGAAAAAATTATGTGTAGGCAGTGGAGTTCATCTACATATAACGTTGTTTATTATTTTTTTTTAATGAAAAATAAAATATTTGTGAAAAAATTATGTGTAGACACGTGCCTAAAGTGCCTTACGGCAGCTACGCTCTTGACTCTTCGGCTTTGTACTTGTTAGGCTTTATAAATATTATAATACGAACGTCATTGAAGAGTCTTATGTAGAATAAGAATAAGAATAAGAATAATATTTTATTATTCCAATCAAGGGCCCTTGATGGGCAGCATAACATGTACACATAGAACAATACATCATGATTTGTAACAGAAAAACATTTTTATATAATAAAATGAAACATTAAAAAAAAAAGTTCAGACAGGTGTTATTATCTTCATTCTATAAAAATCAAATACATTTAGTTCCAGGCAGGATCAGAACCATAAAATCATTATTATGTAGACGAAAAGCGCGTCTGGCATACTAAATTAAAATCCTTGTACCTTTGATAACTATTTAGTATTTCTTAACTAAGAATCTATAGACACACTTCTGTCGCCTTAATTTACAAATTTACAAGCCTGTGTCATCAATTAAAGATAGCCTCCCTTAGATGTATTGGTGTAAACATTTTTTTATAATGAATAATACAAGTATATTTTATAAACACATTCACAATTAGGAATCAGAAACTAGCAACAATTGCTTAGATGTCTTATCCATCTTCAACTGAATTGTGTCATTATAAACGACAGCATCATGTGTAACAGTTGCATCACTGACGAAATGTTTATGTAGAAATAATGTAAGAGCTGTATATAAACCACGAACCTCGAATCGTTTGTTGAACCGACTAGCTCTGGCAACAATGGGTTTGCCTCCATTCACTTTTAAAACAATGCAAAACGCCCCCTGAAATGTATTTTACTTATATCTAAAGTACCCACAAAGCAACAATACATAGATATTAAAATGAATAAACCAAAAACAGTGAATATTCAAAGGAACCACAGTGATAGAAACAATGTAAACGTAATATAGTCCACTAAACGTAGAAAGTATTTGCGTCCGAACCTTTTCAGGATTTATCTCCAGAAAGAACGTTCAAAACCCCCAAAAATCAAATCCTAGGATTATACATTACTGAATACATGAAGGTCTATAGGGACCTTTATAATTGGTAACACTTATTTTGACATACAAAGACATTTCCTGCTGATCATAATAGTTTACCTGCTTGTTGGTTTAGATTTTGATATATTCATATGTTCACATGGAAAAAAGTAAAATAAAAAAAAAACGAACTCCTAAACAAAATATTACTAAGCAAATGACGATAACAAAGGCTCAAACACATCAAACGAACGGATAACAACGGTCATATTCCGGACTTGGTACAGGCATTTTCTTATGTAAAAGAAGTGATCTTGGTTCTAGCAAACGAACCCAAATTTTTATACCCGTTTAATATATTCAGCTACATACATCGTGACTTAATTTGATGTTCATGAATTATTCAGCTGTATACCCAGTAACTTAATGTGATGTTCATATAATTACTTTGGCACGTAAACTATTTACCTAAATTAATGTTAAAAATTGAATACAATATATAAAAAGTGTACATTGTACGCTCATCGATATATTGAGGTGATACAAATCAAGAAAAAAACCAAACAGATGTAGGGGAATTGCATACAATTCTAAAGGATATGACCGAGCTTATGAGCAATGTCGTCTCCTTCTATGCGCTCATCACCGGCCATGCAAATCATTACACAGTCATAATGTAATAATAGGTAAATTAAAGGACTGTTCTGTTATTTATAGTTCCAATATTGTAAAAATATGTCGCTACTGATTTGAAACAAAACACATCGTAAACCATGGCCGTGATTCGTATTCTTTTCCTATTTAAAGAATTACGGAATTTGATTTACCCATATGAATTAATTACACACATATTTAACATCCAAAGAGGATCAGAGTTACAAATATGCAAGAAAACATGTACAGCTGTGTACAATGGTCAATATTTACAACAGTTGACAAATTCTAAAAAAAAATCTTGTTACAAAAGAATCAAAGTATACAAATAAAAATATTTTTTATTTTCTGACTCCGAAATTAAGACAAATAAATCTGATAACTGAAACAAATAATTTTTAAAAAACTAATATGCATGCAATCAACCGACTTTACCGTTATAAATGGGGTTTACTCGCAACTGAAATTTCACGTACTATAAAATATAGTCGAGGATGTAAAAAAAAAATCTTATTTACTTGTATTTGTTTTGTAATACCAGAATTGAGTTATAAACCAAAAGGATAGTCAAGGTAAAATGGAATGCAATCATGTGGAATGCCATCTTTAATTTTATGAACATTACATCAACATTGTAAGGGGTTCGTTGAATTGTACATGTCAAATGACAAAATATAGGACCTTGACAACTCGGATGTGCTATATAGGATACATGTCGTTACCAGACCAATAAATATAGACTGTATGAATTAAGAGTTTATTTTAAGACTTTGAACGCGTTTATTGAAAATAACCTGAATAATATTTACCTTATATAACCCAGGGAAGTATACACAACGGCCATGTGTTTACAATGATCCATCGTCCAGGGATAACCGCTGAACTAAATTCAACGCTCAATTGAACCGCTCAATTAAAAAAAAAATCTATTTTTATACTTTATCCAATAAGTTACACGTTAATTTTTATTACACAGACATAGTTTGCGTACAAAAGATTTATAACATTCTAGTTAACGGTTAGATAAACATGATAAAATACATAAAAAAACAAACACACTAAAATCTACACGTTACCTTTACTTATAATTGACATTTAAAATTGTACTTTCAACACCTGGGTTACATTGTTCGGTGTCGTCAGTGATTTTTATAGGTCACATGCTCGACATTGTTAATTTGTGTATTCTATATTTCTGTTGTTGGATGTGTATAATGGTCTAAATAGGAAAAGAAAGTAAGTACAAAATTATTAATGTATAAGGTTCACTATAAGTTTTATTTCAGCTGCAAAATGTTTGTGTTTTTAAGATAATGAACTATGCATAGATTCAATTAAATTGTCTCAGTTATTGTTTTGCATATACATGTAGTACCAATTTACTGGAAGTAAAACTTTTAGACTAATATTTGATTATATTGAATTTCCTACATTTCCAAATTATATATATAACTGTATTCATAATCGTATTAGTTATGACATTATACTTTTTTGTTGTGATCGTATATTCCTAGTATGATAAGTTCTTCTCTCATTGGAATATATGTTGTGTAATTCAATACATTATACTTTTTAAACGCATCAAAAATATGTTCACAAACAACCATTATACTGTTACAGCTGTGAAAAAGATATGAGGGTTTCTTTTTCTGTTTTACGAAAATGGAATTGACCATTATTTGATTTGCCGATTCTAAAAAGATTTTGCTCCGTATAAATAATGTTATGAACAATTTTCCAGCTGATTGGATTTGCTTTCTTAGAGGACATACTTTTATTTAAAATTATCCATAAATTTTTCCATGGTAATTTCTAATTATACTGAATACTCCATTTTATTTGACAGTTTGGAACTATGGCTAAATTTCACGAATATTGGATTTATTTCGAAGACATTTCAGTTGTGATTATATTATAAGCAAACATTCACTCACCATATCTTTGAAATAAATCCTTTTTTGGAAACAAAATCTTAAATTCAACTTTCATGAATGAAATACACATTTTCTTTCAGATAATTTTTAACGAGTAGCACGTGGAAAAGTTCACTCGACCAGAAATTTAATGTAATATAAATTAAAATAATTAAAGAACGGGTTGAAGTCCTATAAAATTGAAACTGTTTATTTAATACAGGTAACTCTTGTGAGAGAAAAAATACAGATAGAATAAATACTTTATTCAAATGTTTATATATGGTGTGAGTATAAATATATAGATAGATGATAATTACTTAGTCATTTGTACAAAGATAGATGTTAATTATTTATAATGGAAGTTTTATTACTTGGCGTAGAGGTTTAAACGTATTCGGATGTGTCTACTTTTGTGTTTCAAATGTCTGGTTATGTAAATGAATGTATTTCAGTTGTTTCCTGTAATTAGTTAATACTTCAGCTTTATCATGTACATCTTTTGAATATTCATTTTATTAAATTTACTGTTTGCAAAAGTATAAATTACTCTAAATTATAGGGATTTTCTGGTAACTTAACAGAAAACCCTTGCCGTTTTTGGCACAACCTTTTGGATCTTTTGGTCCTCGATGCTGTTCAACTTTGTACTCGTTTCGGTTTTCAAACTTTTGTATCTGTGCGTCACACATAGGTCTTGTGTGGACAAAATACACTTCTGGCGTATTAAAATTTTGAACTTGTTGCCTTTTGGTGGCTGTTGTTCGTGTGATTCTTTGTCAATTGTGTTCTCCAATTTATTTATATTGTAGTCCTGTGTTGTCATTTTGATGTTATATTTCACATGGCCATAAAAGTGCGAGGTTTGGCATGCCACAAAACCAGGTTCAACCCACCATTTTTTCCTTTAAAAATGCCCTGTACCAAGTCAGGAATATGGTCACTGTTATATTATAGTTCGTTTCTGTGTGTATTACATTATAACGTTGTGTCGTTTGTTTTCTCTTATTTTTGAGTGTAAATTCACATTGCGATAAGACGTGTCACGGTACTTGTCTATCCCAAATTCATGTATTTGGTTTTGATGTTATATATATTATTCTCGTGGGATTTTGTCTATGTGTGTTACATTTTAGTGTTATGTCGTTGTTCTCCTCTTATATTTGATGCGTTTCCCTCGGTTTTAGTTTGTTATCCCGATTTTGTTTTTTGTCCATGGATTAATGAGTTTTGAACAGCGGTATACTACTGTTGCCTTTATTTATTCTTATTTGTTTCCCCCTAACAAATGAGACTGTTAAGATCGAGGGCCCTCAGTTGCTTCCCAACTTAGGGTTGACGTTACAAGTGATTATTAATAAAATGTGTTTAAAATTTAAAAAACACCATTGTTCTATGATACAGGATTACACAGTTGGAAAAATTCATTTTTTTTGGTCATACGATACACTACTGTAAAACATTTCAAAATAGCCATTTAAAGTCATAAGAATCCGCATATGTTTTTTATAACTAAATGGATAGTTTTTATTATACAACTTATGTTCATATACTTTTTTTCTGTGGAAAATTCTTTAATTTGTCCACATTTAGAAGAAGTTTACTTATTTTTAATTGCTTCCTATGCATATTTTCTCCGTATGCATAGTGACCTGAGCGTAACTCTCCTCGTAAAAATCCGGTGGTCGCAATACGCATGGATCTGTCATTAAAATAAACAGTTCTCTGATTGTACATGTTAAACACGTGCTCAATACCCATGCTTTTTGTTATTTGTTTACTATAAGGTAACAAGCGGTAAACTTCGGCTTCAAAACACGGCATTTAATGAGCAGCCATATTTGTTAAATCATAACAGACAGAGAGAAAAAAATTGACGATTATACGTTATATTTGCGTACAAAATGAGAAAATCGTGCACAGAGGACTAAGTTTATGATATATACATGCATTGGTAACAGAATTTTCACCACTCACTCATTTCATATGACTTTTATATTGGAATAAGGTGTTTTGTCCGAAAATGTAAATTTCGTGATAATTTACAGTGTATTTAGAAAATACCAAGGTCAATGCAAGATTAATCATCATCGTCAAAAATAATTTGTCTTTGATATCAAACAATCATTCTGCTTTAAGTTTTTGTGCCATTTTCAGCATTGAGAAACCATCGTCATGATTTTTTTCTGCAATTTCTTGTTGTTGATAATTAAAATTGATTTTTTTTTTCAATGTCTCGATTCTCTTTTCCGGTTGCGTACAAGTTCTTTCTTTTGTCAGCTTAGCATTTTTTATTTTCCTTTCGAAGATAATAAATTCTTCACATTGAATTTAGAGAGTCTTTATCAGAGGACCAGGCAGTTAATGACACTCCGAGTTGTTAACAGATGAACATAAAGCGATTTCTCTGGACCAACACATTGAATTGATGCATGAATTTTGTCTTCAAAGTATTTGGTACACATTTTCTTTTTCATTGATATTTTCATATATATTCAGTATTTTCAATGTGTAATTCAAAAGTAAAAAATTTCTGGCCACCTATACAAGCAAAAGAAAGACGACAGCATAACCCATGCTTTCAAGTAGAACACATTGGGATAGTCTGGCATCTAAAGGACTTTATTGTACTAAAAGTTTGCAACATATTTGTCTATTGTACCTGTAAGTTCGTCACTATATCTTGCAAATAAGTCAAAGCAAAAATTGTGTTGCAGATTTTTTTTATTCTTTTTTATTTCTTTCAAGAATGGTGTTCTGGTATTTTTTTGTAACATTATACCTGTGATTATCTACCAGATGTCGGGTTTCAAGATATATGATCCGGATCAGTATGAGTAATATTTCCGTGATACAAATATAATGCAGCTTTAAATGAAGAGCTGTCGGGTCAGTTATCAAATGATTTGCCTCAATGTCATCTGACTTTAAATCTGTCAAAGCCTCTTTGCCCAGGCAGCAGTATTCAACGCCGATGTGTCTGAGGTAGGTAATTTTTCATTGGTTAGATTTACTGGATGCATGGCATAAAATTAATTTTTTGATAATACATTCTCGGCACCACGTGCCTTTAAGTCTACGTAGGGTTATCTTAACATACTTTTCAATTGTCCGTTACACAGAATAATACACCTTACCTGTCGATACAACATGTACTTGTTACGAGTAAATAATATGCATAATTTTCATACACAATAGAGAAAACATAATACATAAAAGGAGTTAAGAGCAATATGGACATGATAATGTATTCTGTATTGAAGAGATCATTACGCTGGCCTGACCACGCAAAAATATATTTATATACGAAGTGTCACACATAGTAGAAAAGGTTGCATTTTTCGTATTTGGTTTTATAAATTTGAACAAAAAATGCATTTCTTGTTTTATTATATTGAAAATCATCGATTTACTTTTCTTTCTGATACTCGTTTCCAGTTTTTGTAATTTTCGATTCTTTGTTTTGATTTCAATAGTAATAGATAAATGGTGCGACATTTAAGCAAGTTGTGCATTTGCATTTATAATTTTACATGAATTTTACATGAATTGTTCGTCTTATCTATGCGTTAACATTTTCAGAAACACATTTATGAATTAATTGTATTTAAGTTCCGAATTACAAGCACTCGTAATATGAACGGTTATCGAAAGGATTTTTTTAGATTTAAGTTTTCTTTTGTTTCTAGTTTTCTTTTTTTTTTTATTAAAATGTGTAGAATTTTGATTACAAGGATTTAATCAATAGAAGTTACGGTCAGCTTGTTACTTTCGGGTTTTTTTCAGGGTTGCTGAATTTGTTTTTTGCATGTCAAATACATGTACCTTATATTTTTACTCACACAGTATGGAACTAAGTGCGAATAAAGAAGCGATGATAGATTCAGACACAACAGAAATAAAAAGAGTATCATTAGCTGATTATGATGATGTTATTTCAATCAGATCTGCTGTTCATGGCGGCTTTGATTATCTTCCATACAAGTACAAATCCCTTATAACACAGTCTCACAACGAAGGATATGCGACAATTATCAATGAAAAATTTGTAAGTATTATTTTACTTCATTATTATTGGATTTTTATTTTTTTTTTTATGAAAAGACGATAGCAATTTGGAACTGCAAAACGAATACTTTACGTTGAAGAAAACACACAACTAGGTAAAAAGAAAAAAATGTTATTTAGACAAAACAAAATGAACAGTGTACGCTGATTGAGAATAGTAAAACCAAGAATGGCTAAATCTAAACTTCAAAAAGAATTTTGAAATTAAAAAATCACAAAAATGATTAATAAAGGAGATATTGTCATACAGCAATGTATTCAAGCTTACTTGATTGCATTAACTTTTGCCCATAAACATTAGTTAGAAGACAAAAATTGTAAAGAAAGTGATAATGATAAAAAAAAACTTTACTTTAAATAAGTGCATTAGATTGAAAAAATGGCCATCCTATATTAAATCTTAATGCACATCATAGGAAGAAACACAATACATTATGCCTGTACATAGACCGAATAATCTGTCTCTTCGTGTGTGACTGAGCTTTTGATTTTGCTTTATACTTTGATTTGACTACTAAATATTAAGATTATTTTCGTAAACTATATTACATCAACATTGTTTCTAACGCAGTGGTTCCTTTAAACAGTCAATGTTTTTGTTGCTTTGTTGGTCCTTTATATATTAATTATATACATTGTAGGTGGCGTTTTGCATAGTTTCAAAAGTGGATGGAGGCGCAACCGTTGTTACCAGAGCAAGTCGGGTCCACAAACAATATGAAGGTCGTGGTTTATACAAAGCTCTTACGTTATTTATGCAAAAACATGTATTCAGTGATGGAACTGTTACAAATGATGCTGTCGTTTATAACGCTAATAATCAGTCGATGTTGGATAAGACATCAAAGGGAGAATTGACGTTATTAATGAAAAGGGTGTGTATACCAATGATAAAATATGATACATTAATTAAAAAGATACACATTAAGGTTAAAAAAAAACAATAAATGAAATAATCACATAACCTCTGAATAGAGTGAGACGTGGTGCAAATGTTTAAAGATGAACAAATTTCAACTAGATTCTACATTAAAAAAACACTAAGAGTGGAGTTCGATTATTTAGATATGTAAATAACGTAATGATTTCATACATGAATCAAGAACATCTATGCCGTCTTGTTAAGCAATATTTGTAAAATATATTTTTTTAAAATAACCCCTTTTCTTTATTACCCATAAGCGCATACTTTGTTCGATACATCACATTTTTCTCAAAGGTAAGGATAACCGAAACTATTTACAAAACCCGGAATAAAAAACTATTATAAAAATGAAATATGCAAACTTGATAAACAAAATAAAAAGACAAGCAAGTCGGGTCCACAAACACAAAGGAAATATCAAAATACGGAAGATAAAATATGGGAAGGGTAAAATATGGACACAAAAGACAGAAACATTCGGGCTAGCCTGTACCAAGTTAGTCTGGTGCTGATAAATATATATTTATATTCAAGTCCTATAAAGAATAGCATCCCAGGAAATCTTAATATTAAGTAGTCAAATCAAAGTATAAAGGAAAAAAATCTTTCACTCTCTAAAAGAGGGACGAAAGATACCAAAGGGACAGTCAAACTCATAAATCTAAAACAAACTGACAACGCCATGGCTAAAAATGAAAAAGACAAACAGAAAAACAATAGTACACATGACACAACATAGAAAACTAAAGAATAAACAACACGAACCCCATGTATGAAACGTAATATTACAAACACTGAGTCGTTGGAGTTGTTCGTAGAACTATAGAATTAGAGGCACTTCAATGGTTTTAATTACACAAATTTTTTGAATTTCTAGACCAGAATAATTCCATAAGAATTGTAAAATATCTAAAACGTGAAATATTATTATAAATCTACTTTCTAACGACATTTTCTTTCAAATATGTTATGCATAGAATTTTACAAGAGGTTTAACATATAAAGTAGATGAATATCCTTCGATTTTAGTTCATTTATGACTTTGCATATACTTGTTTAGTGCATATATAATGTTTGAATTTTCCGGCTCTCTTGTTATATACTTGATGATCGTACGTATTTTTGTTGCAGAACGTAATTGGTTACAAGATAGATAGTGATAAGATGACAAATATTACACAGATACCACTTACATCAGAAAATACTCGTATTTTGTATGAAGTGGATCTTATATCAGCTTTTAAGTCTAGAAGTGTATGTTCTTCTCTGTTCCCAGAGGAGCGAATCATATGTCATTTTGTACCATATAGACTAACAGAACGAAACATACCACTTATCTTTTCGGAAGTATCTCTTATTGTGGGAACTGGTGAACCTGAGTTGAGTTTTATTACTTGTGGAACTTACTATCGTTCTGAAAATGGCCATACCTACATCCTTGAAGTGTATGGAAACTGCAGTTATATGAGAGACCATTTGGTACTTCATTTTAAACACGCATTACAGCACTGCCCCGCAGAAATAGATATCCTAATAATGTGCAAAGAAAATGATGCTGAAAAAATAAACAATGAAATAAAAGAATTTCAACTCAGTTATATGGTTGTCGACTTCAAAACCGTGTTCTTGGTTGAAAAGAACATTAAGTAAGACAATAATAAAAATGTTAGCAATAGGAAAAATATGGTTGTAAAAATGTCACTCAATGATTACAAATTGCGTTTATATAATATTTAAAAATATATTTATTTTTGTTTATGGTTCTCCAGTCTCTTTTTCTATCTTGTTTGTGGTTAAACTATTATCCCTGATACCATATATATTCCGTTTACTTACAAGATTATGAAATTTTGTTGGACGGGCAATCATTATGTATCACACATCTTCGACATACTATGAATTCGTGACGGATAATCATTCGCTCGAGTAAATTGGAAACAGCTGGTCAATAAGCTTTTGATAATGTTCCTTCCCCTTCTGTCACTAAATAGTTGAACTGTGTTTGTGTTGTTTAAATGTGTTGGTTTTTTTTTTGTTATTGGGGGACCCAATGAAATTGTGATCTATTGGTCTTATTGCAAACATAATAACACATTATCTGCTGTTCAATTTTATAAATTTGCATAGATTTATGTTTGAACTTCTGTATGCAAAGTATGCTAGATAGTTATCAAAAGTACCAGGATTATAATTTTATACGCCAGACGCGCGTTTCGTCTACATAAGACTCATCAGTGACGCTCAGATCAAAATAGTTAAAAAGCCAAACAAATACAAAGTTGAAGAGCATTGAGGACCTTAATGAGAGGCTCTTTTGGGGATTATATCAAGTTATTGTCGATTACTGTCAATTCAGATATCTTTGTGTGCATTTATTTTTTGCTATTTTTGAAAAGTGAACAAGAATGCAAGACCAGTTAATGCAATATCGGTAAATTTGGCACACACGATAAACTGTCGAAATCTACAATTCGATTACTTATATTTGCGAAAACTATTCTAAGTGTTATACGCATTAATAAAATAAACGCACATATTTTTAATTTACGACTATATTTTTTTTATTTCCATTGTCTTACTTATAATAAATTAAAAATTATCAAAACGCATTAATTTTTATTTTTTTAGTTAAATCATTTTTATATTAATGTCTGATGTGAGTCGTGTATTATATAAGTTATGCCTCCTAGATGTTGAAAATATGCTGTTTTAATCCACTATTTTCTACATAGTAAACAACTTTAGATCAAAGTACGACTTTCGATACGGAGTCTTGGCTCACACAAATCAAGCTATAAAAGGCCACACAATAACCAATGTAAAAGAATTCAAACAGGAATACCAATGGTCTTATCTATTTAGAAATGAGAAATGAGAAACACTATTGAACCAAACCAACAAACGACAACCACTAAACAACGGGCTTCTTTTAAAGTCCTTTTAAAGACTTATTTTGCTGCAGGTTTCAAGAATGAGAAGACGACTATCATCAAATGGATACAATTTGTTCCTTATTTGTATACTTTGAACATATAGTGCCTCTGACTTCTAGTCACACAATTGTACGTACTAGTTGAAAATCTTTAGATATCTTCCTTCGATTAATTATTTATTTACATATATAAATTTTAAAATTGTGTTTATGATTTGTCCCTTAAATGTTAAATTTACTCTGAAATGCTACTTCTCTACCATTTCATTATCTTATTTGTTATAAACAATTTTGTTTTCTGTTTATTGCATTCTTTTTTAATAATTTTTTTTATAGACGGCTTGAAGTCAAAACGACTAACCATTATGATAGTTCTTAAATAAAAGCACATCTATAATACTGTTATCTATATTAGAAATAAATCATTAATTATCCTGGCTTTTAATGAAAGGTAATGATAAATGTTACCTTACATATACTATACATAGATACGATTATAAATAAATAAAAGCAACAGTAGTTTACTTCTTGTTTATTCTTTAGTTTTCTATGTTGTGTCATGTGTACTATTGTTTGTCTGTTTGTCTTTTTCATTTTTAGCCATGGCGTTGTCAGTTTGTTTCAGATTTATGAGTTTATGTGTCCCTTTGGTATCTTTCATCCCTCTTTCACTTCTGTTCAAAAGTCATAAATAGATTGAGAGAAAACTAATTCGGGTTACAAACTAAAACCGAGAGAAACACGTCAACTTAACGAGGGAAACAGCAGAACAACAATAAAAATTACTTGAAACAAAAACAAACACCAACATACATAGAGGCTATTTGATAACAACTGACACATCCTGGTCCAGGTACAAAGCATTTTAAAAAAGAATTCTGTGAGTTGAACCTAGTTTTATAGCTAGCCAAACCTCAAACTTATTTGGCAATGTTTCAAAATATCGCTTAAATGACAACACTACGTGACAGGAATACAGTACAAACAATCTCAAAAACATTCCTCACAGAGAAACGCATAAATAAATAATGTATTAAATAGAACATTTATTTAGTTACATTTACACGACAGAATAACATTTAACATCTTTCATTAACGACAGCGCATGACTCCACTAACAGCGACGTATAATCCCTCTATTTAGGTACATATATTCTAATAGTTATTCTTATCACTTCAGTAATAAAATATGTTTACATTATGTCCAACGAATTTGTTTTGAAACATTCCATTGGTTTTGTAGGAATACGTATGTGATGACAGATCCAGTGATGATCGATTCAGAACAGAGAGAAGTGAGGAGAGTAAACGACGCTGATTACGATGACGTAGTGTCAATCAGATCTTCTGTTTACGATGGATATGATTATCTCCCTTTTCAGTTCAAATCATTAATCAACCATCCAGACAACGAAGGATATGCTACAATTGTGAATGGACAATTTGTAAGTTATAATTTAAGTGTCAAGTAAAAGCTTCATTTAAAAGACAAATCAATTTTTCATATAGTTTTTTTTTTAATTTAAGAAGACGAAATAAGGAAAATAGTAAATTAAAATCTGCATTGAGAATAATGGTTTTTTTCAGCGATATACCTGAAATATAATCATTTTAAAAATCTATAGTGACACCTGATGATTGAGAAAGATTAGCATTCAAAGTTCTAGTTAAATGTAATTATATAGATGAGGAACAATCAGGATTAAGACTGTTGTTCAAATTAATAGTTCTTGTCATCAATGAGAAGAGTTTTATATATATTATTGAAGCTACAAATTAGGAGTATAAAATATAATGTATGTTTAAAGGCAACAGTAGTATACCGTTGTTCGAAATTAATAAACCGATTGGGGAATAAAAACAAATCCGGGTGTATTAATTTCCTGTTTCATCGTATGGTGTTTTCATTTCTTAACTGATACTTGATAATAAAATACGAAGTTTATGTACAAGGATAAGCTCCTTGTTAAGGAACTACCTCAAACAAAAAACAAAATTTTTTTTTTTTAATTTAGCAAAACCAACCTTTCCACAGATAATACAACCGAGGCATTTCTTTTTAACTTTTTACATATTTCATTGACAGCAACTTTAACATGACATGTCCATACTAATGTGCTAGCTACTAGACTGTGGTACCGACTGATTAGTTACAAAGATACAGAACTTATATTTTAATGCGTTACGTCAAGACTCACAAAGGGAACTCGAATAAATCCAGTTATTTTAAAAACAGTTTAAAATTATTCAAAAAAGACATTCGCATTTTAATTGGTTACTAATTATTGTACGCGTACCAATGCGTTGATACTTAAAGGGGCGGTAACATTTGAATGTTCTTCCTTGTTAGAAAATAGATATATTCAACTACAAAATATCTAGTTCTATGTTTAGTCTAATTAAAGTTTTTTTTATATAAAAATTGTCAGTAAATAATAGTCTAATGTGGTAAAAATCGACATCACAGAACATTTATATTTTTTAAAACTATATGCGCTATTCCACAAGTAAAATTATGTACTTTGATCGTATCTTCCTTTTTTTCAATAACTTAATATAAGCCAGTTTATGATATGGTTATTTTGGGCAGGCGTTTAGATGGTTGTAGTGGATATAGTGATACCAATTTATGTAGCTATTTCCTAAAACATTTTTTCAACAGACCCCTTAACTGTTTCAGTACAATTGGGCACATTAAGAGACTGTACGAGTATTATGTAAGTTTTCGTGAAGGATGTCTTTTATCTGCATTAATATTTGTTTTATCTGTGGAAATCATGGCTTCAAGATTAAGAAGCAATACTGATTTTAAAGGTATCAAAATCAAATTAGATTGCAAAAGTCATACTATAAAAATTTCACAACTAGCAGATGATACTACTTTATTTTGTTGTTTTAAATATGACATTCAAGTAACTATGAACGAAATTGAAATATGTGTTTCTTATTCACGATTGAAATTTAACAGAAATAAAACAGAGGGGTGATGTGTAGGAAGCTTAAATCATGTAACGACAAAATAGAGGGAGTCAACTGGATCAATAGACCAGTAAAAACCTTTGGCATATACTTTGGGTATTGTAGGGAGGAATGTGAAAAACTAAATTGGAAAAATAAAATTGAAAAGATGAATAAACTATTTTGTTCTTGGAAACAAAGAAATCTTACTATTTTTGGAAAAATTCTGATAATCAAAACACTTATTGTGCCTATTTTCACTTTTGTGGGATTTGCCTGCATAGTTCCAGAGAAAAATTTGAAAGAAATGGGAAAAAAACTTGTTTTTAAATTTGTTTGAGATAATGTAAAAAGAAATTCAATTATTGGTCCATATGAAAAGGGGGATTGGATATGATAGATATAAAAATTTATTTCACTGCTTTAAAATCTATGTGGGTTAAAAGACTAGTAACTGACTGTGAAAAAGGTTGTAATTTTGGGTAAAATATAATAATGTATAAATTTTTATTCAGACATTTAAAAGGAAAAAAAACTTACGATTTTTAGATGGAATTACTACAACATATTCTACCCGGACCTGGTTGGAGGATATGAAATCTTCACTTTAGTTTACAAATGCCAGGTGTGATGTTACTATGATGCTATAAACATAAAGTGTAAATTTTACTCGCGTTGGCAAAACTTAATATGTGATAAAGCTGTTTGTTTTGCTCATACATCGTTGTCAATATAATGGAATTGTTTGCGACTATATCAAGTTAGGAATATAATAATTGTAATCCATTCGAGTTTTTATTTATATTAATAGTCATGTCTCTATCGGGTCAAAGCATTATTCGAAGGTTATCCCGATGGTTACTTAGATGGCGTCTAGTCTGAAATACACATGAAATACTGGTACATTATAAATAATTCATTTATCATTAAAAGAGGAGCGAAAGGTACCAGAGGGACAGTCAAACTCATAAATCGACAATAAACTGACAACGCCATGGCTAAAAATGAAAAGGACAAATAGACAAACAATAGCACACATGATACAACATAGAAAACTAAAGAATAAACAAAACGAACCATCTTGTACATTTTGTAATTTGATGTATGTCTAAATATGTAAATAGACAGTATGAATATGTGAATCAAATCTGTGAACATGTATTTCACAGCTAATTACCCTTTAACATCTCTTTATGATAAATTCATTTTGGATAAGACTGTGAATTATATTGAATGATCAGATCTAAAATAGGATCTTTTTTGCAGTTTTTGCAGATCTGTATAAATGTATTAAAATATTAAAAATTTGAAGCCTTAAAACAAATTTGCAAAACAAGAATCTAAAATACAATACTTATATCTAACAGACAAATATCTTGGGAAGATGTAAAGGTGGTCATTTGATAATTCATATTACTATTGCATTTTCGAAGTCAATGTCTAATTCTTGTACTTGTAGGTGGCGTTCTGTATGGTTTCCAAGGTTGATGGAGGGGAAACTATGGTGACTAGGGCAGGTCGGATCAACAAACAATTCGAAGGACATGGCATATATAAAGCACTTAAATCATTTATTAAACAACGACAATGCAATGGTACCGTGTGTAATCATGCTTATATTGCAACTGACACAAATCAAATGATTTCGGGCGCGATTTCTAGAGGGGAACTTGCTGTGTTGGAGAAGAAAGTAGGTTATTGATATTTTTATGAACAGGAACTATTAAGATAGAATTCAATATTGGGTCATATAAGCTATCACTGCCAACTTTCGTTTGTCGTCAACCATAGGTTTTAACATTATTGTCAATTTTCTCTTCTGAAACCACTTAACCATTTTTAACTAAACTGGGTCGAAATTATCATCGATGTATCTTTAATATATGTGTTAAACCAATCAACTAATACACACTGCTTACATAAAGGATAATGGTAAAACGTAAGAAAATGTATGATATCTTCAAACCATAAAAGACACAGAATATATGACGGTTTTGTGATGTTCACATTGTCAAGATCTGCCTACGTTACATTTATCAGACGTAGCCTTGTGTCTGTTATTGCATTAATCGACTGGCCGTGCAAGGGCTGTATAGCCAGTAAAGGTAGTTAAAAACTTCCATTTGTTGTTGCATTAAATGATGATTTTTGATCAATCTAAACATTTTAAAAATTATGATAGGAAGAAATGGTAAATTGATAATTATAAAAGAGGGACGAAAGATACCAAAGGGACAGTCAAACTCATAAATCTAAAACAAACTGACAACGCCATGGCTAAAAATAAAAAAGACAAACAGAAAAACAATAGTACACACGACACAACATAGAAAACTAAAGAATAAACAACACGAACCCCACCAAAAACTAGGGGTGATCTCAGGTGCTCCGGAAGGGTAAGCAGATCCTGCTCCACATGTGGCACCCGTCGTGTTGCTTAAGTGATTACAAATCCGGTAAATAGTCTAATTCGGTAGGTCATATTCATGAAAGGGAAGGGGATTGTAGTTACGACGTAAGGAACATATCCGATATCATAACCGATATATAACTAATAACTTATCCGATATATAACTAATAACATATCCGATATATAACTAATAACTAATATAATTACTTACAACCGCTTCATTTGAACTTTGTTGGGTAGTTGTCTCATTGGAAATTATACCACATCTGCTTATTTTTATGACAAAAAACAGTAAAGCTTTTTAAAAGATGCATGCACTTACTGATAACTTCTAGTAGTTCAAAATACTTTTCCGCCTGATAAATGAAGGTGTTGTAAAAATAAAATACGGGACGTATCATTAAATTTTGTAATTAACTGGCAATAACATTAACGGTACCAATTTTCCTGCAGCAGATGCGCATTTCGACAATGCATGTCTCTTCAGTGATGCTCGTGGCCTAAATATTTGAAAACCAAAGCTTATATAAAAGATGAAGAGCTATAATCCAAAATGATCTTAAACACCATAACTCATTACTATCAATTACGTGCATTGTCATAATGTACACTTAATATAAAAAAAATGTATCGAGACATGATAACGAACAAAGATTCAAACAAATTCGGTCTGTAAAATGAAAGTTTTAAGTTTCTGTCCTAAAAAAAAACACTCAAATATTATAAAGCAGATGAGGTTAAACATAATTCATATAGCCGTCTACAGTACGTCCAGAAACAAAAGCGGTCTTTCATGTTTAACTACAGTATAACTTTCTAAATGTGACGACATTACAGTTTTGAGATATAACTTTTGGTTATTTTCATTACAGAACACTGTTTTCTATAAGCCCGAGCATGATTTAAGAGCTCTCATAGAAGTTATGGACTCACCAAAATATTCTCGTATAATGTCACCGGAGGATATGGAAGATGTTTTTCAATCTAATGATACATGCATAAAACTATTTCCAGAGGCGAGAATAATGTGTAATATAGTGTCGTATAGACTTAAAAAATCAAATATTCCATTGATTTTTTCGGACCTAACCTTAATAGTCGGAACTTATGATTCCGAATGGCAACTTATCACGTGTGGATCATATTCCAAATGTGAAAAAGGGCATGTTTATGAATTGTATGTTTATGGAAATAGCTGTTTCATGAGTGAACATGTAACTATACATTTGAAAAATATTTTGAAATACTGCAACAGCGAGTTAGAACTGCTTTTACATTATAATGAAAAACAAGCCAAGGTATTTGATACTGAAATGAAGAAATGTCAATTCATTGAATTAAATGGCTCGTGGAAATCGGAATATCTGCTTGAAAGCAAATTGAAGTAAAAATGTTGCATCCGAAACTAAAGATTAAAAAAAGGAGAAAATAGAATAAAATTTATCTCAGTACTTCTCAAATTTGCTGCATTAGAGTTGATTACATTTACTTTAATAAAACATTGCATTGCTTTAGTTACCTTTTCTCTTATTTTATTTTAATCTAACGAATCTTCATCTTGGTGACACTTAGATGTCGCCACAGTCAAATAGTCCCAACATTTCCAACCGGATATATATATTTTGAAAAACCTTATTCTGAAGTGAAAAAAAAATCTAGTTAAAATAATGTACATTGTAGAAGAAATGAATATGAGTTTGACGCCGAGTGTTTATAGTATCTTTAATTCCTCCATCGAACAAAGTAGTGTATATAGCAAAACCATTTAAACAAATATATCAACATCCAATGTATATTCAAAAATGGGTGGTGGGGACAAAAAAAAACTGACTGAATCAAATGCTCGACTTGTAAACCCACAGAACAAGTGGAAAACAATTATCATATTCCTGACTTGGTATATGCATTTTCCGAAGAAAATGTTGGGTTATAGGGTTTTTTCAGTATCTCTAAGTAAATTGTTTGCAACGAATCTTGATAAAATATGAAATAAGGTTAATTTCAAACTCCCTAATTTAAGGACAAGATCATAGTAAATTTACATTCTATGTCAACAATATTTGGTTTGTGCATTGGCTGCAAGGATAATAAGACACTTTGAAAGATGCTATTTATTATTGATATTTATGTCATGATCTAATGACCATGATAACGTTTGCAGTCTTCCTTAGTAACTATACATGTTAGGTGAACAATGTGTATTCCCGTTCCCATATTTGATAACGCCGCAAAAGTCAAGCGATGCATTCAGGATTTAATAGGTCTGTGACAAAACTTATTTTTTTATTTTTGGTCAAAGTTTTTTTTATTTTAAAAGTAGTGTTTGTCCGCCTGGAATAAACCCTCAATTTTGATTTGTTACTTTTATTTGTCTTTTTAATCTTTTCATGACATGTTTCAACACCGGTAAAAGAGGGGCGAAGATGACAGTGGGACATTTAAACTCGTGTGTCGAACATAAAGAGACAACGCCATGGTTTAAAGGCAAAACGATCAAAAGACAAACAACAGTACACAAAACGCAACATAAAAAACTAAAGACTGAGCAACACGAACGGCACAAAATAAAATTGGTTGATATCAAGTATTCCAGAAGGGTAGGCAGATCATGCATCATATGTGGTACCCGTCATACTGCTAATGTTATTTCAAATTTGGTTATAATTCTAATTCGATAGGTCACATTCGGGGAAAATGTATGGGATTGTAGTTACGTCATCTGTGAAACGGATATTCCATAACAGTCAACCAAATCGACAACTGGTGATGGCGTTCGTAAAACTGACTGACTTCAACTTAAGCACTTAATCAATTGTTACAAAGATTGCTAAGGTTGTCGTAAAATAAGTTGTTGCAATGAATACAACAACAAATTGAAGTTTTTAACGACCTTGACTGGCTATACAGCCCTCGCGCGTTCGGTGCAATGAATATGTCGGCTTATCATACCTTCTTTTTTCTTTATACTGCAGAAGTTTTAGTTTGTTACCCCAATTTTGTTTTTTGTCCATGGATATATGAGTTTGAACATCGGTATACTACTGTTGCCTTTATTTAGTCACTTATATTATATTTTTTTTTGCAATGAATATGTCGGCTTATCATGCCTTCTTTTTTCTTTGTACTGCAGAAGTTTAAGTCACTTTTGTTATTTTTATTTTAGCAGATAAGGATTAATTTCCAAAGAAATATCATAGCTGAATATCGTTTTATAAATGGTCTGTTATGAGTTTTATTTTAATTCGGTCAATTGACATCCACGTATTCACATGTAAACAGGATTTTAGTCAAAATGTTTATTATTTTTAATATTTTGATAAGAGATAAAGACTTCATTTGTAATGAAACATTTATCATTTTCGTTGCTTAAAAATATTTGGACATGCTTCAAAAATATAAGTGGGTCTACATACATCAGAATTATTTACAATACAATAAATACTTCAAGTACTCTAACTGTTCAAGCGAAACATTCTGAATACAGTATTACTTAAAAAAATTTCAATTCAACAGATATAATTACATCAAATGTAGTTTATGTGTATAGTAAATTAGAACAATTTAACTTACCAGAATAGAAAATAAATATTTATAAAATTAAAAACAAAAACTTTAAAAGAGTTCCAACTTTTTTTTGGAATAAAAAGATGATAGCTGAAAACGTAAAAAAAATGATCAATGTTTCTCCAATCTATCTACCGTTGTTTTTCTTGCCTTCGTACCCGCACTCCTGTTATTTGAAGGCTTTCATACTTGACCGGTTGACTGGTAGTGCTGTGTCCTTCTCGTGTTATATTGCAATATTCATTTATAGAAATGCGATATAGATTGATAAAAAGAAACCTTCGTAGCAATACGGTATTTGTCAGGTACTTTGCTGCATCGGTATCAGTTTTGCCAGAGGTACTTGCAACCTTATTTTTACCACATCAACAACAATTCTAGATGTCATGACATTGTCGATTGTATTTCACTCCAAGTTGAAGGAAACAGAAAAGTTTCATTTGAAAATGTTATCATCACACAAGACAAGACCTTGAAAAATACACAAACATTCCACTTTTAACACAAAAATCTATTTGTTTTCCATATGAACGCCTTTATATAGGTTATATAGGTTAACCGTCCCCCCATGTAATAACTGCTTTGTTTCTACTCATGTATTGAAAAAGAGAAGGCGAAAGATACCAAAATGGACATTCAAACGCATAAGTCGAAAACAAACTGACAACGCCATGGCTAAAAAAGAAAAACGTTAACAGACAAACAACAGTACACACAAAAACAACATAAAAAAACCTAAAAGCTCAGCAATACAAACTCCACCAAAAAACTAGTGTTGATCTCATGTGGTCCGGAAGGGTAGGCAGATCTTGTTATAAAGTTGGCATCCAAACCTGTCAAACAAACTTACTTTGAATCAGCCCTGTGGTTGGGTAAGAGTAAATAGATTTTATTTAAGGGTATCCCAAACATTTTTAGATATATTTTATAAATGTAATATTTGTTAAGGAGTCAAACGACTGCTCCGTATGACAGTTTAAAAAAAAACATATAATTATCTGAATGTAAATAAAGGCAACAGTAGTATACCGCTGTTCAAACTCATAAATCCATGGACAAAAAACAAAATCGGGCTAAAAAACTAAAACTGAGGGAAACGCATTAAATATAAGAAGAGACCAACGACACAACACTACAATGTAACACACACAGTAACGGACCAAGCATCAGACAAAATTCCACGAGAACAACAAATATAGCATCAAAACCAAATACATGAATTTGGTATAGACAAGTACCATGACACGTCTTATCGCAATGTGAATTTACACTAAAAAATAAGAGAAAACAAACGACGCAACGTTAAAATGTATTAAACGTACACAGAAACGAACTATAATATAACAATGGCCATATTCCTGACTTGGTACAAGACATTTTTAAAGGAAAAAATGGTGGGTTGAACCTGGTTTTGTGGCATGCCAAACCTCCCTCTTTTATAGCCATGTGAAATATAACATTAAAATGACAATTCAACACCACAGGACTACAATATAAATAAATTGGAGAACACAATTGACAAAGAAACACATAAACAACAGCCAACAAAAGGCAACAAGTTCAAAATTTTAATACGCCAGAAGTGCATTTTGTCCACATATTATCTACTAGTGACGCCCAGATACAAAAATTTGAAAGCCGAAACCAGCACAAAGTCGAACAGCATCGAGGACCAAAAGATCAAAAAAAGTTGTGCCAAAAACGGCCAGGGTTTTCTGTTAGTTACCAGAACATCCCTATCATTTAGAATAATTTATACTTTTGCAAACAGTAAAATTCATAAAATTACTATACAAAAGATGTACATGATAAAACTGAATTATTAACTAATTACAGGAAACAACTGAAATACATTACATAACCAGACATTTGCAAACACAGACACAAAATGTAGACACATCCGAATAAGTTTAAACCTCAACGCCAAGTGACGTCATATTTGAAAAATAGATAATATTTATATAAAAACAGTAATTTGCAAGACTTTCAATGCAAGGCAAATAAAAAAAAGTACTTTAGTTATGCTATCAATAGATGCAAAACTGATACGTGACTCCAATGTTTGATCATAGAATACGGAGTTTATGTTCAAGAGTAAGCTCCTTAATAAAGAACTGCTACAAACAGAAACAATTAATACACGCTTTGCAAAATGTAGCAAAACCAACCATTCCACAGATAATACAATCTACGCATTTCGAGCGATTTTAACTTTTTTTTATATATTTAATTGACAGTATCTTTAACATGACATGTCCGTACTGATGTGTTGGCTACTGGACTGCGGTACTGACTGATAAGTTACAAAGAAACAGAACTTAAATTTTAATGCGTTACGTGTACACAGGACTCATAAATGGGACTTGAACAGATCATTATTCAAAAAGATTATTCAAAAGCTTTAAAGTGTCAATTTTACTCGCGTTGGTTAAACTAAATATGTGATAAAGCCTTACATAAAACATATTTTACTCTAATCAAAGAGGCATCAGCAACGATTTTAACAAAATTTGTCTTTGTTATACGTCAAACATTTATTGTCAAAATACGCATCCAAAATATATATATAAAAATCGTTGATGTATTATAGGCTTGCAAGTCAATAATGCAATTAATTTAAACCTGTAGTCATGCGACCTTTTATTTTAACCTCACCTGGAGATGGGTTTCGCGTGTCCATTTATTGAAAAGAAAAGAGTATCAACATATGATACATGGAACCGCCAATTAGAAACATTTTATTGTCCAATCCAGCAAATTAAAAATCAGTCTTTTAAGACAAAACTATAATTTATTATTTTGACATTATTACCTATTATGTCTGTTTGTTTTGTTCACACATCGTTGTCATTGCCATTAGATTTTCGAATTCAGTGTCTAATTCTTGTACTAATATGTGGCGTTCTGTATGGTTTCCAAGGCTAATGGAAGGGAAACTATGGTGACTAGGGCAGGTCGGATCAACAAACCATTCGAAGGACGTGGCATATACAAAGCACTTTAATTAATCATTTATTAAACAACGCCAATGCAATGGTACCGTGTGTTATCATGCTTATATTGCAGCTGACACAAATCAACTGATTTCGGGCGCGATTTCTAGAGGGGAACTTGCTGTGTTGGAGAAAAACGTAGGTTATTGATATTTTTATGAACAGGAACTATTAAAATTGAAGTTAACATTGGGTCATGTAAGCTATTTCTGCCACCTTGCGTTTGTCGTCAACCATAGGTTTAAATATTATCATTAATCTTCTCTTTTAAAGCCACTAAACCAATTCCATCTAAACTTGACCGAAACGATCATCAATGAATCTTATATAAAATTTGTGTCCAGCTTCAACCAACCTATCAACATGGTTAACATAAAGTATAATGGTAAAATGAATGTTAATGTATGATGTCTTCAAACCATAAACGACGCAGAATATATGACGGTTTGTAATGCTCACATTGTCAAGATCAGTAAACAACGTTACATTTCTACCAAACTTATCTGATGTAGCCTTGTGTTTGTTATTGCATTAAATCAGATTTTTGAACAATTTAAACGTTTTAAAAATTATAATAGGAAGAAATGGTAAATTAATAAATAAATAGGTAATAACTAATATAATTACTTACAACCCCTTCATTTGAACTTTGTTCGGTAGTTGTCTCATTGGCAATTATACCACATCTGCTTATTTACATGACAAAAAACAGTAAAGCTTTTAAAAGATGCATTTCAAAACCAAACGCTTGTCTCCATATCAAATATTGTGTTCACGGCAAGTGCCTTGCAAGAAGCAAGTTCTGTTCTGGCTCATGCAGACGTAGCCCCTGATTTTTCGGGATCAATGGTTCTTATTTATTTGTGTTTGGTTCATTGATTGCCCTTCTGTATTCTGTTAGTGTTGCATTCCTTTAGTATTAAATTTAGTAATTTTGTTATCAACTTGATCATGATTTTAAAGAAAAACAGCAGCCACAGACTTAACTATGTGAAGTACATTTTTGCTTTATCATGTATATTGGTCTTTTGATATTGTCCCAAGAAACTTAAGTCTTACACTGAATCTATACATTTTTCTTTGAGATCAAAATATTTTCAAAAAAATATTAAAACAGAACTTGAATTTCAGAAAAAAAGAAAGAGTCTGTGGAACACCCAGAAAGCATGATTTAGCATCATTTCTTCTATGGCTTCTTGGCCCTTCAAAGGCTCCAAAACCCTTCAAATGTTTTTCCCTCGCTCCGCTCGGCTAAACATGTTTGACAATACTTATAAAAAAAGCTAGTTATAACCATACTTTAATAATGTGTATATATGCAATACATGTATATGCAGTAGGAAGTATAGGAGATTAAATCTGCAGAGGATGATGATTAATTCTGATAAAATTGTACATAATAACTTGACTATACATGTATTATTTATAATAAATAAATAATTAACAAATTGTATGTTTCAGAATATTAAAAATATAGTTGTGAAAATAAAAAATCAGTTCCTTGCTTTACTGAAAATGTAAAATCTTGCTTCAAAAGTGCAGAAAATAGATTATGTGTTCTCTTAGTTTACAAAAATAAATAACCAATCCAAATCAAATCCTCCTGCCCCCTCCCCCTTCCGCCCCCTCCAGAATATCAAATGGTCGTCCCCTTACTACCAAATACGTTCATAGTCATACTGTACACTTAATATTAAAAAAACAGGAATAAAGATTCTCCTCACGTTTAACTACAGTATAACGTTCTAAATGTGATTACATTCATGTTTTGAAATATAACTCATGGTTATTTTTTTATTACAAAACACTGTTTTCTACAAGATAGAGGATAATTCAAGAGCTCTCATAAAAGGGATGAACACACCACAATATTCTCGTATTATGTCACCGGCGGATATAGAAGATGTTTTTCAATTTAATGAAGCATGTATTAAACTATTTCCAGAGACGAGAATAGTCTGTAATATAGTACCGTATAGACTTAAAAAATAGAATATTCCATTGATGTTTTTTTCGGACCTTACCTTAATAGTAGGAAGTTATGATTCCGAATGGCATCTTATCACTTGTGGATCATATTCAAAATGTGAAAAGGGGCATGTTTATGAATTGTATGGTTATGGAAATAGCTTTTTCATGAGTGAACACGTAATTATTCATTTGAAAAATATCTTGAAATACTGCCACAGCGGGTTAGAATTGCTTTTACATTATAACGAAAAACAAGCCAAATCATTTGATACTGAAATGAAGAAATGTCAATTCATTGAAGTAAATGGTTCATGGAAATCAGAGTATCTGGTTGAAAGCAAATTGAAGTAAAAATATCATCTGGAACTAAAGAGTACATAAAAGAGAAAATAATATCATATTTACTGCATTTTTATTGATTACAATTACTTAAATAAAACATTGCATTGTTAGTTATTCTCTTTTTTTCAATCTGACGAATATCCCTCTTGGTAACACTTAGATGTCGCCACAGTGAAATTGTGTCAACATTTCCAACCTTATAATAATATTTTGAACAACCTTATTCTGAAGTGAAATATATTTGATCTTAATAGTATACATTGTAAAAGAAAGTACTACGAGTTAGACGACCAGTGTTTAATATATGTTTAATTCGTTCACCAAAAAAAACAAAATAGTGTATATAGCAAAAATATCTCAACAAATATAAAAATATGTCGAACTCCAAGGTCATTTAAAAAAAGGTGGGAGCAGAAAAACTTTGCCAAAATCCAATCTCGACTATATCAAGCAACAGAGCAAGTGAAAAACAACTGTCATATCCCCGACTTAGAAAACATGTAAATGTATTTTCCGAGGAGAAAAAAAATGGTGGATAAATAGTATTTTTGCAGTATTCATAAGTGCATTGTTTGTAACGAGTCTTTGGGAAATATGACATTTAGCCTTAATCTTATTTTCAAGCTTCATTTTACAGGCCTACTTAAGGACGAGATCATATTAAATTTTATTATGTCAACAATATTTCGTCTGTGCATAGGGTGCAAAAATGGTATGTCCATTTGAATGTTCTATATTATATATTGATATCTATGTTATGCTCTTATGATCTTAATAACGTTTACAGTCTTCTTGTAAAAGATAGCCTGCAGACATATTGTAATGATATATATTCACCTAATCACTGGTGGTAAGCGGATGGTCGTAACTAAAAGATACGACCATCCGGAGATGGGGGACAACTCTAGGGATAAGTTTTTCTTTTCCGATTTTCGTGCAGTAAAAGGTTCATTTGAGCCAAACCGCTTGTCTCATACATACTATTCGGCAGTTCGGTGATATTGAAACCAAATTTGATGCATTAAAACATTCCAATTTTCGTAAAATAGTCATTCAAAAATTCGAGCATGATGGTCGTAACTAAAAAAACAAAAATGTTGAGGATGGTCGTAACGTACATTTGTGATGGTCGTAACTCTGTTTTAAATAAGGCCGAATAAGGCAAGTCAAAAGTTTTAAACGTGTCTTTTATTATACGGTGTATTTCTGAATATTGTTTTTCATTTTACATACAACGTAGAATAAAGCAATTTCAATCCGTGTAACTCTTATCCATTCAAAATTTTAAAAAGTTTTCAAATATTAGTTTTTAGGGAATTTTGATTAAAGTTTGATTTAAAATTCCAAATTCTTTAAATGTTTTGGACCAAACAAGGCAAGTCAAGAGTTTTAAACGTGTCTTTTGTTATATGAATATATTATATTATATATTTGTGAAGTTGTTTTCACCAAACATAAAAACTGAAAGGGGTGAAGAGATGGGGTACCTGTAAAGTGCGAAACGGAAAAAATTGGAACGAATCGAACAAATCGAACGAAACAATACAAAATGAAATATGTAATATATACTGAAAATATAATGTATAAAATTAATCAAGAGGCAAATAGTTGAATTAATGTAAGCGGTTAAATTCATTAACAATGTAAATTTCTCAAAAGTGGAGAATTCTTTTTAAAACAAGAAACACAGCTCTGGTTATGACAATTCTTAGTTAGAAATAAAAAGCACGAAATGTATCAAATTAGTGTTTAATTACCAAATAAATGATTTTAAGAAAAGGCATTTTTAATAAATTGGACATCACATGAAATAACAGTATCCTGTTTTTTTCTTTTTCTTTAGATTTTGCATCTATTGAAAAGATAAACTTTTTGAGGATGTACCTACTAGATGTGTTTGCTTTTTAATCTACAATTTGAGATTGATACATTGAGTCGAAAGAGCATTAGTAAGGAGTCGAAATAAGCTAAAAATATTGATAAGTTATGAAGGTCGTTATCGAGACTATACCATACCCGCGAATTTGCAGGTCAGTACCAGAGTTTAAAAACATACGCTTTATTTTTAGGCTGGATTTTTAGAAGTCATATTGTTGTTTGGTGAAATCAAGCTGATATTAAGGTGCACAGTTATGTCCAATGACGAAGTCCATGAGTAGCGTGTAGCCATTCATACAATATACACATATAACATACACATAATCTTTAACCTGCATACTGGGGTTTGTATGTGATAGTACATTTAATTACCTAAGTCCTTGTAATATTATCCTGGCTACAAACTAGTATTTTATTTTACTCTTAAATTCAGCGCGTGTAGCAGTGAAAAATATATATCAACCATATCCCTACTTTCGAGGTTAATACAATGTTCATTGCGACACCATGGATTCAGTTTTCTTTCTGTACCAATACTTAGAAATAATATCAATGATATACCGCAATATATAAACGTTATGTAATCGATAAAAAATAAAGACAACACGTTACAAGATCCAGGGTTGAGTTCAATATCGTAGCTGCTATCAATATCTATGTAGCAACTAGTCTATAGCTACACGTGCATTAGTCAAAATCTACATATAGCACTACGTAGCTGCTTCGATATTGAACTCAACCCAGGACTCCGAAGTCTCATTTGTTGATTTAATTTCCTCATGAACGACCAAAAGCCGAATATTTGAAGGCCAATAGTTTATAAGAACTGCAATAGCTGATTAAAAGTTAAAGATGATTGTTCAGAATTGTACGTTTAATAATTTCATTTGCCGACATGATTGCAGATAAAAAAAAGTCGTAAATAAAATAAAATTAAAAACAAATATGAGGAAATACACGTGCATTTAATAATTTTATGCCTTAACGTACATTAAAAAAATATATTAATACATATTTAATAATTCTCTAGCTTAATTTCTGCATACCATTATCAGAGTAACAAACAATATTGTTTGTAGCAAATCATATATGACATCTGAGTATATTACTTTTACTTTTAAAATACATTAATAAAAGTTTGTCTAAATACTCGAGTTACGGTCATCTTTCAAAGTTACGACCATCTTGTGTCGGTAACGCCCATCATCCCAAATACTATAGTTGAAGTTACGACCATCATGCTCGAATTGTCGAATGACTATTTTACGAAAATTGGAATGATTTTATCTATCAAATTTGGTTTTAATATCAACGCACTCACGATAAGTATGTTTGAGACAAGCGGTTTGGCTCAAATGAACTTTTTACTGCACGGAAATCGGAAAAGAAAAAAATATCCCTAGAGTTGTCTCCCATCTCCGGATGGTCGTAACTTTTAGTTACGACCATCCGTTTACCACCAGTGCTAATAGAATTAATCAGATGTGGATTTTAAAATTTCGAAAGATCTTCCCCAAAATCTTCAATCACAGGCTTTACAATTTTTCAATAATATCAAAACCCTTGATTGTCTTTCTAAACTACTTATTACCAGAACGACTACATCGGTTCATCAGAGCTTTTCTACAATTCCTTGTACAAGGTAAGGCAAATTCTTACTTAGTAAGGAACCACACTGATTCCCACGACAAATACACTGAAGATAAAATCATACAAAGTCTAGACTCTTATTTTTTTTCATTTGTTGAGTTTTATTGAATGATATTTCAGCAAACAGTTAGATATGTATTATTAATGCACCATTACTTTTCAACTTGCTCTTGTATTTATCAAGCAGAATTCATACAGAACCTTTTGAAAGAAGACAATTTAAAGCATCTTTCGAAGTTCTTTAATTTTATCTCCAAACATAGTGATGATGTTCAGCCACTCAACAACTAATTATTCAATAAGGGTTTACATCTAATACATTCCAGTGAACTTGTAATTAAGGATGTTTGCTCCTCCATTTTTTGACTTTTTGCCAGATTTTCGGAATCCTCTGGTTTTATCCATGTATTGTCATCAAAAAATTTTGCCCACTAACCCCTACTTTTCTTTTTATAATTTTATTACATAAAGTTTAAAAAGCCATATTTCAAAATTTTATGAAATTCTTGTTATTTTTTCATAGTGTTAGAAACAAATAAGGTGCCAATGTTAAATATATGGAAAATCTAGAGAGAATAATTTCCCGCCAAATTTTCAATGGCTTATATCTCTAAAACGAGCACACGGACCCTACATTTTTTTCTACTTTTTTAGTTTCATTATTTACATACTATCAATTCATAATAGTCTGTTAAAAAGCTTGTTATTTTTTAACAGAGTAGCGAACATCCTTAAGGATAATAGCGAAGACAATAACAATCAAAACCAAGGAGTAAACAAAGACTCACAAAACCAAAGGACATTTACATAAACAGTTATAAATAATAATTAAGAAACAACACGAACTCCACTAAAAGCCAGGAGTGAAATCAGGTGCTCCGGAAGGGTAAGCATTTCCTGCACCGTATACGGCACCCGTAATGTTATTTCTTTGTTCAGTTCGGTAATGATGTAAGGTTATTATGACTGAGGAAGAATATCAGATATGATTTCTGACACACTTTTGTCATAATGGCCAATCAGCTCATGATGGCGACCGTAAATTTCTTGAGTGGTGACCTTAATTTGATTGATTCATAGCCCTGTCTTAGCAACTTTTAAAAAAGCGGTATTCCTCGTTCAGCAAAATCAACTTACTTTGAGCTAGCTCTAGAGTAACGTATCAATTGAAACACATATACTCCATATGCTGGTGCCGCTGGGATGTTGCTACACAGAAATGGAAAGTTGACTATAGGAAAATTAAAGTCATCACGTTTGTCATAAATTTTGGTATTCAACCTACCATCAGTAGTCATTTCGAGAAAAAGGTCTAAGTATGAAGCAGATTTATCTGTGTCGGTAGTATCTTTAATTTCAAGTTCACTTAGATATATTAAATGTAAGTGATAACTGAATCTATTATTATTAAGAGACAGTACATCAAAAATATACCGAAAGGTGGAATTAAAAGACTGGGCTAATTTCTTTTCTCCTTTCTGTACAAGCCCTTTGATAAATTCTGCTTCATATGAATATAAAAACAAATCTGCAAGTAGAGGAGCGCAATTGGTACCCATTGGGATTCCAATAGTCTGTTGAAAGACCAAACCTCCAAATTCAACAAATATGTTGTCAATTAAATGTCCAGCATGGTAGTGATATCCTCGTCGGTATATTTTTTCCTTGACTCTGTATGATTTTTCACAAAGTAAGCTGAATTCCAGCCCAAAACAAGATATTTAAAACGTCTAGTGCCCTTTTTGTTAAAGAAACATAAGCTGACGAGTTCTTTCAGTCGAACTTTAAGTTTAGTATGTGGAATAGAGTTGAAAATCAAAGGTTTAAATGTTGGTACAATGTTTTAATGATTGAGATTGTAAATTCACCAATAACTCTTTTGAATTTTTAGCTCACCTGGCCTAAAAGGCCATGTGAGCTTTTCTCATCACTTGGCGTCCGTCGTCGTCGTCGTTAACAATTTTTCAAACATCTTCTCCTCTGAAACTACTGAATGGATTTGAATGAAACTTAGCATGATTGTTCCTTAGAGTATCCTGGACAAAGTGTGTGCTTCGATTTTTGATCCGTCAAAAAACATGGCCGCCGTTACTTAAAATAGAACATAGGGGTCAAATGCAGTTTTGGGCTTATATCTCAAAAATGAAAGCATTTAGAGCAAATCTGACATGGGGTAAAAATGTTCATTAGGTTAAGATCTATCAGCCCTGAAATTTTCAGATGAATCCAACAAACTATTGTTGGGTTGCTGCCACTTAATTGGTAATTTTAAGGAAATTTTGCAGTTTTTGGTCATTATCTTGAATATTATTATAGATAAAGATAAACTGTAAACAGCAAAAATGATCAGCAAAGTAAGATCTAAAAATAAGTTAATATGACCAAAATTGTCAATTGACCCCGTAAGGGGTTATTGTCCTTTAATGACAATTTTTCACAATTTGTTCATCATATTTGCTAACTTTAAAAAATCTTCTCCTCTGAAACTGCTGAATGGATTTAGATGAAACTTAGCATGATTGTTCCTTAGATTATCCTGCACAAAGTGTGTGCTTCGATTTTTGATCTGTCAAAAAACATGGCCGCCGTTACTTAAAATAGAACATAGGGGTCAAATGCAGTTTTTGGCTTATATCTCAAAAACGAAAGCATTTAGAGCAAATCTGACATGGGGTAAAAATGTTCATTAGGTCAAGATCTATCAGCCCTGAAATTTTCAGATGAATCAAACAAACCATTGTTGGGTTGCTGCCACTTAATTGGTAATTTTAAGGAAATTTTGCAGTTTTTGGTCATTATCTTGAATATTATTATAGATACAGATAAACTGTTAATAGCAAAAATGTTGAGCAAAGTAAGATCTACAAATAAGTCAATTTGACCAAAATTGTCAATTGACCTCTTAAGGAGTTATTGCCCTTTAAAGACTTTTTTAACAATTTGTTCATCATGTTGACTTACTTTAAAAAATCTTCTCCTTTGAAACTGCTGTATCAATTTCAGCCAAACTTAGGCTAAATGAGTTTTAGAGTTTCAGAGTATCTAGTATAAATTTTATATTTCATTTCCTTGTATTTCAAGAAACATAGCTCCTATGGCTAAAATAGAACATAGGAGAAAATGATTTTTTTTTGGTTTTTAAGAAAATAGGACGATTCAAAGAACATTTAAATAAATTGAAAATCCAAAATAATCATTGATATGAGATTAAACCAAAAAAATTCAGGTGAGCGATTCAGGCTCTTGAGAGCCTCTTGTTCAGTATCCACATCTGATTAACACCACTTCTTGAATATGCCGTTTCGGAATATTTCTGAAGTCCTTCTTTGACTGCAGTGAGTATGGCATTAAGAACTTTAGAAAGGGGTTTAGTGGAACACTTGGAAGAACCTGCAATATACCTTTCCTTATAAGGATTCTTGTAAAGCTTAGGAATCCAATATAAGGATGGAATATCCTGGTCTTCATCCTTTGGATTAACACCAAATGAGATTAGAACCGATTTGTGGGTTTCCAGGATCTCCTGCTTCGTAAGCGTACTTAGTGTATATGTAGGATTTCCAAGTGTATTATTTATCCCCAGTTCCTTAATCAGACAGCTAGTGTAGTGTTTCTTGCAAACAAAAACAATATTGTTTGAGGCTTTGTCAGCTGGAACGACAACATATTTGTCATGGAGGCAAGACAACTTCTCTATGACATGAGGAACTTTAAAGATGGAAGGATCTTTGGTGCTCATTGATCCTTTAAACTTACTTACTCTTATCTGAATCAATGACCTCACTGATTTTACCCACTCCGAAAGAGTGTCAACCTCAACCTTTTCTCTTTTTCCCCAGTCTTTTGCATAACCCTCAACATAATCCATTGGTAGTTTAAAGTTCTGCTTCCAATTGATTTGCTGTGGCTCTCTGTATTTCAGACCCATGGACAAAAGTTGTCTCAACTTGTAGTTATTGACTATGTTAAGATCTCCCGAAATTACATTGCCAGCAATGATTATACACGAAATGGGAATGTGAACAGGCACAATCAGGTGGTTAGCTAGTTGAATGTCTGCTTCATTTCTAGTTTTCCTCAATATTGATACTGGTGGACAATTTAAAACCAAAATTTTATTCCCCGAGGGTATCACCAACCCAGAAGTCAGCTCTTTGTGCTGACTTGAATTATCATTGGTATGGTCATATTTATAAATTAACTGTTTATAAAACTTATGAGTTTTTGAAATACTAAGGCTTTTCTATCTCAGGAATAGATTACCTTAGCTGAATTTGGCAAAACTTTAAGGAAATTGGTGCGCAATGCTCTTCAACTTTGTACTTTATTTGGCCTTTTTTGGATTCGAGCGTCACTGATGAGTCTTTTATAGACGAAACGCGATGGCGTAAATACTAAATTTAATCCTGGTATCTATGATGAGTTAATTTACAACCACTGGATCGATGCCACTGCTGGTGGAGTGTAAATTCTCCGAGGATATCACCAGCCCAGTAGTCAGCACTTTGTGCTGACATGAATTATCATTGATATGGTCATGTTTATAAATTAACTGTTTACAAAACTTTTGATTTTTTGAAATACTAAGGCTTTTATACCACAGTAATAGATTTCCTTAGCTGTATTTGGCAAAACATGTAGGAATTTTGATGCTCCATGCTCTTCAACTTCGTACTTTATTTGACATTTTTAACCTTTTTTTTTATTCGAGCGTCACTGATGAGTCTTTTGTAGACGAAACGCGCGTCTGGCGTAAATACTAAATTTAATCCTGGTATTTATGATGACTTTATTTATAACAAACGTGAAGATTTCAAGTTTCCAATAATAACTTTTTTTGTCTTTGCAGCAGTATGACCTCTCCTCATTCGTATAACGTCAACAAATATCAGTAAATTCATTAACCTCGCGCGTGTTCACAATAAACAAATTTCATCAACAGGAGTGTTTCCTAACACAAAAACTGCTCTCACAGAGTTATATTGAAGAACTACTTCACGTGAAATTGGTTGACCATTAAGATGTGCAGGTGTCTCAACTCACTATCGATTTTTTTTATTGTTCCTAGATCTTTAGATACCACTGTAGTCGTTTGTACTTTATGCGATTATGCCCTAGTTACGACTGTGACATTTTAGCTGAGTGGGATTTATTATGGCGTGTGATGCATGTACAGCAGGAGATGCATACTCTGTCAACACAGCGGTCTCACTACTTTACAATTAACGCAAGTCCCTTAGGTTCTGAATGTTACCTTGAACTGTCTCTTTCCAATCGACTTATGAGATTTTGCCTTCGGTAAACTGCTGTAGCCTCAATTGACCAAATGTTTTAATGGAAAGGATGTGTTATTCCTAACGGTCGCTATATGATTTGAATGGCCGTATAAAATATCTGCCTTATAAATGAATAATAGGGGATAATAATGGTAGTTTACCGATGATAAATACTCGCAAATTCGTTTTTTATTTCTATTTCTACCAAATAAGGAAAAAATATGTAAAATCACAATAAGTATTTGACAAAGCCGAATAACAACTTCAATTTTGCCAGTAAAAATTTCAAAATTGTTCTCAGTAAAAATGAAGAATCTGCTTTGAACCCGGGTGTAGTGAAGTTCCAACTCTAGTTTTAAAAAATGTTTGCTCAATCCTTGTCTTTATGTCTGTCTTCGACTCGCTGTTTAATTGCATCTTTGACAACTTGTTACACTAAAAGATTTACTAAAACTCTTTCTATCAATTTTCATTATTCAACTGGTTTTTTTTTTCATTTTATTTTCAAATATTTAGGCTAGTAACCATCCTGCGAAAGTAGATCTTCGCCATGTATCACCATAAACGACACCTGTTTGTCCACATGCACCGTCGTTCGCTGTTCTAACGAATACAGTATCACCTTGATTGACATGTGCGACCACTATAGACGTCGAAGTCTGCAAAACGTTTAGGGAACCGCTATATGCGTATGCGTGTCCATATATTGCCTCGTTAATAAGCAAATTAGTACATACTTCACTATTGCTTCCTATCATCAGGGTATATGTAAAAACATATACACCGGATTTCGGAACAATAAATATTCCAGTGTGTCGATTGTACCCATTTCCTTCGTTGGTCTGTACAGTATCAAATGTTAAAATATGGTGGTCGACCACGTGACCCTCGTTCTTTGACATGTATGCACTAAAGGCGATTACAGGCGATACTGGTGTTGCTATAACAATAAACATATTAAGAAATGATACATTGTAGGATTTTTAAAACTAAATACTACTTGAGAAAGGTGCTGTTTCATTGTTCATTTGAAAGTATATGTTCAAGTATATGTCATGTAAAATTTAGAAAGGAAATGGGGAATGTGTCAAAGCGACAACAACTCGACCATAGAGTAGACAACAGCCGGAGGCCACCAATGGGTCTTCAATGTAGCGAGAAACTCCCGCACCCGGAGGCGTCCTTCAGTTGGCCCCTTAAAAAATATGTATACTAGTACAGTGATAATGGACGTCATACTAAACTCCGAATTATACACAAGAAACTTAAATTAAAATCATACAAGACTTGCACATGGTTTTTGAAATGAAAATGAGGTCAATTGTTCGAACAAAAACCAATGGTGAATTCGCCAAGATGATTCATTTTCATTTGCCAACATTGTTATATATTGGTTGGGTAGACAGGGGCTAACTAATGATATTTTAAGATACCCTTAGGTTCTATAGCTCTTCGCGTGTTTCGGTACTTGAATATTATTAATATAGAATTGTGTTTGTGATTTTAAATTATATACTACTGTTGCCTTTATTTACTGCCATTTTATGCGCTTTCTACTGTTTGTTAAGCGTATATTGCGAAATTTCGCTATTCATCAAAGCTTGTACGTGTTAGTTACGACCTTTTTATTTGATGATACGAATAATTACAAGTATTTACGATGTCTTACAATGTTGCAGTTTATTTTATCCCCACTACAATCGTAATTACGTTAAAAACGTGAATAATACAAATCTATTTAAAAGTTTTAAAGTACTGTAATTTCTATGTAAATTTCGCGTAATAAAAAAAATCGCAATAATCAGTAAATAAATCGCAGATTTTTGTGCTACTAGTCATTATTGGATTCTTGCGAGGAGTTTACGGATGGCTGTGGATTGTTGTGAGCGTTTAATGTACCGAGTAAAATCAATCCAACGTGGACAATCGTAAGAAGACTTGTGACATGTCAAAAATGTGTCTTTTCTTTTATGGACCCTTAAGTATATACTTACTACTTAGGTGTAAACTAATAAAAAAAACCAAGAATTTAAAATTTATACTTGGAAAAACATTAGTTAAACATAAAATAAGCTAAAAATATTGATAGGTTATGGAGCTCCTTTAAAGATATTAGATTAAAATATGGTCGGAAAAGACTGACTCGGCTTTTAGCTTATATTTGCATTGGTATTTTTTTGGTCTCAAATAAAAAGAAAAGAAATTTAGAACCTGCTAAAATTTTTATAAATGGTCTTCTATGAGCTACTAAGTCTTCTGTGAAAAGATAAATGGGTGTTATGGGGCAAAATATTTTACCTTGTATAGTAGGGAAAACCAAGGAATCTGAACATCTGACACACATTCTAAACCCTTACCTAGGCTTAGTAAATCCGTAAAAGTTTCTGCGAATTGTTGTGACAGATTTATTTACGGATACTTGCGAATGAATTGGATTTAGCGATGCGTAAGGACTCTTGGTGAAAAATACGTGTATGTGAGCGTTGCATTAGACTAAACTATCAGTTTAATCTTGAAAAGAAAAAGAAACGTAAACAGAGATCTACTATTACCCAACAACCTCTTCTGTGTATCGCCTGTATTTATTTCTCCTGCCTCTAAGCTATTTGATAAACCTCCTGTAAAGACCTTTGGATTAGTTTCTGGTTTTCTGCTGCTTCCTTCCTTATTATTTTCTGCTAATCCATCTCTACTGTCCATCTCAGATTTTCCACATTTAAGTTTCAAACCACAGGCTGATAATTTAGATTTTAATGTCTCAATAACTATGTTTTGCTTGCTGTTTTCTCTTCTCTGACTGGCAAGATCGGATTTAACAGCTTCAAGTTCGTTACCAAACTCATGCAGACGTCTGTTCTGTTCAATAATCAACAACTTCAATTCTTTTAAATCATTACCGTCAACGACTTCAAGCGTATAATGGGTATGAAAACCACACAATGCAATAAAAACTATTATTAAATAAGATCCGACCATTGTTCTTGTATGCCAACGTACATGTAAAGATAACAAACATGTACGTAAATGTAACACACTTAAATTTAAAGATAAGAATATTTGAGGTTATAGATCAAAATGTATCACTTGGATATTAAAATTTCCCTATGCTTCCAACAGACAAAACGATAGATACTTTAACCAACATCCCATTTTTAATGCTGAAATCTAATGATTGTCCTTACATCTCAAACATTAATTCAACAACAAGGACCAACATGTAGTTAATGTTCATTTGTCAATTTGATTTAAAACCGATAACCGATATGAACATTGATCAGCAAATCGCTTAAACGACGCCCAGGCAAGCGAAATAAATCAAGTAATACCTATGTTAAAAAAATGGTACGTTTTATCTTTCTTCTTTTTATGTAAATATATATTTACTGTAGCGGTTTTTTTTTTAATTAGTGCAAGTGCTCGTCCTTTTTGGACTGAAAATGAATTATCTGATGACGTGTGTTGTTTTCATACACAATGGCTTTAAATCAATTGGTAAAAAGGTGCCTTTCTCTAAGTTTTGATTTTTTTGGTTTGAAAATTTATGTTATGAAAATGAAAAAGAAGGCTTTGATTATTTTTATTATTTTTCTTACCAAGTAACCAGCCGGCAAAGGCGGATCTTCTCCATCTATCTCCATAAAAAGCACCTGTTTGTCCACATGCACCATCGCTGGCCGTTCTTACAAACACAGTGTCACCTTAGTTGACACGTGAAACGACTATCGAGGTCGCTGTTTGTCTCACATCAAGAGAACCACTAAACCCATATGCATGCCCATATATAGAATCATTTATTATCAAATCCGTACAGACATCTGAATTGCTATAAATAAGTAAAGTGTAGGTAAAGACATAAACACCCGATTGTGGAACTATAAAGATCTATAAAGGATCCTGTGTGTTTGTTGTAACCATTTCCCTCATTAATTTGTACAGCATCAAATATTAAAATTTTATGATCAACAACATGGTGTTCAGTCTTAGACATGTAGGTCTCGGTGTTACCGTGGTGGCTGCTGGTACTGCAACACATGAATATTGTAAATAAAAGTGAAAACATGCAGTATTACGTTTTACAATGGTACCGGTGTAAGTGCGTGACTGTAATTACTAAAACCAGGAACTCTCAAGCAGATGTTTAGTTACGCGTATCTAAAGTTTTTTTTATTATTATTATTTGAACATTTTGTGTTGATAGTAGGACTTTTATATATCTATATAAAATATTAAACTTACAGCTAGCAATATCGTAAACATTTTCTTTTCTTAACTGGGTGACTACTTCTTCGTGTCTTTTTGTTATTCATGTAGGGTTTCTGTCTCGTTGACCATTATCCCGGATATCCTTTAATCCCAAATGTATAACGTTTAAAAGTATGGAACATAATAGGTCTAAGCATAACAGTTCAAAAAATCTTGAAAAAATGTAACCGTTGAATGCGGTAGTTGCATCCTTTGTATCAAGCAATGATCGAGCTAGGCATAGTCAATCATACTATTGGAAGAAGCTATACACATTATTATTTTAATCCATTGGTAATTTTTCAGTGCTTATTAAAATGAAAAATACGTTATTTCAGGTTTAGAATTTCAGAAGAACAATCAAAAGACTGTTATCGTATATAAACTAGTTTCTTTACCTAATAACCGTTTTCTGTCATCATCATTGCTGCGTTCCATTCCATGACGTGTGTCGGACAGTCTATCATTTGCCCTTACTGCCTCTGTGTCATTGAATTATCCTTCCCATGACGGATTTTTCTGAATTTCCATTTCTTTGTGTTCTTTAATTCTTGCATCCGATGTCTGCATAGTAAGAGCTTTATCACTGTCGTTCGAATATTCATGCTTGACTGAGTATGCAGCCAACTTTTCTTTTAGTACCACTATTTCTGCATCTTGTCGACTGTTGTCAGCTTTTTGTTTTACTAGTTCCTCGACAATTTCATCCAAACGTCTACTTTGCCCAACTATTAAAAGTTTTAGCTCTTTTAATTCATGACTCTCGGGAACTGCATATGAAGTGTATGCCTGAAAAAGATACAAAACAGCCAAATATGATAAATTCATTTTGAAGTAGATTACATTAAACTTGGCCAATTCAATCTTAGTGCAATGATAAGAATTGTTCCAATTTGATATGGTGTTCTATTGGTAATAATTCAATCTCGTTCGTAGGCCTTCTTAACAAATAAAAAAAAGAAGATATGGTATGATTGCAAATGAGACAACTCTTCACGAGAGACCAAATGACACAGAAATCAACAACTATAGGTCAGCGTACGACATGTAACAATGAGCAAAGCCCATATTGCATAATTGTGAGCTATACAAGGCACCGAAATGACAACTGCAAAACAATTCAAAACCAAAACAACTAACGGCATAATATATGTACAAAATAATGAAATGAAAACAAATATGTAACAGCAACAATTAAACGACAACCACTGAATTACAGGCTCCTGACTCGGGACACGCACAAACAGAATGTTGTGGGGTTAAACATGTTAGTGGGCGCCAAACCCTCCCCTTGTCCTGGGACAGTGGTGCAACAAAACAATACAATAACTGTAAAAACCAATAAACCAACAACGCATCTGATCAACAGCAACAAACAACAACCACTCAATTACATACTCCTGACTTGCCAGTTGGGATCAGCACATACAGAATGTGCCGCGTTTAAACATCTTAGCGGACGTCCAATCCTTCCCCTAAAATGGGACAAAAGAACAAACTAAAACAATCAGTTGAAATAGGCTTAACTCATCAGATTCAAATAAATAGAAATGCATCCAACAAAAACACAGTGGACGTGTCCTGGTACTTGTATAACCCAACAACAAAAGGACACTTAGTACAGATCTGAGAGTACTCACAGTTACTGACATCTAGTTCAAAGCCAATAACAACGTATAGAATAATCATGCATCTAATATTGAAGCATATATATTCATCTATAGAAAATATTTGGTACCGTAATTAATGGGAAAGAAAACACGTTAATTAGTATCTGCTTCTGAATTATCTGAATTTCTTATAATACATAAATATTCATTCATTGTGTATGAGGTGCAGCCTGATGAAATTGTGAGTTTATTTCCATAGATTTTAAGGGCACTAACATTTGATCGCAATGTTTGCCATCTATGCTGTATTCAAAGGGGAGAAAGGTATTTAAATAAGTTCATCCTATGAGATAGAAAAGTTGACGGATTGGTATAGTGTTCCGCATGTCCATGAAAACACTTGAAATCTGTGGAATTCCTTCGTTTGGTTCACATTCATTTTTTGTTTTTCTTAAAATCTAACCACTCCGAAGCACCGGTTTTGTGTGTGTGGTTTTTTTTTTTGGTAAGGGGGGGGGGTGTAGATGAGGCTGTAATTTTCGCCTTTTTTTCACATGAATTAAATTTATTTTCACAAATACAAATTGTAAGCTCTCATTCACGGAAATTGTGAATTCGTTTTACATCAACACATTTTTTATTGAAGCTGCCACGAAGCCAAAGTTTAAGTTATTGTCTATTATTCTTGCCCATACTTTTTCGGTTTTCTTACTGAAGTGGTTTTGACATAACTGTGGTTAAGATGAAACTGTTATGCGACCCTGCTGTTTGTGTTCTGTAATAATCCTTTAAGATTTAGGACAGTTCGTACTTGGTTTTACCAGTACTCAATCAAGTTTTCATGTTAAAAATCTCAAATTTTATTACCTTTGGTTGAGAGTTACCATTGATAACTCGAAACAGTTGATGATATGTGCATACCCATACAACAATATAGAGAAATCACAGATGTTACCTAACATATAAAAGGGACAACTAATGAGTCTGTTTGGAATAATATCTTATCCAATACGTATTGAGCAAATACAATTTGTTTAAAATAACCGCAATTAGTCATTCATCAAGGTCGTTCAATGTTGAATACTGAATTCATTTTTTTGTTTTTCTTAAAACATAACCACTCCGAAGCACCGGTTTTGTGTGGTTTTTTTTTTGTTTTTTTTTGGGGGGGGGGGGGGAGAGGGGGGGTAGATGAGGCTGTAATTTTCGCCTTTTTCACATGAATTAAATTTATTTTCACAAATCCAAATTGTAAGCTCTCATTGACGGGAATTGTGAATTCTTTTTACATCAATTTTGTGACTATCAATACCATAGCTGTATGTACATAGCATACCACCCTCTTTGATGATGACAAAATACTTGACACTAGTTACTTTATAAGAAACATACAAATAAACGTATTTTAGCAATTAACCTATGAAATATGCACAACAAGGCATTGATGTAATGATGATGTTTGCATCGTAAAGCTCAGGATAAGATTATTATAAGTAGATATGTGAAGTAATTCAATCTAAGCGTCAAAACACAATTTCTCTGGTGAAATATCTTTCTCAAACACTGAGGAGTTTGACCAAACGTAATATGTACGCAGTGTGTTTGTTTTTATGTCTAGGTGATGAATTCGAGATTCATATTGTTGTTTGGCAGAATCAAAAGGAGAAATAAATCAAGGTGCTTACAAAGACTTATGTCTCAAGTATACAAAGTCATTTCCTTTATCGGATAAACTAGGCCAAGTTTGATAACAGTCAAAATTCCGGATGCAAATGCTATTTAAATCTCAATTTCTCTTTTTCGAACTGATAAAAATCCTAATGACCCTCTATGTTTCATAAAACTTAAGACGTGTTACGTGCTGCATTATCATTCTCGGATACATTTAAAACTACTGAATTAAAAATTTAATCATGTTTTATACGTTTTAAATATGCATATTCGCTTTCTATTAGAGTAAAATCTAGCGTTAAGTTTAGTTTCAGATTCATATTTTTATGTTCTTTGTATTCCCACTAAAAAAAATCAATACCAAAGTTGAAAAGTGTAAATGCTTGTAAACAAGTTATCTTATTTTACCATGTATCCTTTTTATTGTCGTCATTTGTTTTTTGTTTTGTTTTGTCTTTTGATTAGTCGATTGGTTTTATTGGGATTTTTTTAATACTGAATCATTCAGTCAATAATGAATAATGGTTTTTGGTTTTTCTAAGATGTTGTTTAAGAGATATATGCAAGTATTGAAAAGCTGTATTCATCTGAAATTTGAACAAGACAATCATATGTTGGTGATCATTGCGGTTTTTTAACCCAAATCTCCTTTTTTTCATATTTACCGTATTATAACCTTTAATTTGTTGCTCTTTTCTTGGCTGACGTTCGTTGATAGCTCACAATGACAGGTCGAATTGTAGTTAACTTCATTTTATTCAATTTTGGACGACATCCTAATGGTTGTGTAGAAAAAAAGTGATTCATGTAAAACAAAAAAAAGTAACAAAAACCGCGTATTTCGGCAAAAATCTGTCAGAATAAAATAAACAAAATAAATGAAGCGGAAACTACTGCGGTATCGTAAATATCTTATTCATCAGGAAATTTATATTTGAATTTTTTATGAACAGTTAAATTTCCTTATTATGTACATGTTTAAGTTCCTGAATAGTATATATATCAAACCAACTTTCATATTCATTTAAAAATAATAAAGTTTGTATTTTAAAACCTGATAATTCTAAAATTATTTAGTCTTCAGTCTGTTGTTCTCTTTTGAACCATTTTAAGCCATAATTATCAAGTTATAAAGTCTATCCAAACGCCCTTTATTGCTTAACTACATGTTAAAAGTTGGTATAGACGATTAATGATAAAGTTAATAGATTTGAAATAAATACCAACATATGATAGAAAAGTAACATTAACATGGCAGTGTTTCAGTGATTTTTAGTCGGAAAGATTGTTGGACACAAATAGACAATAACGTTTTATGGTTGTATACAAATACATCATGGTGTGGTGAATCTAAATTAGTTCCTACGTCACAAGATATTTGACTTCTGACCCCTCAGTCGTACAAAAACCGATAGTGATAATGCAAAAACATTATATTTGTTCCTTTTCTAGCAATGCATGATATTCTTAGGTGACAAATTGGTCTATTAATCAGATACATGTATAAACAATGCAGTTTTAATTGGAAAACGAATTGGCAACGATTTATCACTTTCTTTTCTGCTTTTAAAACGCCCTCCGTACACCCATTTATTCATGCAATTAATTATATAATATATGCACTTATTTATACAATTTTTAAATAAATGTCTGGTAATTTTCAAGCATTAGGTCGTCGTCTATTTACACATTACAACCATTTATTCTGTCGCGAGCCATAATTTTACAGATTTAATTAAGTAAACATTGAAATTTATCTTTCCATTTTAATTTTGTGAAGAAACAATGATTTATCAAACTGAAGCTAATATCAAAGGGAGAGAAGGTCATTAAGGTTGACAAATGAAACAAAATAAATGGTTGATGGTGTTTATCCACCCCCATCTTTATAGTATTAGAGCTTGTTTTGTCCAATAACTTTATTATCTCTCCTTGTTCAAATTACTGTTAAAGTCACCTTCTCTATGTATATTTATATAATGTTATCTTGTTAGTGATAAAGTAATATTTGCTCTGTAGGGGATAACTTCGCGTCTTCACTGATCATTTTTCAGATCCATACTTCATATGGGAAAAAACATTGAATCAAATATATATAAACAAACAAATAAAACATTTTTCGAGACCCAAATTGTGGGATGTAAATTGGCAATAGCTACGATTTGGACAAAAAAAATAAGGTACTATTCTTAAATTTTGTAAAAACTTTGTAAAAACAAAGTACAATTTGTAAAAACAAGCTACAAATCATCGCTGATGCATTTTTCACTTGCAAGTGAATAATTAACCCGCATCAATTGACTTTGCATACAGTAAGTAAGTAAGTAAGATCTTTTTATTATTAAAGTGACATGTGTAATAACGTTACAGTTCAATAAAGTACAAGTATATTACATAAAATACACCAGACCCATTGGGTCTACAAGTCACTTTCAAATCATAAAACGTTTATATGACATTCAATTAAACCCATTAGCTGGAGGTGGGTTACGCATGCACTAGACATGGTTATCAGAAGGACACGAATGGCAGCATTAAACGAGACACAAAGGTGGACCATTGCTTTGACTGATTCGATCCACACAAAAGAAAATCATTCGTATACAGGATAAACCGATCATTTACAAATTTTTGTTACAAACATTTTGCCCGAAATCAAACAGACCTAGAAAAATCCAATTGTACGTGATCGTTATATGTTTATACATTTATATTCATATTTATGTCGGGGCATATGACCGTCGGCAATCTTCGGAAGTCATCTCGGTGGTTAATCGATGGTTAATCGGATGGCTTCCAAACTGACGAAAATACACACAAAATGCTGCTAAATATTATCGGGTACATACGTTGTTAATTGTTTATTTTAAATTTGGTATACATTTTAGTATGTTAAAAATCAAATGTTAGAATTTGAGTCAAATCAGTTTACATGAATTTGAAAGCTATATATATATATATATAAATCATATAATGCCCCTTTGATAATGTTAATGTGAACAACTAATTGTAATGGTTACTTTCATTTCGTAGCCAAATTTCAATAGTTTAATGAAAATTTATTGAAAACGCACATGTTCTCCCAAAAAAGTCACATACATGCCAACGGTTTTGAAATCAAAATATACGCTTTTATAAGATCTGTAATGTAAAGTGGTACTTTATACTATTTCGGTTTGGGATAAGTTTTGTGTGCATTGTTTAGATCCTACTTTCAATTTCAAATGCTTGCGTCATTGAAAATAAAGATTTGCATCCTGGGATATTGTGAATCGCCATGTTGAAAGAATTTACATACACAATTAGAGAAGATAAAAACATAGAAAACAGCATTATTTTGAATTGAATTGATAAAAGGAATGATAACAAATGATTCTTTATGAACTTCTGAAATCACTTACCCCTAAAAGCATTAGTTCTTTATTCAATTTATATGTGCAATCAAAGGTAAACCGCTGAAGGGTTTTGGTGGTAAAAATCAGCTGATCTGATAAAAAAAATAATAACTTTATATAAAACTGATGCAGTTATGTAGTCAGTATGGATCACCCTTCATACAGTGCTCCTAATGTAGCGAGCAGTAGTGAATGCACACGAGACCAATTGCCATCTATGTTCCTTCATCGTCAACAAAGTCTTGAGAATAGGAATTTGTTGTACAATCAATCTTTCCATCAGCTACAACAGCATGACAACCAACTTTCACAAAGCACTGAGGCATTACATGTAGGATATGAAGATATTGATCAAAAGCCAGACCTTGCCAAAATATCTAAAGGTATCAAATGTATTATTTCTGGTGTCATGATTGACATGAATAAAAAGAGATGTAGGTAAACAATACACCTTATCGCTAATCCTGGCATCTTGAACTTTTGACGCATACATTTTGTACATGTACAACAATCACTTTTCCATTATGGCGTCAGATGTTTTTTTTATGACGTCAAAATTTTACGGGAACCTGCGTGATATCCAGCAATGGCGGACAAATAGCGATAAGGTGTATAGTTTAAATAATTATGACATCTTGAAAGGATATTATATTTTTTTCTTTGTCTTTGACGCCTTGCATTCAAGAACATGGCAAAGCAAAAATTTGAAATAGCCTTCAAAAACATCATAATTATTTTGACTAGCTATAGGTAAACAACAAAGTAAGTAAGTAAGTAAGTAAGTAAGTAAAACTTTATTTGGATTCGGCATATTGACAAACAATACAAACATAAGCTCTAATGAGCTTTACACTGAATATAAAAAACATATGCAATAACAAATAAAACAAGGCATGCAATAAATAATAAAAAGCAACTCTAAGCAAATAGCATTTACAGTAGGACAAGAATTCAATATCTCAAAGATGGGGTAACAGGAATGACCAAATAACACAGTTATTATCCGAATAACACTTGTAATGACCAAATAACACTTGCAATTTTAATATTAGCACATATTGTTGACTTTTAAACATTGATTGTTAAATAAAAATATATTATCAATGTATTTTATAACTTAAAAATGATTTACAAAAAGTTCATAAAGATAATTTTAAATTTAGTGTGTACATCGAACATGGCGGCCATTGTGATTTCCGTGGTCACCATTTTGGATGTACACACTAAATTTTAAAAGTTTTTTATGAACTTATCTGGTTTCTGTAAATCATTTATTAGTTATAGAATACATTGATAGTATACTATTAATTAATAATCAATATTTAAAAGTCAACAATATGTGCTAATATTAAAATTTCAAGTGTTATTCGGATAATAACTGTGTTATTCGGTCATTCCAGGTACCGCTCAAAGATGTACATTTGTATATCAGTGCTCAATTCCCATTATTTTGCAATATTTTGATTAGATGTGATCTAATTTAGGGGAAGTAACTGTTAAAGTTTTCTGTACACAACAATAATCTTACAACAATAATAATATTATATGGACTTCCTGCAAATGCAATCCAACGATTACAGCGTGTACAGAACACTGCCGCAAAATTAATGACAAGGAAAAAGAAAAACAAACATGTTACTCCAATTTTAAAACATCTTCATTGCCTGCCAATAACATTTTGTTGCAAGTACAAAGTGTTGCTTTATGTATTTAAAGCTCTGAAACAAGAAGCACCCGTATACTTTCAAGAACTAGTTAAAATTTACAAACCAACAAGAACTCTTCAGTCTGAAAACAATATGCTTCTAGTCAAACCAACAGTAAGAACTAAAACATACGGAGAGAGACGGTTTGATAGAGCTGCCGCCGTTTTATAGAATGACTTACTGAAAGAACTGCAAGACATGGAAACTGTGAATGCTTTCAAGAAAAACATTAAAACTTATCTATTTAGACAGGCTTTTCCCCATGATTAATAATCGGACAGTACTTAGACTTTTATTCGATCTCAGTATATATTTTAAATTTTTAATGTATCATACATGTACTTACTTTTTATTGCATTTTTATTTCCTTTACTCTTTTTATTTTTAGTCATTTCTCATACTTACTTATTTTTTATTGCATTTTTATTTCCTTGAAATTGAAGCTCTTCAGTTGATTTTCTTTTAAAAATTTAAAAAATTTATCTATATTTTAAAATTATTTTTGATGAATAATTTTGTAATTTTCATATATTGAGTTGAATTTTTTACGGTCTCTATTTTGATTCTATTGAACCATTGACACATAGATATATATATATATATATTTTTTTTTTTTTAAATTGTGTTTATTTATATATATGTACTTGTATCATTGGTTTTTGGAAAATGACGCAGTCATTGTTCCATAACTGCCGACCTGATTTCTCTGCCTACCGCGCTTGGTTTCGTATTTACTAATTTCAATACAAACTGGAATGTGCTTGTGTTATCATTAATATGCATGAGCATTGTGTAGTAATCAGCCAGGAACCAGTTTACAAACTAACTGGTTTCTGTTTGTATTCCACTACAGTCGAACAAAGTGTTGTAGTTTGACAGGAACCAGTCCAGAATTTTGTAAACTACATAACGTAATCGGTTATTATCATTCCGTTTTGGTGTTTCATACCGACTTATATGGTTTGAATAAGCGTAAGACCCTTCAAACATTAATGTGATAGGTATATTAAAGACTGTTTTACAAAAGAATGAAACTGTTTTGCTTTAAAAGTCGTACTATAGTGATATATGTTTTGTACGGATTTCCACTCTCACCGGTTAATTTCTTCTTTTACACGTGCTATTGAAACTTCCTGTTTAAACATCGCAAGTTTTAAAATTGTTTTTTTGAGTGAATTAAACTTATTTTAACAATCACGGATCGTTCGGGAATCATTTCAAGCAGTTTCTTCTTCTCTTTGATGATGGAAAATAGGTTTTCTCAAGAAAATACCGCAAACGATCGCAGAGTAATTGAAACGTACAAGTCAAGTCGGCACCTGGTTAAATTGGCATCTAGTCAAATTGGCACCTATTTGACGTCAATTCGTCTTCCAATAATATTTATTATAATATTTTCTATTCAATTAATTAATAACTCTTACCAAGTACATAGTGAATTTTAGGTAAACAACGAAACCAAAGTGAATATGTGGTTGTGTATAAAAGTAAACAACGAAGCTATTGTTTTAACCATTAGACAATTATTAAAATTAAATGGAAAACTATGAGTCCCTTTCAATAAATCAAACTTTCATGCCAAATAATTAGCAAATTTAAGGTGTTTTTTTTCAGTAATGTTTAAACAGCATTAAACAAACAATCCTATAAAAGACTCAACTGGTTAAATAATGCATAAAAATATCCAATATCTCATGTATTAGTCCAAATAATAATGATGTCTGACAAGGCTATTTTATTTTTTTCTGGGACGCCTTCCTAAGACGTTCGTAGGAAGGCTTCCTTAGAAGGCGTCCCAGAAAAAAATTAACATAGCCTTGTGGTCATAGGAAGGTGTCCCAGAATAAAATTTAAAAAGCCTTGCCAGACGTAATAATTATATGGACTACTCATATATATCATTAAAAATACACCAAAAAATTCATGTAGTTGAGAAAAATAAATACATACAAAATGTACATGAACATCCAAAAAAGTGAAAGTTAGTATTAACTCTTTTTGCTTTAAAAATTTACAACTGCATTTAAGTATTGAATGCTTTTTTTTGTAAAATCATTGAGGTGTAAAAGCGTTGACTGAAGTACTTTTTGTATGAAGCGTGTAAGCGCTTCATTCTAAAAATGTGCACACGGTCAACGCTTTTGCAACCCTATGAGGTTACAAAAAGAAACATTCAATACTTATAATTACTTTTTTTAGCTAGGATCATGAAAACACGAATTTTATAACTTTTTTATTCAATTCATCTGTGCACTTTATTGTGGGACCATGTGTTATCATGAATGAAAAGTTTTATTGAGTGATGCAATTGCTTGAGGAATAACATGTGATGTGCAGTTAGCCAATCAGAATAAAGTATTATAATGAAACATATATCAAATGTAATTATAACAAAATACATTACGTTGTAAGAGTTATCTTCCCAAACACTGTTTTTCTTGTGGCCACCTCTCCTTCGTAACCGTAAAAGATTTTATTTTACCAAATTGCTCGTTACATATTTAGGATAAGAATATTCGTTTGAACCATAGCTCTATGGGGACTCCATATGAGAGTTATTCCCCCTTTTTCATTTGATTCAAGCGATATGCATTTTCAACTGGTAAACCATAACTGATAGAGACCTAGGGTCTTCATGAGGTCATTGGTACTAAAAATGAAAATGAGGTCAATGTCAAAGGTCAAGGTCATATTATAAATTTTGATTTTGGCTTATTTTCACTTCTTTTCAAATACTGTATGACATTTTGACAAATAATTTTTCATAAATTATTAGTTGCGACATGTCCTTACTTGTATATTTTAGTTGAAAGGCTGCGCATACAATAAAAGGGAGTTTTTGTCCATCTTACATTTAAAATTACGCGTCAAGTGGTAGTACTCATTAACCAAACATATTAAAGACCTAGGATATTTTGATTCAAGGTCCATGGTTTGTGACCTTGAAATTGTGGTCAAGGTCATAGGTTAATAGGACGTCATAAAGGCATAGGAACTAACATTTTAAACTGATTTTTCATATTTCAATATAAAAATAGATCTTTTCTAGTGGAAAGACTTCAATTGTTCTCTGAACAATTTGTTTTTAATTTACTTCATATTTTGTGGGAGAAGGGGGTTCAGACTATGTGGTATCAGGTCTGTTTGCGCCCAATACACTTTCGCACCTCGCTCGTTCACACCCAAGGTCCGTTCGCACTCTACTTATTCGCGCCCAATTTTAATTCAAATTCAAGTTGAATAATTGGAAAATCATGATTGTTGTTTTAAATTGCTTTGGTGTAAATACTGAATGTATTTATAGCTTGGTATGAGTAAAACATTGAAGATTTTTAAGGAAAAACACAAAAGATAATTGTTTTAAGCCCTTTGATCTGAAACAACGAAACAATAAAATATAGGAACCAAAATATAGCAATCCACTATTATAACCAAAACATGATAAAATTTATTCAACACACAGAAAAAAAATAGTCAGAATCTCACTTCATAAGAGGTCAATGAAACAAAGTATAGCAATACACTAACCAAAACATGATTAAGAGTTATTCAACGCTAAATAAAACGTTGACAAAATACCACTTTATTTAGAAAGGATTATTATTATCTTTAACAATACGCTATCCAAAACATGATTAAGATTTATTCAACACAAAAAAAAATGCTGTCTCACTTTATTTTGAGACAATGACAACAATTATACTTATAAGAAAACACTTGCTTACAGAGTTATTAAACACAAAACCAATTAAGATTAGTTGCGAACATGTAGGGTGTGAAAGTGAAAGGGGGCGAACATGAGTTGGCGCAAACGTGAATGGGCGCGAACGGACCCGGATTCAGCCTATGTACCAGTGAGAAATATAGAAGCCTTTCTACAGTATTTATTTGTACAATTCAGGTAGTCTTGACCTATTCATTTGTCTTAAAAAAAACCCAGCCAGTTGGCACCTTCACTTCACACACACACATATACGAATATCAATTATATGCTTACGAGACATGTTGCATTGTTAAACTAATTACGGTATGTGAAAATCAAGACTTGCATAAAAACTATCCCAATATTAGAGACAGTGGCGTCATTTTTCTTCAGAGCTTTCAGCTCTTTGATTTTTTATGCACTGTAAAGCGCTTAAAGTAAATGTTTATTTAGATAAGCGCTATATAAGCACTGTAAATTATAATAATAATAACAAAATCATCAGAAAATAGTTCAGCTTTATATATATTGTCACCAATGCAACTTCAAGGCAACTTGCAATGATTGCAAACTTGATTAGCAAAAAGAATGACCTCACATTGCAGGGATCTTCATGACCTATTTAATGATGGCACACAGCCATTGTTAAAATCTCTTCCGCCACCATAAAATAATCCCTGACATTTGTGAGGTGGGATAGGACCTTTATTGGGACTCTCGGATCGGGTGTTTTTAAGCTTGGGATTGACCCTTTCAAAATTCCGTATGTCGGGATTTAAATTTATTTAATTTCGGGACCTCAGGATTTGTGTTTTCAAGCCCGGGATTTCGGGATCAGGACTCCTCCTACCCCCCCCCCCCCCCCCCCCCCCCCAATTTGTCAATATCTAGCTGTCGCCATTTTTGTAAGCATTTACATGAACAATCAATTGCATGTATATTCCTAATCCGTAGGGCATTTGTACTATAATCCAAAGGGTCCTCCTGATTACAGTTTTAACTGAGGATTATCCTGACAAAGATCGCTTATCACTTGTAATGGTAAATCAACACACTGGACAGGAGAACACTTGAGCAAGATAGAAGATTGATTGCAATATTTAATCATGTTTACCAAATGTTAATGAAAATTTAGATTAAAAAATAAATGTTAAATCTAGTAACAAGGAACACAGCAAGTTTCAATAATAATGAATCACTTTATAAGTTTAAAAAACAGAAGATGTGGTATGATTGCCAATGAAACAACTCTCCATGAAAGACCAAATGACATAGAAATTAACAGCTGTAGGTCTTTAACAATGATCAAATCCCATATTGCACAGTCAGCTATAAAAGGCCCCAAAATCACAAATGTAAAACAGTTCAAATGAGAATATCATTCTTCTAACATCTTGTTGATATATATTAATAAATTATTAAAGTTTGATGACTTTATTTAACAGAAAGTGTTATACAGCCAGCAGACTCCAACACACCAAAACAACAGTTTGTACCATGTAAAGTATGTGGAGATCGAGCCTCAGGGTTTCACTATGGTGTAACTTCATGTGAAGGTTGTAAGGTAATAACAATTAAAAGGGGCAAACAGTTAAATTCCTAGACATGATTAACTGCTCATATAAAATAAGCTTGTCATAAAAAAATATATACAAATATAAAGTCTCATGTACATCGAACAAGCTATATATTAATGGATTTTCAAATATATGAGCTTGAGCATCACTGAAGATACTCATGATAGTCCAGGTACTGTACGTTAATTTTTTAAATGAGTATCTGATACAGAAATATTGGTTTTGTCAAGAATAATGTAATTAACAAACAGAAACACCATTTTTTACATGTTTAGCACACAAAAAAATCAAGAAATTGCACTTTCAAATATTAAATAAAAAATTGCCACCAGATACATAAAGAAGAATATTTGAGACACGAATACTATAGGATAACAGTTAGCTAAATCAATATAAATCAACATTTTCCATTTGTAACACTTTAAATTACACATCAGAAGCTAATGCATAAATTAAAGTGTCTTCACAAAATAGAAACCTTAAATAAGCAGTTAGGTCGCACAGTTGTCACTGGATGTCTTATCAAGTAAAAAACAATCAATATAGTGAATAGTAATGAACCATATTCTGTGATGTAATAATTCATTTTAGGGATTCTTCAGAAGAAGCATTCAAAAACAGATAGAGTACCGATGTTTACGGGATGGAAAGTGTATGGTTATACGTCTCAATAGAAACAGATGTCAGTACTGTCGCTTTAAAAAATGTTTGGCTGTTGGAATGTCTAGAGATTGTGAGTAGAAATTACAGGTTCAAAAACACCAAAAGAAAAAGTTACACAAAACTATGTTCACATTAAGAATTTAATGTGATAATGAAAAGTTTAAAAATCTGTCCATCATGATCTAAAAACAATATAAAGAAAAAAAAATCCATAAAATTTTGTCACAAAAAGAATCATAAAAAAAATGTCCATCAAATTTTTCAAGTCTAAAGAGAAAAGAGGAAATAAACTTGTTTACTTTACATTTTCATCTCAGCGCTTTCCAAAGCTTACTATACGGTATGGCTTTTACTCATTGTTGAAGACTGCATAGTGACTTATAGTTGCTTACTTCTCATTACAGTACTCTTCAAAAATATCGATTCGATAACTTTTTTCTCCGATTTCCGTGTTTCTCGGAATCACACCGAGTACCGCGGATTTCACTCCTAAAATCCTCCAAAGATTCTCTCCCAACACCGCGTGGCTGTTAATTGGTTTATTGCCCATCGGATGTACTTCAAATTAACAACGCGTGACAACATAATTGGATTACCCAGATAATTTACCTTTGAACATTTAATCGATCTTGGTTGCACAGGTGTGCTTTAAAATCACGGTATTATAAATTGAACAAATGTTTTCCTTTCTTTGACAGATAAAGATGTGAAAATATCATTTAGAATAAGATAATTATTATCCTTTATATTTGTGTCTTATGCCGTTATCTTTAAAATAGAACGTACATACGAAAAAGTATGAAGAAAATTGTTATTTTGTGTTTCTATTACAGTCCGGTCAGGTCATACATTGTGTAACTGTGTTCTTTCAGCAAGGACGATTTTGCCACAATTAGTTTCTTTTATAACTTATTCAATAAGCAATATCAGCGCATTAATTGTTCATTATTAAAAAATCAACTGGCTAATAAAATCATGTTGTTTTTTCGGTAACCCGATTCATCGGATCATCAAGTAAACTTAATTTATTGAGCAATGTAAAATATGATGTTTCACCACCTCGGTACATTTATACAGACTTGAATAATTCAAATTACGAACAGAAACTGTTAAATGACAACTCTGTTGACAAAGAAAATAATTTCAAGTGATATTGATAGTGCTCGTCATTTTCGCATTTTACGGAACGGTTTTCAAATTGACGAAAGTATTTATATCAATTTCGTCATTTGAATTTGGAAAGTGAAAAATATTTTCACATTAATTATATAATAAATGTACTATAATTCTACCGGTGTTTGACAAGTTTATGACGCTCAATCATTTTACGTTTACAAAAGATGTTAAAAGTTGTGATGATAAGTAATCCGCTTATCGCTATCTGATAGGTCACTAATCCTTTAATTATTAATAAAATTTATCAAACCTCATAATTGCCCATCATAATATTCTATTCCAGTTAAATCAGTCATCATTTTATTTTCAAAATTTCCCAACCGCCTACAATTGGCATTTCTTTATCGTATTATCATGATTATTGTCATTTGAATACAATCAATCACCCCGGACAATTTCCATCATAATTTCAATTAATACATCACCAACTGTAAATCTATATTATTGACCATGGACATATAACTATAAATGTACTTTCTTTTTTGAAAGATAAAACATTAAAATTCAAATAGTTAAAAATGTGTTCACGTTTATTCGGATAAGAATTATATTTTCCCGATAAATCAATTGTAAAAGGACCTTCTGGAGCCTCAATACGATTGCACAAAAATGTCGTTCTGCAACTTTAGAAACCTTGAATGGACTTTCCCACGGTCGGCCAGAAAGGTCACCTGAGTTTACTAGTACGCGATATTTTTTCCCGCCCTTTAAAAAACTCGTGCTGTGGATAACATTGATGTTAACTATTTTTAGCATTTAACATTGTTAAGTAAGTCAAGTTCAAGTTCAACCCAAACTGTTGATAACTGAGATGTGTATCGTGGAATTGTCTTCGCACGGCAAATAATTGTTTTTAAAATCTTTTGTTGAAAATACACAAATTTACATTCATTGTGCGAAAGTTAATATTAAACAAAGTTGAATTAATGCAGCTGGAAGTATTCCTGTTGTAACGGAAATGTATTATTATTCTGCTGTACTGCCAACAAATCGTAAAACTAAAATGCCGTAATTGTTAAGCATAACGAATGGTGAATAATATTTTCCTTTTTACTTGAATATACAAAACTTTCAAACACGTAATTTTATTTAACTGCTCAAATTATTTTAGCGAAAGTTTCCGGTTATTTTTACACAAGTATGCTCATTTCGTCAATAAAATATTAATTTACTGGTGAAGACATCGAGGTCAAAATTAAGTAGTTTTCATTTTTTATAAAACTTGAATACAATTGAAAGAATTAACAACAACATTTTGCTTTTAAATCTTTTATTCATTCCAGCAATTAGATAATCGTAAAAAGAAAATGCCGTAGATTTACACAATTATTACGGGGCAATTATTTTGTCTAATGAATGGTGAATAAATTTTCCTTTTTACTTGCATATATAAAACTTTTAGACTTATAATTTTTAAATAAAGACTTTAACTTTGAAGTAGAATATTTTGTTTTTCACATATTCCGCTATATTTTATAATCGTTTTTTTTTAAAGCAAGTATATTAAGGTTAAGATATTTTTAGATGGGCTAACAAAAAATACGAAAATATTTTGACTTTAGTTTTTATTACCACAAATGAAAATTAATTAGTATTAAAGACATTTAAAATTATACACCTGTTTGACACTTAAACTGGTGCAGTAGACCGGAAATATAATTCTTTATTACTTCAACCTTTACCTAATAGGTAATCCAATTACCCATTCAGTCTTGTGTCGGTATAGATCAAAGTAGGATAAGGGCAATTAATTCCTCGGTGTAGAGAGTGAGCTCGTTATCACAATAAACATTTACCTGATTTTGGGAGAGATTACTCCCAAATTCCTCCCAACATTTTGGGAGGAATATCGGAGTTTTTCGGAGTGGCTCCGACATTTTCCTCGGTGTAGGGTGTGGGAGAGCTGGTCCTCTTGAAGGGTACTGTATATGAATGGTTATTTTTTGTTATTACCACAGTTGTCTATGTTTGTGTTTTGGCTCAACAGTTTTCTATTTTTTCTTACCCTACTTGTAAGCCTGAGGCGTAATTGATGCAGGTTATTTTAGGTACAAGTATGGGGAGCATAGAAATGGTACCTTGTGTCAATGTTGTGAAAGATATAAGTAATGCAACCAATTTAAATCATAAACAAAGATATGTTAACTCCTTCCTGTCACACCAGGAGTGTAGTTGTTTTGTTAATGGATATCAGTATTTGGTTTCTAGAAAATAAAAATGAATAAGGAATAGAAAGCAAATGTTTATTTTTACAATGTAATATAAAATAAATATATATTAGTTAAAAATGAGAATGGAAATGGGGAATGTGTCAAAGAGACAACAACCCAACCATATAACAGCAAAGTTTATGTTATAAATGTATTTTGTATTTTAGCTGTGAGATATGGAAGAGTACCAAAAAGATCTAAAAGTGTGGACGATCCATTTGGAGGATCCAGTGACTTGTATCCTGATGATTCTGCAGCAGAAAGTCGCCATCTAGCATTATATGACATCATCCTCAATATCTCTCAGGCACATCATGCACATTGTGCTGTGACAGAGGACAAAATAAAATTACTGCAGCGAAAGCATTCTACATTGGTAGGTGTATGACATGTCTTTATTGACATACATGTACATAATCGTAAAAAATGCAAATTGTGAAAAAAGAAATCTAATAACAATAGTCATCATTAACATTGAAATCTAAATGTTTTTGTAAAATCAAATACTTATAGCAAATAGTGACTAAGTAACTCTATTGACCTTTTATAATTTTTTATCAATTTTCTAAGAAAACATAGAAATCAACCATTTCTCAATATATTTAAATTTTAAAATGCAATAACTCATGCAGTAACATTGAATTGATATCTATGTACTTACACATGACAGAATTTCTTTAAATATTAAATATTATTCATAGAATTACTTCCCTTTATAATTGAGACAGTATAAAATGTAGGGGTATGATTGGAAGTCTAAATAAAACTTTAATGATTAATGTTACAGATGCAGAGAATATCAATACCGTCCTCTCAGGTAAACTTTACAGACGAGCAGCTGGAGACACAGAAACTGTCCATGTGGTCCTGTCTCGCTCATTCTATTACACCTGCTGTAAACAGAGTCGTAGAATTCGCTAAAAGAGTTCCAAGTAAGTCAACTTTTGTTTGTAATATTAAGGTTGTAAGGACTCGATATCCTTGGTGTTCTGGTGTTAAATTGATCATTTAGAAAAAAAACTTACTCTCAGAAATAAACAGGCATGGGTTATCTACAGAATTTGTTTTTGGAAAATGACGCAGTCATTGTTCCATAACTGCCGACCTGAACTTCATTACATTGCTCTGCCTACCGCGCTTGGTTTCGTATTTCCTATTTTCCAAACAAACTGGAACCTGCTTGTGTTATCATTATGCATCATTGTGTAGTATTAAACCAGCCAGGACCCAGTTTACACTGGTTTTTGCTTGTATTCCACTACACTCGAACAAAGTGTTGTAGTTTGACGGGAACCAGTTTTAGAATTTGTAAACTACAAAACGTAATCGGTTATTGTTCATTCCGTTTTGGTGTTTCATACCGACTTATATGGTTTGAATAAGCTTAAGACCATTTAAACATTAATGTGATAGGTATATTAAAGATTGTTTTACAAAAGGATTGAACTGTTTTACTTTCAAAGTCGTACTATAGGGATATCTGTCATATACGGATTTCCACTCTCACCGGTTAATTTCTTCTTTTACACGTGCTTTGGAAACTTCCTGTTTAATCGCAAGTTTTAAAATTGTTTTTGAGTGAATTAAACTTATTTTAACAATCATGAAGCGTTCCAGAATCATTTTAAAGCAGTTTCTTCTTCTCTTTGATGATGGAAAATAGGTTTTCTCAAGAAAATACCGCAAACGATCGCAGAGGAATTGAAACGTACAAGTCAAGTCGGCACCTGGTTAAATTGGCATCTAGTCAAATCGGCACCTATTCGACGTCAATTCGGCATCCAATAATATTTGATATAATATTTTCTATTCCATTAATTAATTACTGTTACCAAGTACATAGTGAATATGTTGTTGTGTATTTCGGTAAACCACGAAACGAAAGTGAATATGTAGTGTATAAAGGTAAACAACGAAGCCCTTACCAAAGCTGTTGTTTTAACAATTAGACAATTTGTGTAATTGTAAAAACAAGTCAATTATTAAAATAAAATGGAAAACTATGAGTCCCTTTCAATAAATCAAACTTTCATGCCAAATAATTAGCAAATTTAAGGTGTTTGTTTTTCAGTAAAGTTTAAACAGCATTAAACCAACAATCCTGTAAAATGCTCAACTGGTTAAAATAATGCAGAAAAATACACAATATCTCATGTATTAGTCCAAATAATTATGACGTCTGGCAAGGCTAATTTATTATTTTTCTGGGACGCCTTCCTACGTCGTTCAGGTGCCAATTTAACTAGGTGCCAGTTTGACTAGAATTCTTTGACAAATGTTTGAAACTATCTGAGTTTCATTAGACCTTTGATAGCAGTAACAAAAAGATTATTTACTTAATATTTTGTGGGAGAAGGGGGTTCAGACTGTGTGGCATCAGGTCTGTTTGTGCCCAATACATTTTCGCACCCTACACGTTCGCACATTCACACTCTACTCATTCACGCCCAATTTTAATTCAAATTCAAGTTGAATAATTGGAAAATTATGGTTGTTGTTTTAAATTGCTTTGGTGTAAATACTGAATGTATTTATAGCTTGGTATGAGTAAAACATTGAAGATTTTAAAGGAAAAAACACAAAAGATAATTGTTTTTAACAGCTTGGTCCCATTGATCTGAAACAACGAAACAATAAAACATAGAAACCAAAATATAGCAATCCACTAATATAACCAAAACATGATAAAATTTATTCAACACGCAGAAACAAACATAGTCAGAATCTCACTTCATTTTGAAACAAGTCAATGAAACAAGTTATAGCAATACACTAACCAAAACATGATTAAGAGTTATTCAACACAAAATAAAACGTTGACAAAATACCACTTTATTTAGAAAGGATTATTATTATTTTTAGCAATACCTTATCCAAAACATAATTAAGATTTATTCAACACAAAAAAAAAATTGCTGTCTCACTTTATTTTGAGACAATGACAACAATTATACTTATAAGAAAACACTTGCTTACATAGTTATTAAACACAAAACCAATTAAGATTGGGTGTGAACATGTAGGGTGTGAAAGTGAAAGGGGTGAAAATGAGTGGGCGCAAACGTGAATGGAAGCGAACGGACTCAGATTCAGACTATGTACCAGTGAGAAATATACAAGCCTTTCTACGGTATTTATTTGTACAATTCAGCTAGTCTTGACCTATTCATTTGTCTTAAAAAACCAGCCAGTTGTCACCTTCACTTCACACACACACACACATATACGAATATCAATTATATGCTTACGATACATGTTGCATTGTTAAACTAATTACGGTATGTGAAAATCAAGACTTGCATAAAAACTATCCCAATATTAGAGACAGTGGCGTCATTTTTCTTCAGAGCTTTCAGCTCTTTGATTACAAATTACTAATAAAAATGTGAAAGGTCATATGGAAATGATTCTTCAGTCACTAGGGATATAGATTGCTTATCCTTTATCACTTGGTTATATTTTCATGCCACAGGTGTCAAAAAAAATGCAGGAACTGGTGTGCTTATTCATGTAATTTAACATAATATTTGGGTTTCTTGGCATATATTGACACAAAATTCTGCAAATGGAAGGATATACCAGAACAATGTACCATTTCGAAATAACCTGTTTATTCACATGTAAAAGCTTTCAAATGGTGATAATTTATTGTATACATTTCCATTAAATTGCATGAGGATTCCATCTGCCGACTGAAGCTTTGATACTGTCAACTTGTGAGAAGTTTCTGACACAGTTCACATTGCAAGATTAAGAAATCTTATATGTATCAGATACTAGCAACAACATTTCCAGTGATTTAACTTTTAAAATTACAGATTGTAGTGGAATGTTTTTTGTTTTGTTTAAGGTTTTACAGAACTAACACAAGATGATCAGCTATTATTGATAAAAGGAGGATTCTTTGAGATCTGGTTAACACGTATGGCAGGAATGTTCAGTAAATTTGACGGGATGCTGACATTTGAAGATGGAAGTATGATACAGCGAGATGAACTGTCTGTTGTATTCACTGTAAGATAACTGCTAAAAGTTGTTCTCTCATAAATTATTATTACAAACTCAACTTGTCATTTTTCACCATTTGCAAAACAATAATCAAAAGGTTGTTAATAAAAACACCTCGTCATGTCATTTATCTGATCAGTCAACTTTCTTTGTAAAAAGAAACAATCTATATTTTGATTTCAATAAATTTTCAATGCAATGATCATGATCACACCAGATTCATGATAAAAATAATTTATTGGAAGACAAAATTGTACCATTCTAATACATGTACAACTTTTGCTTTTTGGAAATCTGAGTTGGTTGAACTAAGAATCTGTGCCTCTTGAACTATTGAGATCATACATCAATCACTTTTCCATTGTGGCATTAAATTTTGTATTATGACGTCAAAATTTTAAAAGAACCTTTGTGATGTCCAGTTATGGTGGACAAATAGCAATAAGGTGTATTAGGAAATGCCATTTTACTTGAAATCTGTTGAAAATTTAAAAATCAGATGTGTTTCTTTTGTCCATCAATTCTTTTGTTATATTATCTAGTTCTTGTTACAATGACGTCATCTTGTTTTCATGTCTACAGAGTTTAAGCCTCTGCCAGCTGGGGATCTTTCAAATATGAGATTTCATTCCAAGAAAGATAACTCAAATTTTATCCTTTTTACAGTACTGGATCTGTCTCAATCCTTATTCTTATTATTATACCCTGACCGTAACGGCATTAAGTTTTACCCTTGTCCATTGTATGTCATGTATGTACGTACGTTCTAAAGTTCCAAAATTGGTTTCCGCTTTATAATTTGAGTTTGCCTCAACCAAATGATATGAAACTTATACACAATACTTATTACCAAAAAACACAGATCAAGTTTAGTGGCATCACTTTAACCATTCTAGGATTATGCCCCTTTATAAATGGAAAAATTTGCTGAATTTTTCGTTTCTATTCTCTATCTTTAGTTTGCCTCAATGAATTGTTATGAAACTTAAACGCAAACCACGAAATACAGATCAAGTTTGAATATTGGTGGTGTGACATTAATCTTTTTTGAGTTAAACACAATAACCTATAAATAAAATGTATTGTCAAAAGCTAACATACAATACAATTTTATATTGTTTGCACTCATACCATGAGTATAGTTATCAGATGGATACAATTCCATTTTAACCAGACACTTGGTATGACTTTTTTAAATTTCAAAATAAGATAACAAATCTTTTATTTTTAGCCTGGGTTATCTCTGTTTTATTGTTGTTTTCAGCCTGAGTTTGTAAACAGCATGTTTGAACTGGCAGCCAGTATACACCAGTTAAAATTAAATGACACAGAGATTGGTATCTTTACTGCCATTGTTCTTACTACTCATGGTAAGGTTTTACAACTATTGATTATTATCGCTATTTTGTGCATTTTTCTTTTGATCTTTTTTTGTGATAATTTTCATATCATGCTTCTCGCTTGAGATGGAAAAAATATCGCTAGAAACTAAGGAGACCACGTGGCGTTGCTAACGAAATTGACATGAAATTGACAACGTCGGCATAGGTAAAATAGCGATAAACAGATTATCATTGGTCATCTCAACTCGATTGCTTTTCTCACTTTCGCTGTACCAGCTCAAGCGAGAAAATCAATCTCGTTGAGATGATCAACGATAATCTATAAATATTAAACATCACCACTTTAATTTGTCTGTGAGATATACATGCTACTTTCCAGGAATTTAAAGACTTTAAAGAGACTGCAATTTTATCAAACTTGTTTAACATGTTGCAACGGGCAGGCAGGCATTTTCAAGACAATTTAAAATAGAAATAAGTGATGAGATACAAGCTTGGATCATCTATATTTATATGAACTCTAATTTCACTTTTCATTATTTCTCTCACCCAGAGCAAAACACACATTGTAACATCAACATTTTATTCATGATGGTTTGCATTTATTGACATCCTATACATCAACTTCAGGACACTATAAGAAAAAAGACACATTGGTTCTCCACATGGAGTTTTCAATGAGTTGTATTGCCAGCACTACTGTAGTTACTAAAAATTCATAAATGTTATGTTTTTATTATTGCTAAATTTGTAACGGGAGAGGTTATAAACAAAAAATTTCTTAACATTGGTTATTTATTTCTTGGCAACATTTCATGAAATGGAAGTAAATTTTCCCTAATTTGTGGCCATTGATCAACAATAGTAATACTGAATGCATTGACAAATATCTGAATTGTCAGTTGTTTTCTGATGATCAATTCCATTTCACAATAAGTATATTATTCACCAATAATTATAGACTATTGTGATTTTGAAAGACAGAAAATTACCAAATAAAAAAGAATTGCATCAGTTTTTCCCCTAAACGTCTAGCATAAACATGTAATGTTGTCAAAATACAAATATTGCTTTTAGTACAATTATATTGAGTAAATATTAATTATTATTTTTAATTTCAGATCGTAGAGGACTGCAAGGACCAAAATATGTGGAAAGTATACAAGACAAATTATTAGAAGCTTTAAAACTACAAATAAGTCGTAATCATTCAACGGAAGAAAATCTTTTTGGAAATACAATAGTTAAGTTACCACATCTACGAACTGTTGGTATACAACACAATGAAATATTAGAATGGTATCGATCACATTGGGAGAAAGTCAAATTACCTCTCCTGTTCGCCGAGATTTATGATATACAGAAGCATGAGGATGAATGAAATAATAATAGCTATATTGTTTTATGTGTAACATTGTCTTAATCTCAGCTGATACAAAATCCAGTGCAATTTCCGGTGACTTTTTACAAATATATTCCAAATTATAATAAACCTGGTGGGTTATTTATAAAGTTTTTCTCACATACCGGTAATTAATGCTGAAAATATACATAATTATATCTTAATGAGAAAAGTAATTGATTTTGCGATGTTTCAACTCTGTATAAAAATTACCAGAAACTCCCTTTATGATAACAATTTGTAACATAAAAAAATCATTGATTTGTAAACCTCTCCGTCAAAATATTAGTAAAATATAGTAATACTAGTCTAAAAATGCATTGAGACACTTGTTGAAACCTAGAGAACTATATCTTCCAAACTTTTATTTCATTCCATGCAATATTAGCATGAATATTAAATATGGAAATTCTTTCCCAAAAAAAAGAGATCTTTTAATGTCTAAACAAATCTTGTTAAATTTCTCTAAAGAAATTAATGAGTGTATACCCCAAACATAGAACAAAATAATGTAGCTCATTTTTATCATATTTTAAATTCCCATTCATTATTTCACACTAATTTCAATGTTACCAATGATATTTGCCATGCAGTACACATTGTATTCTATGTTACTAAGTGTGAAATTAACAAAGCAATAGATTCCCTGTATACATTAACCTCATTTTGTCTTCTCATTGTAATGTATCATCATGTTATATATATATTGTTACTGGTTGGTTTTTGTCCTCTTATACCATGTGTTTCTGAAAGGAACTGAAACTTAACATTGAAAACAGACTGAAATCTAAGCCTTGATTGACTGAAATCTAAGCCTTGATTGACTGAAATCTGAGCCTTGATTGACTGAAGTTTAAGCCTCCATGAACTGAAATATGATACTTGATGGAATGATGTATAACAAGCTTGTGTTTATATATTCATTTATTTATAGTGTTACTAAGTACAAAAAGAAACTACTTGTTCGAGCAAACTACATTTTTAAGAAAAGTATAAAGCATTTATTAAAATATTCACTTCCAGGTTCAGTTTTCAGTAGAAGAATCTATTTACAATTTGACAAATAACAACTCTAATTTGTTACTTTGGTGTAGGATTTCAGTCATAAAAGGCTTATTGCAATTCAGTACTTTATAAAGTTTGTTTGACAGACAATAGTGCTATAAATAGTTCTGTACATTGCTTCACACATTTTTATGTAGACATGTTGTTTAACAATGTTGATTATTTTTAACAATTTTACCATAGATACAGCATTATTCTGTAAAATAGTAAATTTACATTGACAATTGTTGTTAGTGCTAGTCTACAGAATTTTTGTTTGAAGTTTGAATTGGGGTTAAAAGGGTAAGATCCCATTTCTACAACACTCTCTAAATTCTTATATATTTTTATGTATTACAGAGGTAAAATAAAGGCCCTTTGTCACCCTTTTTATGTGTAGCCTTGAGAATAGTTAAGTTTGATTTTATGAAAACTTGATATATAAGTATATAACATTTTTGAGAAAGCAGCGTCTGATAAATATATTGTGTACTGTAATACCAATAAAGTTTATGATAGTTTGAGGAGGATACCTACCTACCTATCCTCTTCGCTCATGGCAGAGCATAAGGTCGCCACAATATTTCACTATCCAGATCTGTCTTTAGCCTTTGTTTTGGCTTGTCCCCAGGTCATGTCAAGCTCCTTCAGTTCTGCTTCCAGGAGGATATCAAGTCTTATTTCAAAAGGTTCAGGGATTATTTTCACAATTATATGTAAATTAAATAAAAAGAAAAAATTAAATTAAAGAAAAGTTCTCATATAACAGAATATTGCCTTGTATAATTGCTTGGTTTACGGTAAGTATAGGCCAAAACCTAGTATACATCAGTAGACTTGCATGTATCAATTCATTGTGTTCATCTGTTCTCAGTCTAAGCCATTAAATGCCTTGTTAAAATGTTTTCATCACAATATTCAGGGATGTTAAAGTTTACCTCTTAAAAGTTATATATTCTTCTCTGTTTACAACTTGTCAGTAAAGTTGATGGTATGATTTTGTTGGATTATTAAAGTCAGTACATGTACTAAATGGCCAGTATAACATTGTACTACTTAGAGTATGTATTATTGATTGTAGATAAAAGATTGAAAGCGTTTTTTTTTTTTTTTTTACACTAGTTCATTTTCATTATATTGAGGGAAGATTTTTAATAGTCATAGCTTTATAGTAATGTACATTCTTTTCATGCATGAGAGCTAGCTGTATGGTGAAGACAAAAGTTATAATTTTAAGATTAAGGTTAATTTGGTATTTTCTTGCTGCATTGAAGACCCAATGGTGGACTTCGGCTGTTATCTGCTTTTTGGTTGGGTTGTTGTCTCTTTGACACATTCCCTATTTCCATTCTCCATTTTATTGATAAATAGTTTATTTTACCTCGATCTGTGAAAAACTAGGTGTATTGTCTTTCAAAACTTACAGGATTCTATCAAATTATTTAGGTAGATTAAAGGCAGTAAATTTATCTGGTTTCACCAGACTCAGCTACTATACCAAATGAATATTTTTAAGCCATTCGTATAATAATTCAAACGAAAAATTCTCAGGAATTAAATTTGTATACCATGACGGTTAAAAGCATTCACATAAGATTTTATATGTAAGTTGTTTTATTGAGATATTAGTTATTTGTTAGTTTATATCATAATTAGTGTTAATGAATAAAAGACAGATTTTATATCATTGTTCAGAATGTTTGTACAGCAATAACTTGGCCAGCTTTATTGTTTTGTAGATTCAGCTACTTGTTGAGTCAGAGGTAAATTTTTGTGATTTGTAATTTTGTTAAGATTATCTTCATTCACAATGTTAGTGTTATATTTGTTTTGTTAATATGATTTCAGAGTTTCAAATTGTTTTTGTTTTCAGAATAGGGCACTTGTTATTTGTTATAACGTTGATTATATAAAATGTCTTATTCAGTTTGGCAGTTTTAATGTACAGGTGACGTGCAGTTAATCTTAAAAATCAGATATTATTTATGTTACCTTTTCATGGTTAATCAGGTTTTCAGGAAAAGATATTTGTCAGTGACAATGGGCAGGTTAACAATATTTAAGGTGGTACTAACACTACAGGGAGATAACTCTGTAAAATCAGCTAAACGTTTTAATCACCTTGTATTGGTAAGGAAGTATTAAGCTTCTCAATGATCAAAATTAGTGTTTTGGTCTGCATCCAATGAAAATTTTCTGAGAAAGTGTTTGGTTCAAGTTGAAATTTTTTGATTTTTATCAAAGGCTTTAAGTAAATATTTTGTCAAAATTATAAAAATTAAACGAACCAAATAACTGTTAGTCAAGTTGTTTATTGACCCAAATTTAAGTTAGATTGTGCAGCAAGTGAAACATTTAAATGTGTCAATTCTTGTGTGTGTTGTTAGTTTTTGTGGTTGTTCAAAATGAATTATAAAATTGATTTAAACTAGGCTTATTCTGTCTTCAGAGTAATTGTGTCTTTGGTTCAAAATTAATATAAAAAAGTATTCAAAGTATGTGATTTTTGAAAACAATGAAGTGACAGTTTTGAAAATGAAATTGTGAAGACAATTTTAAGATTATTTTATCAGGGACAGAGGTATCTTTATTTTCACGAGTCATGTTATGTTTATGTGCAGTTTACGTTGTATATAGTGGAAGCTACCACTTTTGTGATTTAATATGTGAAAGAAAAGTAATAATGGCTATAATTGTTAGCATGTTGTCACTTCATTATGGACTAATTCAGAAATTATTCGGCCTCCTATTTCCTTCGAGTCAATCTTTAGTGTTAATTTATTCACAGGGAGAATAGGAGGGGAAGTTGTATGAAGACTATGACAAAGTTTTGACCCCTACTTCAAAAACTTCTAATGAATTCACAAAAAAATGTATTTGCAACAATCTAGTATCTGAACAGTATAATTTATAAGGATAGAAGTTGGGTTTCAGAATCAGTCCATTTTGAACTCAAGCCTGGCAGTTTTATCAAAATTTTGTTGGATAGAATTTGATTCAGTTGTACGTACATTCAGGTAGCATTTTATACATTTTTCAGTAATAATAAAATTTTTATGTCATAAATGTTAATATCTTGTAGATCAAGATGAGATATATTTTGATAAAATGAGTCGTAATCCACCTTCATAGTTTAATGGCCATCACAATGTTATATCTATAGTTGTTAACATTTCACAATCATGTGCTGATCAAATAAATATATGTAATACAAATAGTTCGTTATTTCTACAGCCATTATGTGTGTGTTAGTCAATTGATTTGTAAGAAAAATAGTTTTCAGACTTTCTATTTTATAAAGATTTCCATCTTTGATTTATCCTATACATATATTTTTTTTCAGTCTCTGGCTTTGTTAGTCTTCTATGTTTTTATGCCCCACCTACGATAGTTCTGGTCTGTGCATCTGTTCCTCCGTCTGTCCGGCTTCAGGTTAAAGTTTTTGACCAAGGTAGTTTTTGATGAAGTTGAAGTCCAATCAACTTGAAACTTTGTTTACATGTTCCCCATGATACGATCTTTCTAATTTTTATGCCATATTAGAGTTTTTACCCTAATTTCAAGGTCCACTGAACATAAAAAATCATAGAGCGAGTAGGGCATCTGTTTACTATGGACACATTCTTGTTCAATTTTAGTTTATTTATATGTTTTGGAGTTTAGTGTGATGTCCATTTTCACTGAATTGGTAAACAATTTCATTTAGGGGCCGGCTGAGGACCACCTTCGGGTGTGGGATTTTCTCGCTGCATTGAAGACCCATTGGTGGCCTTTGGCTGCTCTTTGGTTGGGTTGTTGTCTCTTTAACATTATCCCCATTTCCATTCTCAATTTTATTTTTATTTATTTGTCAAGACATCTAATGATATGTTGTTCTCCATCTGTCTATTTACACTTATGTAACCACTAAATTTAGTTTTGAGAATTTTAAGAATAAACTAGCAACTATTTAAATATCACTAAAACCTCACACAATTATTTTCTCTCAGCCACATATATCTGGTGCATGTAATGATTGTAAGGTGTATTTGTGGCAAGTATCATCTTACCTTGACCTCATTTTCATTTCATTGGTCAATATTAAGTTTTCATGGTATGTTTTTTGGAGACCATAAGCAGTAGATCAACATTATATGGTGCACATGATGATTGTAGAGTTTACATGTCTGACTTACATTTCGCATTTGACCACAACCTTGTTTTCATGTGACATGGTCAGTATAAAGGTTCCATGGTTTGGTATGTTTCTTGGATACTACATATATAAGCAATAGATTATTTGGTGCACATGATGATTGTAGGGTGTACATGTCTGGTTTGCAGTTCGTATTTGACCATGACCCTATTTTCATGTGACATGGTCAGTATTTGGAATGTTTCTTGGATTATACATGTATAAGCAATGGATAAACATTATTTTGTCTAATGATAATTGTAAAGCTTGTCTTGCACGTCTCATTTGTGTCATCCTCATCATTTTAAAAGTGTCTGTGGTTTGGTAAGTTTCTTGGATAGAATGGTCAATTATACTTGATGTATGGAATGATTGTAAGGTTTTCATGTCAGTCTGGCAGTGTTTATCTGAACTTGATCATGTCAATTTTATATGATACTTCTTGTAAAACCTTGGTCTTTAAGACTTTCAATCGTCAGAAAAGCAGACAAGTTATTTAAGTGTGTGCACTCTTATGTTTTCATAGAAAAAATGACAAGTAAACTGGAAATAATCTTTATTTCCAAGACATAACTTACATAATATGCACTTCCAACAAAACAAATACTTATTTCAAACATTTTGGTAAAATAAGATGTTCTATTTACAAAGTATGAAACCATTTTCCATGTCCTTGACGTTATACTAATGTAAAAATGTCACTTATCAAGATCCTATATAATGCATCCCTCATTTCAAAATTCAATTTTCATGTTCTTATCTACCCATATATCATGTATATCAACATTTATCTTGGGAACTAATCAATGTATTCATGACTGATTGATTGATGGCTTGAAACTAACACCAATAAAATAGATGCAAGTACATCGATACATGTAGTTTGACCTTCCACTACAACTTTACTGTTCTCTGCTAAAACACATCAGACATAATTACTGCCTTAAAAAAGTGAAATGAGTTGGTATAAAAAGCATACTTAAACATGTTTGTTTTACATATTATTGTCAATTGTGTAGATATAAGATGATTTCTATTCCCCATAATCCAGCAATTCCAGTAAATGGTTATGACATTTAATGACCTTCAAGGATGGAGTTTTACAAACTGAATATCTAATGTGAAATATTATACAGTATGTTTACTACTAATCTTTCTGTTCAAGGTAATACATAGCACATAAAGAAGCAGAATCTGATGTTCGAATAGTTAACCCACATTCAAATCTTTAAACTTCAGTAATTCCTTATATTACAAATATTCATATGAATAATTTATGTTATTTCACTGTACATAATTCGTGTGTTCCTCAATGGCCAGAAGCGTTTCACATATATTGCTATGGTAACGATCCTCAATGACCGGAAGCTTTACAAAGATATCGTAAGGGTAACATTTTGATCTGTGAGTCCTCTGTTTTCAATACACCTTCTCCACTATCAATACTGAGCAATGTTCCAACTGTTTCTCTCTCGTCACCAGTTATTACTTTAGCCTGTTATAAATATATCATATATCATATAAAAGTTCTTTAATCTATGACACAAGAAATCTTCTGAGTTATTCTTAAATCCTCACCTACATAGGTACATCAAATTGTATTCTTCAGATTTACATTTTAATTCTTCGATATCATTTTCTCAAAACTAGTTACAATCATGGCATGCTAGCTGTGTCATGAATGTCTCGTATGTCAGTTTTCCAGATCTGTTCATTTTTTCTAAATTGTAATTTTAGTGAATAAATTTTCCTACCATATCTTCCACCCTGTGGTTCCATTTGTGAGGTGATCTTTGTGCAGGTATAGGAAGACACTTATAATACGCCCCAATGTTCTCTTACGAGAAGGTAAAGGATGACAACTATAAAAATATCCTGAGGTTATTCAAATTATCAACATCCGTGCAGACAGGCGAGTGAAATAGTAGATGAACTACTTAGACCACTCGGTCAATAAGGCCCCTTGAAGACATTTGAATAGATGGATATATTCAAGAAGATGTGGGGAATAGGTCAATGGAATCAATGGCAACCAAATGATACAGAAAATGATATCTAAAAGGACAACATAATATTTGGTCTAGAATTTGTTTTCATTCACTTATGTAGGCTGTAAGGCCAATTAAATATGTATTGGTTCATCTCAGTATCTTAGTGAAGGGAATAATGTATGCAAAGGGTTGCTCTAACCAAGAAGTACTATACCTTATCTCCAACTTCTGGTGGTATTGGTTCTAAATGTTCTGATGCTATGTTCATGACCTTATCCTGCTCTGTCACATATACTGAACACATCCCTCCCTACAAAATAAAACACTTCCTCATTAAATCACCAACAGATTTCAATTTTTTAGAATGTGAATGTCATATGATTCATTGAAACTGGCACCTTTATTTTGGTGGAATCTTCTTTTATGCATGCATTTTAGATTGATAATTGTTAAGTATTGTTTAATATGATAAAATGTTAATAAAAAACAGAATCAAGTTTTCTCTTGATCAATACATATTTTTTTTTATAATGAATCTTTTTGACAAGACAATGAGGGTGCAAAGAACATTTCTGTAAAAATTGATCTAAGGACATGATCCACAAAGATTATAAAAGACTTATAGGATCACTATTAATTCGTCCTTTTTGGAATCAAACTTACTGAAACACTTCTGATTTGTCCTTTCTGGAATATAAGATTTGTATCATCATGTGTTTCCTTGATCTTAACTTCTATCTCGGTGGTGTGCCAGTCTGCCATACCATGATCCATAAACATTCCAGGTGTCTGTGGGGTATAAGGTGCCCCTGGTGTCATAGGACTGTACCCCATAGGTGAGGGGGTTCCAGCATTGAAGCCAGGGGATGGTGATGTTTGGTAACCTAATGGACTTGGTGAACTTCCACCAAAACCTCCACCAGCAGGACTAGGTGCTACAATATCATATGTATGCTATTATATATAAAATACTCAAAATTCAATAAATGTAAGTGGTATAAAATTTTACAAAAACACTATTAAACAGCAGCCATTATTTTATAGGACAATTAAATGTGAAAAGATAACAAATTAAGGTAAGCAAGGTATATCCTTCTCAAATTGATTTTTCAATGCAGAATGCATACCAATATTACTGCAGGTGCATATTTGAACATTGGCTGATCTTTGGCCATTGTTTCTTATATATTTTTCAAAACTTTTACACTCAGAATGATTTAGACTTTGATATATATCACATGTCTATTGTTGAGGACTGTATGTATCTTGCTAATTCATTGGTGTATACCATAAACCTCATTTTATTTAACAAGACCCTGCAGTCAATTTGATACACTTATTTCACAAGTTTCCTCATCTTGAAATGTTGTTCAAAATTAACTATTGAACATCATGAGCTTTTAAGTCCATTAATATGGAGTGACCAATCTTAAATAATACTTTAAGAGGTTCCTTCTAAAGAAGGCAGAATTTCAAATTTTTGAAATCATTAACTTACAATTAGATTATTATTCCTTTAAAGATATGTTTCATAAAGTCTTCATTTTGTGCATAGAAGGATTGTTTATCAACTTTATAAACAGGTGTAGATGACCCAATACTTACAATGATAGCTCCCTGGAGAAGCCGATGACTGTCCACCATAAGGAGAATAACTTGTCCCTGGTGTCTGTGGTGTAAAGGGTCCTCCGATCGGACTAGGTGTGTCAGCTGGGTAACCAGGAGTGCCTGGGTTAGGGGTGTCAAAATTCCCTGGTGATGGTGATTCAAAGTTGTAGTCAAAATCATTTTGTCTGAAAAAGACAAATTTTTGTTCCATTTAACTTGCTTTATTAAACAGAGGTTATATTGCGTATATATGTGCAAAGGACCTCAAAGCAAATCAACTTATTTGACTAGAAAAGTATGAAACAAACCATTTATTCTGAACAAATTTGCAGTGACTTGTAAGCTTTTACTCTGATTTGGAGTAGTGTCTGTGAGATAAAGAACAGCAATAAAAGCACTGTGTATTTGCTTTGGTCAAATGCATTGAGATACTGTGTCATAAAACAATCTCTGTCTTTCTAACTATTTATTAAAAAACTTTTAAAGGTGAAGCACTTGCCGGTCTTCATTTAAATACGAGTCACATTCACAGTTTGATTCACCAAAATATGAAGATACAATCAAATATATTAGGTCCAACACTGAATTTTCATTCATGCATATATTTTCATTTATTATTTCAAATCATCTTTTTACTGCTGTAATACAGATGAGAATCAATGGAATTTCAAACTCATTTTAACATTATTTTGTTTACCTGGCTGGTGTGTTGGGGTTAGCTGGATCCCAAGCACTTTGTCCTGGAGTACGATTTCCTGGTTCATGAGACGGTGTCTGACTACCATAATGAGGTGTGCGGGATCCATCATGTAATGGTGTCTGTGAGCCGTACATGGGAGTACGAGATCCATACATAGGTGTCTGTCCACCATAGACAGGTGTCCTGCCATAAGCAGATGTTGAACCATCTTTTGGTCTGCCTCCTCTGTGAAGAAAAAGAACAAGTCAATATAATGGAAGTTTTCATCAAATAAACTTATACATGGTTAAAAAATAGTATTTGTTATCTTAAATATTTCATTTATTTGTCTGTTATGTATCAACTTCAATAGATACTGCTTGTATTTCAATAACAACAATGATTTTTTAAACTTTTTTTGATGTAGGAAATCTAAATTATCTTTCATATTAAACAAATATGGCTCCACTCTGGTTTTGGATGTGTAGCTTTTGTGACAGATGCCAGTTAAATTTTGTCAATAAAACGAAATATTTACTTTTAACAATGTTACATACGTGAGTGATACCAGCCGATTTTTATCAACAGATATTGTTTTACAACTGGAATGTAGCTCCACTCTAGCTGTAGATTCTGTGGCATCCTTAACAATACCAATATAACCTGCAAATACAATACATAAACTAAGGCAACATTGTTTGTAACGTTCATTTTGATTGGATAACATCACTAATTTTCATGACATCAATTCACAATTGATGCTATGAAAAAGATCTTTGACAAATTTTAAATTTGATGTTGTTTTTTGACAGCTGCATTAAAATAGAGATAACAGTAATGTATTTTAAGCTCGAACAGCATCAATTGGTGATTTAATGGTCACAAATACCTGTTTCTGCTAATGCATTGCCAGTGAACTTAATGCTACCATTAAATCCCTTAGGGGTCATCCATAATTGTCAACCATTTTCCAAAGTGTACAAAAAGTACACTTGGGGGGAGGGGGTTAAAAAATCAACATTTTTACCGTACGCTTTTTTTTATTTCCGGAATTTATATCGTTTCCGTAAGGAAAGTCGATTTATAAAATCGAGAATTGGCTTGGGTGTGTTTCTCTTCTTATTTCTTCTTTATTATTTTCACTTGATGATATTGATTTCGATATCATAATTCTACTCAATCGGGATTGAACGATTACAAGATCAAATCATATGAAAACTAAATCTTTCAAAAATTATTTAAACAAAAAGTTTGCAAGCATTTCTCAGTACCCCTGATTGTCAATTTCACCTGCTCTATTATTGATCGATATCGTTTTACTCTGTTTAATAAACAAAATTGATGGAAACACTAACATGCTAAATTCTTTGAATGTTTTGATTTTGACAAGACGTCATTTTTTGTGAAAAGATTTTAAACTGGTCCTTCGATTAATTTCCTTGTAATGCATTCCAAAATAGTAAACCAGTAAACCGGATGTAAACTGATTTTTTTTTAGTATAAGCCTCCTTTAATTAGGAGCACCTCCATATGAAGTTTAACCTTAACTTAAAAAATATCCAATATATGTACACGTTACAGTATATATACATAAACGATAATAGTGCCATGAATGGCATATTTACAGGGACCTTTTAAATAGAAATACAGGCGGGAAAATTAAAAACTCAAAATGTTTTAAAACATTACACTTTTATTGATTACTGTCTTGAGCTCTGATTCCATCAACAACTGTCAGTTCATACTTTACAAATGCAATATAACCATGCATTTCCCTTTCTTTGATTCTTAGCATAATTTATGTGCCCTTTTGATAATCTTTTGCATGCTCTAGGTGCCCCTTTTTTATTGGAGTTACCATTCCCACTGTGTGATAGGGGAAACACTAATTTTTGTACTCTTTATTCTGACAAAACACAAGCATCATAGATGTCATCAAATAAAACAGTCAGATATGTTTTAGTTTTTTTTCAATTCAAATTTCTATATTAAACTAAAATATAATAGATAGGATCTTCTTTTTATTAAGAATGACTGATTCTTCTCTTGAAATCTGAAAATGGTTGATGTACACTTTTTAAGGGAGGGTGGGGGGTCTGAAAAAGTGTACGTTTTGTACACTTTGGAAAATGGTTGACAATTATGGATGACCCCTTAGTGATGCCTCTGGAGCTTAAAATACAATACAGTTATCTCATAATTATTTTCTCCATTTTACATTATTGTCCTAAGAATTTTTGGAAGATTTGTGTAGGATTCAACAAGAGGGTATACTAGGAAAAGATTTGAGATCTCCAACTTCTTGCTAAGCATTCATTAAAGTTTAAATACATGCATTATGATAATAAATCAATAACTGATGGGACATTTACACTAACCAGATGTTTATCAAACTTTGAAATAGTATATTATTTGGTGAGTGACTATCAGTCTGAAGATTTCCTTGACAGTCTTTTATTTAATCCACCTCTATCAATTGATTAGAAAACATTTCCATTCAAATTAATGTTAAAGAACCGTTCTAGCATTTTTTTTATAGGATTTCTAGGTGGCAATCCAATTTTCAGGTGCTTCATAAATTTCAACCTATCTTGCAGACCCTTCCTATCGTATCATTTGTTTATTTGTTGTCATTCAGAATGTGCAGAATATTTGCATCTTCATGTTAAGTAAGCAACAATCAATCAATATTAAAATGCAAGAACTAAATTTATGTATAATCTACCTTTGAATGGTCCCTGAATAATTCTAACAGTCTGTCCTATCAATTCTTTGTCCCTCTTTGTCAAACCACCTCTGCCTGCTCCCGCTCCTCCTCCGCCTCCTCTTCCCATACTAGGAGCACCACCTCCACCACTGTCTGGGTGGGCGGGGCTGGACAAACGGGGTGACATTGGTGAGAATCCAGTAACACTTAATGTTCCTGTGTTTGTCTGGAGAAAAATAGCAACATTAAATCTGCATAATTATTGAATAAATAATTCAGTTTACAATCCTTAAAGGCATTTTATATCAAAGCTACCATAAACCTAATACATTTCAGTTTCAAGTTTATCCACCATTACATTAAATGATGTATTTAATATAATGTAAAAAAAAAATACATGACAATAAAAATTACTTCCCTTCACAGATTTAAAGTAATTGTATTTGTAATGTTATCAATTTAACATGCAAAAATATTAAATCAAAAAGTAAAGCTATGGATGCATAGAAGATTGCATAATATCACTTTAAACTTCAAAAGCACAATATTACATATTGGTTAATTCTTGAATGTATTGAGTAATTAGTTCTGTTAAATTAATTACCTTGGAACCACCTGCCAAAACAAGATGTCTTGTCCTACAAACAAAGTAGCCTCCATTTTCTGTCATCATCCTTGACAGCAGAAAAGCAAAGCTTCTATATAAATGTTTTATTTCTCCTGATCTACCCTACAAGTAAAAAGGTAAGCCATGTTAACAGTTTGACATTGTAGGCCAGATATTACATCATAATATTTGAACATGATAAATATATTCATTGTTTAAAGCCTGTTATCACAAGTATAATTGAAGAGAATGGTACTTTTCTCTTGATACAAAAAGTTATGCAATGACGTCACATATCAGTGCAGCAACATCAAGTGTTCATCATTTATACAACCAAGCAAAAGCACAAAGCTTTGTACTCAAAAAAGTAGTTTTACTAACCAGTCCATTTTATTTCATGTTCTAAACAAAAAAAAACTTTTGTTAAAACAAACTGCTGGTAAAAAGAATAATAGCATTTAATTTTTTGTTACTGACTCCATCAGCTTGGGTCTAGCAGGCTCGCTTGATATTCTTGCTAATGAAGTTAATATCTAAAAACAAAATTGCCATAATTTTATATACGTCTTTGATAAATGTTCATGTGTCACCAAATATAAGCAATTTTAAACAACATACTGAATGTGGTCCATCAATAACTTTAACAATATCTTTGACTTGTACATTGTTGTTCTCTGAATCAAGGGCTACAGCATGCTTTGTGTCCTTCTTACGTGTTATAGAAGCTGGCTTTACATTGATCACCTGAAATAGAAATGTTTTTGTAAAGTAAAGCAAATTTCAGTAGGTTTTTTGGTTTTTTGGATTTGGTTTTGTTAACTCAATTGTGGCATTTTCAAATTATCTATAAGTATATTTCTAATTAAAATGTAATGTTAAACAGAAATGGTATGTTATATCATAGTGTTCCAGCTAGGATTTCAAAAGGGCAGGGTGCCAATCCTGAAAAAGCGTATTTAACGCCGATATGATAATAGGAAAAGGGCATGTTTTAATAAAGATATTAATCAAACATTGAGTTTATTCATTGAATCACTGGTTATATATATACAAGAACAACATCATAAGCCCATATAAAACTCTATCTCTCTGCTTTTAAGGCTGAAAAACTTGTCAAGTACCTTGTCACACAAGTTTTCAAAGCATGCATTGCTTGGCACAGTGAAGCTTTATATGAAGTATGTTTTGAAAGGTGTCTTGGTTCATTCTGTTTCTCTGGTCACATTTTAAAAGTTTTACCTAGGAAAATACCCTTTCTACCTCTGCTGTGCTTAAAGGCAATACAGCACAAAACAGCACAATGTAAGGAATTAGTGAACAGTGAATGAAAATTTGTATTAAAAATAAAGACTACAGAAAAAGATGACCAAGGCACCCTACCAACCCTGCTACTAAGACCCTCATTAACTTTTCCCATAACTCAAAAGACCTAAACATATAAATTCTAAAGCTAGAAGTATGTAGACATATTTTAGAATATCTTTAGAAGGTAACTCAATGCTAGGAAAAAATCAGATTGAGTTATCTTTCTTTATTCGGGTATGCTCCTTTGGAGGATTATAAACAGTACGTAGAAGATGGTAAATACGATCAACATTGGCAGTCGATTTTGTTATTTTCATATCAAAAAGGAGGGCAGTCAAAGACAAACACATCTGAATTTGCTATTTATTTTACAGAAAACACGTAAAACCATGTTTATAACAAGTTGATTATGGTTTTCGACTTTCTGTCAATTACGTTTTCTCCATGAAACTACGGTAAACATTGCAAATTGTGCCCAAGTTGTTGTATGAACATTTCTTCAAAGACAAATTCCGACTGACCGATTCTATTTGAATGAATTAATGTTGATGATCATTAATGACCCATCCGATACACATTACCTGAAACAACAGATTATGACACCTGTAACCAGATGCTCCGCAGGGCGTAGCTTTATACGACCGCAGAGGTTGAACCCTGAACGGTTGGGGCAAGTATGGACACAACATTCAAGCTGGATTCAGCTCTAAATTTGGATTGTGATTAAATAGTTGACACAGCATAGGTTTCTGACACAGAATGAATGTGTTCTAATGAACTTAAAAATTTTGTTTTCTCTTAGAGCAATTCACTATGCTGTTGAATATTAATCCTCTCAAAACAAGAATGTGTCCTCAGTACACGAATGCCCCACTCACACTATCATTTTCCATGTTCAGTGGACTGTGAAATTGGGGTAAAAACTCTAATTTGGCATTAAAATTAGAAAGATCATATCATAGGGGACATGTGTACTAAATTTGAAGTCGATTGGACTTAAACTTCATCAAAAACTACCTTGACCAAAAACTTTGACCTGAAGCGGGACAGACGGACGGACGGACGAACGAACGGACAGACGGACGGACGCACAGACCAGAAAACATAATGCCCCTCTACTATCGTAGGTGGGGCATAAAAATGTTTGAAGAAATTTTATTTTTTATTTATGAAATTTCAAATGAGAAAAATTGAACCCAATTTTTTTAATCACATCCCCCTTTCCCTTATTCCAAAACTAATCTCAATTAAAATTTCTAATGGAGTTTGCAACAATAACTACTCATTTAAATACATCATAAAATATTAAGATGTAAAAAAAACTGCTTGTTATCACTGAATGCTATTTATTATAATTTATCAGAACTTGGTAGTAAAAAGTGAATATACATTGTATATTGTATATAACAAAGATTTAAGTTGATTCTGGACAAAGAAAGATAACTCCAATTAAAAAAAAATCTTGCTATTGCACAATATTTTGCAATTAGATATTTCTTGCTTACTATTCTGGACAAAGAAAGATAACTCTAATTAAAAAAAAATTTGCTATTTCACAATATTGTGCAATTAGATATTTCTTGCCATTGCGCAATACTGTGCAATTGAAAAGACTTGCTATTGCACAATACTTAATATAATAATTTTAGATCCTGATTTGGACCAACTTGAAAACTGGGCCCATAATAAAAAATCTAAGTACATTTTTGGATTCAGCATATCAAAGAACCACAAGATTTCAATTTTTGTTGAAATCAGACTAAGTTTAATTTTGGACCCTTTGGACTTTAGTGTAGACCAATTTGAAAACAGGACCAAAAATGAAGAATCTACATACACAGTTAGATTTGGTATATCAAAGAACCCCATTTATTCAATTTTTGATGAAATCAAACAAAGTTTAATTTTGGACCCCGATTTGGACCAACTTGAAAACTGGGCCAATAATCAAGAATCTAAGTACATTTTTAGATTCAGCATATCAAAGAACCTAACTGATTCATTTTTTGTCAAAATCAAACTAAGTTTAATTTTGGACCCTTTGGACCTTAATGTAGACCAATTTGAAAACGGGACCAAAAGTTAAGAATCTACATACACAGTCATGACAGTTAGATTCAGCATATCAAAGAACCCCAATTATTCAATTTTGATGAAATCAAACAAAGTTTAATTTTGGACCCTTTGGGCCCCTTATTCTGTTGGGACCAAAACTCCCAAAATCAATACCAACCTTCCTTTTATGGTCATAAACCTTGTGTTTAAATTTCATAGATTTCTATTTACTTATACTAACGTTATGGTGCGAAAACCAAGAAAAATGCTTATTTGGGTCCCTTTTTGGCCCCTAATTCCTAAACTGTTGGGACCTAAACTCCCAAAATCAATACCAACCTTCCTTTTGTAGTCATTAATATTGTGTTTAAATTTCATTGATTTCTATTTACTTAAACTAAAGTTATTGTGCGAAAACCAAGAATAATGCTTATTTGGGCCCTTTTTTGGCCCCTAATTCCTAAACTGTTGAAACCTAAACTCCCAAAATCAATCCCAACCGTTCTTTTGTGGTCATAAACCTTGTGTCAAAATTTCATAGATTTCTATTAACTTAAACTAAAGTTATAGTGCGAAAACCAAGAAAATGCTTATTTGGGCCCTTTTTGGCCCCTTATTCCTAACATGTTGGTACCAAAACTCCCAAGATCAATACCAACCTTCCTTTTGTGGTCATAAACCTTGTGTTAAAATTTCATAGATTTCCATTCACTTTTACTAAAGTTAGAGTGCGAAAACTAAAAGTATTCGGACGCCGGACAACGACGACGACGCCGACGCCAACGTGATAGCAATATACGACGAAAAATTTTTCAAATTTTGCGGTCGTATAAAAACTGTTGATTAGTTTGGGGTTGTAAACAAAGTCATCAACTTATCGCCAGGTAAAATTTTGTAATTGGCGGAGCATATTGAAATGAACAAAATAATATGCCATCAATCTTCAAAAAGGCAGGTCGCCCTGGAAACTGTAAAAAGGGCACAGGGAGCTACTCTGGAAAGGGCGGGCTGACCGCCCAGTGAACACTGTCATAGCATTCAATAAATACTAAAGTTAAATAACTATATACTAAACTGCAAAATAAGAAGTCTAATAATTTAGCATTTGTTTTTGACATTTTAATTAGAAATTGTAATACATTCCATACCTTATTGTGCATGTTTAGAACCTGGAAATTCTCTTTCTCCAATCTTACAATACAACCTACTGTTTGTGGACTGAAACAAAAAAACAATAAGTAAAATTTATAGTATTTTAAATTGTTATTTATTTCAGCATAACAGACATATCTTATTAATCTTTTCTGATGAAGACATCCTAAAAACACATATCTTAGTCATGCATAACCAAATTGTCATACCATATTATAAATTAGATCCACCACTTTTATTACCAAAAAAAAAAATATTTGTGAAAATACTTGACATTTCAGTAAAACTTACATTCAATATCAATCTTAAGATCTTTTGTGAAATGAGTTAAAGTTCTTTGGACTTACACAATCTTGTCTCATAGAATCGGCTCTTTACATTTTGAAACTGTCCTGTTGTTACATTAGATGATATACTCACTCAAGCATGACCAAATCACCAAACTGGAACTGTCCCAAAGAATCAACACCAGTTGCCATGTCAGCACAAAGCTGTAAATCTTTAGGTAATACCTTCAGCTGTAAAATGACATCATTAATAAATGAATAGCTGATTTTAAAATTCATAATAAAAGACTCGCAGATGCAGCAGGATTGCTGAAGAGACGACTATCCATAAAGACAAAACGACATAGATGAGATTAGTTTACAGGTGACTGTTAGTGTAGCAATACATCTTCAACAATGAGAAAAACCCAGGCTCCCCTGGATGACAAAAAAATCATTAATCATCTATCAAATTTCATAATTTTGTTCTTCATTAGATCCACTCATATCGCGGTTTATTGACTATGACTTCAAGTTTTCCTGTAATAGATTGGTTGTTTTCTGCAGGTTCTTTTATACAAGATAAATGTCGACACAGAGGTATGTATTGTCTTTATGTGATTCTAATAGTGTTATGCAATTGTTGAAAATAAAACGGCAATACTTGAAACATGTAAACAATGCAAAACATTCAAAGTCAATGAACCATGACTGATGGTGCAGGGCCAAATAAATCTGTGAAAAAAGTTTCAATGAACCATGATGAGGGGGAGGCCCATATAACCTTCATAGAAACCAGACTTGTGAAAGCAAATATAACTGCATACCAAATATCAAGAAATTTTCATCAATAGTTCCTCTTTAACAGACCTTATCACAAACTTTAACAAAGTGTTGATGGTGCTTCTGCCAGAAACAGCTTGCCTTAATGATGCTTCGTTGAGGCAAGACAAAGATGAAACTAAAATTTAATCAACATGTTTGAGATTACATGTGGACCTAGTTTACTAAAAAATTAGAAATTATTGTGAGCTTTTATTATTGCGTTCTTGTCATTTTAGACTAGAATGCATTTTGAATTTTTTGTCATATGTTGAATTTATATACAAAATTTCAAATTGCGAGTTTCAATATATGTGATTTAGCATTTATCGCAATAATTAAAACATGGTAATAATTTCTGAATTTACAGTATTAGATATTGTTAGGTTTAATATTTACAAATGATTTTTTTACTTTAAATACTATACCTCATGCATGGTCAGATCAGAAAACAAGACCACCATATTATCCTCTACTCTGACAATAAGTCCTGTGTCTCCCTCAAATCGTCCCTGTATAACTTTGACATGATCCCCCATCTTAAAGTGTTTCTTCAGTTCATTAGCCTGGAACTCCAGTGGATCCTTCAGATCTTCATGTTTAGGTAACATAGTGATCTTGTTGCCATCAATACTGATGATCTTTCCCTGGAGGTGGACCAATTCACCTTCACTGACTTCCACTACATCACCAGGGATGAAGTTATGGGTTACCTCCCCTGCTGGCTTCTCCTGTATCACTTTTTATAAGTTAAGGTCCATTTTTAATTCAATGTTGCATGTGGTTTCAATATTTGTTTGAAGGAAGGTATAAAGGATCCTTCCAACATGTCAACTCTACTTGTTAAATGACATCCAGTTACAATAAATAAATGTCTGAAATTCAGTTTTGTAGGAAGGGCACAAAAAAAGTTGCAAAACAATTATAAAACATAACAAGAACGTGTCCCCAGTACATGGATGCCCTATCCGCACTATCATTTTCTATTTTCAGTGGACTGTGAAAATGGGGTAAAATCTCTAATTTGGCATTAAAATTAGAAAGATCATATCATAGGGAACATGTGTAATAAGTTTTAAGTTGATTGGAATTCAACTTCATCAAAAACTACCTAGACCAAAAACTTTAACCTGAAGCGAAACAGACGAATGAACGAATTAACAAACGGATGGACGTACGCACAGATAAGAAAACATAATGCCCATAAATTGGACATATAAAGAAATTGTTTGAAAAAGAAGCTGAAATGTGCTTGCTGAATAGTGGCTGAAAGGAAGGGGTTTAAATGAGACAGGCATACAGCTCAGTACATCGCTACTCTTCACAAATAATAATATTATTTAGGAATTGTAAGTTTAAGGATACATTCTACATCAACACCATCAGGTTGGTCCTCAAACTTTTCTAATTCATTAAGAGTTGGTTTCACACCCTCTGCTATCTGTAAGTACAATGTAAATAGTAAATTGTTTTAAACTATTGGTATATGAGATGAAAACAATATTATTTATAAACATCAGTTATAATGATTTATATGTTACTCACCTTTCCTTACAGGTAGGATTGCATATTTATCTATAATTTAAAATTATATCTTTTTTTACTTAATTAATTTTATTGAAACTTAGTGAGTGTGAGCACTGAAGCCTGAAGGGAAGAGATTGCTTTCAGTTTGCAATATGAACTTAAAATTAAACATTGGATTGGATTAAGCAATATCATATATTTAAAATTTGAGTTATCTTTCCTTGTTCATTATTGTATATTTGTGGTTGAACTTATTTTTATAACATATACAGTTTATTTAATTTTTTTAAAACAGATTTGGAAACTTATGTTAGCAGACATTATAACTTTTGTGTATACCAGACTTAACAGACATAAGGAAAACTTACAATAGCAGACATTATAACTTTTGAGTATACCAGACTTAACAGACATAAAGAAAACTTACAATAGCAGACATTATAACTTTTGTGTATACCAGACTTAACAGACATAAAGAAAACTTATAATAGCAGACATTATAACTTTTGTGTATACCAGACTTAACAGACATAAAGAAAACTTACAATAGCAGACATTATAACTTTTGTGTATACCAGACTTAACAGACATAAAGAAAACTTATAATAGCAGACATTATAACTTTTGTGTATACCAGACTTAACAGACATAAGGAAAACTTACAATAGCAGACATTATAACTTTTGTGTATACCAGACTTAACAGACATAAAGAAAACTTACAAAAGCAGACATTATAACTTTTGTGTATACCAGACTTAACAGACATAAAGAAAACTTACAAAAGCAGACATTATAACTTTTGAGTATACCAGACTTAACAGACATAAGGAAAACTTACAAAAGCAGACATTATAACTTTTGTGTATACCAGACTTAACAGACATAAAGAAAACTTACAAAAGCAGACATTATAACTTTTGAGTATACCAGACTTAACAGACATAAGGAAAACTTACAAAAGCAGACATTATAACTTTTGTGTATACCAGACTTAACAGACATAAAGAAAACTTACAAAAGCAGACATTATAACTTTTGTGTATACCAGACTTAACAGACATAAAGAAAACTTACAAAAGCAGACATTATAACTTTTGAGTATACCAGACTTAACAGACATAAAGAAAACTTATAATAGCAGACATTATAACTTTTGTGTATACCAGACTTAACAGACATAAGGAAAACTTATAATAGCAGACATTATAACTTTTGTGTATACCAGACTTAACAGACATAAAGAAAACTTATAATAGCAGACATTATAACTTTTGTGTATACCAGACTTAACAGACATAAAGAAAACTTACAAAAGCAGACATTATAACTTTTGTGTATACCAGACTTAACAGACATAAAGAAAACTTACAAAAGCAGACATTATAACTTTTGTGTATACCAGACTTAACAGACATAAAGAAAACTTACAAAAGCAGACATTATAACTTTTGTGTATACCAGACTTAACAGACATAAAGAAAACTTACAAAAGCAGACATTATAACTTTTGTGTATACCAGACTTAACAGACATAAAGAAAACTTACAAAAGCAGACATTATAACTTTTGTGTATACCAGACTTAACAGACATAAGGAAAACTTACAAAAGCAGACATTATAACTTTTGTGTATACCAGACTTAACAGACATAAAGAAAACTTACAATAGCAGACATTATAACTTTTTGTGTATACAAGACTTAACAGACATAAGGAAAACTTACAATACCAGACATTATAACTTTTGTGTATACCAGACTTAAGACATAAGGAAAACTTACAATAGCAGACATTATAACTTTTGTGTATACCAGACTTAAGACATAAGGAAAACTTAAAATAGCAGACATTATAACTTTTGTGTATATCAAACTTAACAGACATAAAGAAAACTTACAATAGCAGACATTATAAAGTTCTTGAAGAGGAATCCTTTTCTGCTGTATCTGTTATTCTCAAACACCAAAAAGTCTCCATCTTGAGTTATTTCCCCTCCGATACCCCTGTAAATTGAACATTAAATATATGTAAAAAATACACAAACAAATAAATTTTATTTTCTTGTAACACTATCAATTCTTTTCAGCATTTTTTTCCCGAATATTTTTTCTCATTTAAATCACTTACAACATTCATCAGAATCGATGGTGAAACAGTTCATCAAAATATAATATTGTGTAACATTTATCATGTTAATGCAATTCATTCCATCTCAAGTGATGCACTGTGATTTAGGATATAATAGTAAATTTTGTAAATAAAATTATTCCTTACATAAAATAACTTTTACAGATGATCAAAGATCATAAAAGATAACTTAATTATAAATATGTAAAATTGTTACCTGATAGCATCAGGATCAAATAGTTTCTGTGCAGGTCTTCTCTTCTTTTTTCTTTTCTCAGCTTGCTGTATAATTTATAATATGAAATAATAAGTGCCAAAAAAGTAAGCTCTGTATTTTCCAAAGATAATGTGTCCACTGACAAAAATGTCATAAATTAGATTGACATACATGAAGAATAAGTGTTATTTTACATACTATAAATACAATGAAATACGTTACTAGCCAACACAACAGCTTTATAAACCTTGTAAAATATTTATGGATGTAGACTTAAAACTTACTTATGGGTTCATTGTTAAAGGACCTATAATTGTTAATTTCTGTGTCATTTGGATTGTGGAGATTCGTCTTATTGGCAATCATACCACATCTTATTTTTTATGAAAGATATAAAAGTTTGTTATTCACAACAGAAATGAACTAGGACTTTAAACTTTACTGAGGTCATGAAGTATGGGATATTTTGATATGTATCTTATTTGCAGGGTGCTTTACTTTTTGTGACATAAAAAAATTAGTAAGAGTCCTATACATAAAGATTTATAAAATATTGTTTTGACTTACATTATTATCTTTAGTTTTAGCAAATCCTCTGGGTTTTGTGTAGTCTATCCTAGGTATCAGCTTCAGATGAACATAATTCTGTGCTGGCTCTACAAAGTCAACCTGTAAAACAATATTTATATCTTTATACCAGAGTTCAACCATGCAAATGTTCATGTGCTAAGAATATCCCCATATCATTAGTCAAAGTAATGGTAAACTGACAGAATGTGTCTTACAGATTCCTTCAGTGCTTACACATTACAACTCATCAATGCAAAGCTGCTGAACCAAATATAAAATCATTATATTCTGTAGGAAAATGTGAAGAAAGTTTATGTTAAACATAAGAACAGTCAACAAATATAGAAAGACAAAAGTGAATGCAGTATAGCCCATACTCTTAAAGGGGGTGTATATGGGTACTGGTGAATACAGGAACAGACACTGCAAGATTATCAAGGATTGTCAAGGTGGTTCAAGTAAAATCTTGTAATATAATAAAGGAATTAAATTCCCTGTTAGAAAATAAAATATGATGTTGAGATTATAAGGCCTGCATTGTTAGGCAAGATAGGGTTAACAAGTGAAACTGCGAGCTACTGCTCACTGATGATACCCCCGCCGCAAGTGGATAATATTAATAGTGTAAAAATATGCAAGTGTTCGGTAAACAGGAAGTTGTCGAGTGATGAATCTGAAAACGCATCACACGGTATAGCTGACTTATAAAAATCCTGAAACCAAATTTCAGAAATCCTTGTATTGTAGTTCCTGAGAAAAAAGTGACGAAAATTTTTAACTTGGTTATCATGTGTAAATCATACAAGTGTTCGGTAAACAGGAAGTAGTCGAGTGATGAATCTGAAAACGCATCACACGGTATAGCTGACTTATATAAATCCTGAAACCAAATTTCAGAAATCCTTGTATTGTAGTTCCTGAGAAAAATGTGACGAAAATTTTCAACTTGGCTATCATGTGTAAAATCATACAAGTGTTCGGTAAACAGGAAGTTGTAGAGTGATGAATCTGAAAACGCATCACACGGTATAGCTGACTTATATAAATCCTGAAACCAAATTTCAGAAATCCTTGTATTGTAGTTCCTGAGAAAAATGTGACGAAAATTTTCAACTTGGCTATCATGTGTAAAATCATACAAGTGTTCGGTAAACAGGAAGTTGTCGAGTGATGAATTTGAAAACGCATCACACGGTATAGCTGACTTATATAAATCCTGAAACCAAATTTCAGAAATCCTTGTATTGTAGTTCCTGAGAAAAATGTGACGAAAATTTTCAACTTGGCTATCATGTGTAAAATCAGACAAGTGTTCGGTAAACAGGAAGTTGTCAAGTGATGAATCTGAAAACGCATCACACGGTATGGCTGACATATATAAATGTTGATACCAAATTACAGAAAGGGTGGATGTGTAGTTCCTGAGAAAAATGTGACGAAAGTTTCATGGGACGGACTGACTGACGGACTGATGGACGGACTGACGGACTGATGGACGGACAGACAGAGGTAAAACAGTATACCCCCCCTTTTTTAAAGCGGGGGTATAACTATTCCTTATACATTGGCTTTTCCTTTGAAGGCTGGTAAGATTATGATTCAACAGTGTAACTTGTGTATGATACTTACTGTTCAAAATAAATAGTATTACAATGGGCATACAAGGGCAGTAACTGAGTAGTACAATTAGTTTGAGTTTATACAGCATATTTGTATTAATATTTATGATTAACTAATACAAGAATTCAAATAGAGAACAAATATTCAATGAGTGACCTTTGTTTAAGTTAAAATGTCTTACCTGACCTAAGTCATCTTTGAACACGCCTCTTTTCAATCTGACCCACGACCTTGGTTTAAGTTGGGCTGACTCTTTCACAATCTTCATTACATCTGTCATTTCTTTGATTGGAACCATCTAGTCAAAGGGGATAGTAAATGTTAAATATATCTTTTACAAATTGTTTAAGATATATATTAGTGTATTTTGTTAAATAAAAATACTAAAAGGATTAGAACAGAAATCTGAAACCTCTTTATATAGATGTTATTAGTAAAATTTCAGAGGCAAAATATTTTTTTTTAGGACTATTGACAGAATTTTACACACATAAAACATTCTTTCTTTACACAATTAAAATCAAACATCCTTTAAAAGTTAAATTGCAAAAAGATACTACACAATTATAAAAGCAATTAGCGTTGCTGCATTTGATTAGGAAAAACGTTGATAAAACCTGCTCTTTTTTAACCCTGAATAATATAAAATGGATTTACAAATATCAATAGATGACTTACCTGCTGTGCCCAGATTCCCATCCTAAGATTACCAATTCCTTCAATAGCTTGTTTAACATGGGTCTGTTTGTAAGCCTCAACATAGATATAACCTTTTAAACTCTCCTTAGATATCACAGCCTTTATCTGAAGTGGCTGCAAACAAAATAAAAAACAAAATTAAATACCGTAAATGTTTTGACAAAGACTGATTTTTTTCTATTGTTTCCATAGAAAGTTTATTTCATAATTCTCGCACAGAAGTAGTGATAAATGTCTTAGCTATGTAAAAATAAAATTTAAATTGTATTCTAAAAAGAAACTTGTTTAAGGATTCAGAAACAAAAATGAAACATTTAGTTTTTAAAGTTTTAAAAACTGTTGATCTGATCAATTTCAGATCTATTGTGATTTATTTCAACCTTGTGGTATTACAATTTAATGGGAATTAATTTTAAAAACAACAAAAAAGAATGCAAACAGGTACATGTAAGAAAGTATGCTGTATTAAAAGAAATATTAAAACCTGCTATAATTTCTGTTTAACAAGAATGTGTCCAAAGTACACGGATGCCCCACTCGCATTATTATTTTCCATGTTCAATGGACCATGAAATTGGATAAAAAATATAATTAGGCATTAAAATTAAAAAGATAATATCATAGAGAACATGTGTACTAAGTTTCAAGTTGATTGGACTTCAGCTTCATCAAAAACTACATTGACCAAAAACTTTAACCTGAAACATGCACTGTCATTTTCTATGTTCAGTGGACCATAAAATTGGGGTCAAAAGTTTAATTTGGCATCAAAATTAGAAAGATAATATAATAGAGAACATGTGTACTAAGTTTCAAGTTGATTGGACTTCAACTTCATCATAAACTACCTTGACCAAAAACTTTAACCTGAAGCGGGAAAGACGGACGAACAGACAGACAGACAGACAGACAGACGAACGGACGCACAGACCAGAAAACATAATGCCCCTCTACTATCGTAGGTGGGGCATAAAAATACATTACAAACAAGATTAGCCTCCCCTTACATACAAGATTAACCTTCCCTTACATACAAGATTAAGTTACAAGAACGCAATTATTCGTAATGCATTTTCCATAGGGTTCCACTGGTTTTCCCATTTTTTTTTCTAGAAGACTACACAAACTAGTTCCTGTTACTAGAAATTCCAGTGTTGCATTACAACCAAAAAAATATCTAGGGTCATGCGGCTCAAATTGACTTAAAATGCAGTTGAAAACAAGAGTGTCCAAAGTACACGGATGCCCCACTTGCACTATCATTTTTCATGTTCCATGGACTTTGAAATTGGGTAAATATCAAATTTGGCATCAAAATTAGAAAGATCATATCATAAGCAACAAGTGTACTAAGTTTCAAGTTGGTTGGACTTCAGCTTCATCAAAAACTACCTTGACCAAAAACTTTAACCTGAAACTCCCACTTTCATTTTCTATTTTAAGTGGACCGTGAAATTTGGGTCAAAAGTCTAATTTGGCATTAAAATTAGAAAGATCATATCATAAGCAACAAGTGTACTAAAGTTCAAGTTGGTTGGACTTCAGCTTCATCAAAAACTACCATGACCATAAACTTTAACCTGAAACTCTAACATTTATTTTCTATGTTCAGTGGACCGTGAAATTGGGGTCAAAAGTCTAATTTGGCATTAAAATCAGAAAGATCATATCATAAACAACAAGTGTACTAAGTTTCAAGTTGATTGGACTTCAGCTTCATCAAAAACTACCTTGACCAAAAACTTTAACCTGAAGCGGGACGAACAAACGAACGGACAGACGAACGAACGAACGAAGCCACAGACCAGAAAACATAATGCCCCTCTACTATTGTAGGTGGGGCATAAAAATCGTCTATTTTTTTTGGTTTATTGAAAAAGGCAAATTTGAATGGCTCCGACGTGTAGAAATGGAAGATATTTTCTATACTTCATAAAATGTGAATATGATTTTCGGCAATTTTTACACCTTATTGGATAAGCCTTCGATTAAATATAATTGCAATCCTGTATCATCCAATCCAAAGCCGTATAGGATTCTATTCTGAGTACCATCTTTGGGTAAAAAACTTGCCGGTAAAATGTAAACAAATAAGTGCACTCTTGTAACCATTAGCCTCCCCTTACATACAAGATTAGCCTCCCCTAACACATATCTTACCTCATCTTCAAACTGATAAGCAATATACTTTCTCATCACTTGTATGGCTGTTGTTCTTTCTTCACCAATTCTACATTTTACTAACCACAAATTGGGATCTCTATTAAAAAATTCATAAAATACTGTATACAATAGTATGATGCTTTGAACACAAACTGAGTTTGAGCTATATTCAGAAATCAAGTTTCTTTGAGGAGACAGATGATGATTTTGTACTTGTTTGGCTTTACAACTATTTTGATCTGAGCGTCACTGATGAGTCTTATGTAAACGAAACGCGCGTCTGGCGTAATAAATTATTATCCTGGTAACTTTGATAACTAATTATACATAGAAACTGTAGTGTACTGCCTCCATTATTGTAGGCCACATAAAAATTCTTGTCTTGTGTTATATTGCATTCAGTGATCAGAAGGTACAAAATTCTAAATATGTGGTAAAATAATATTTGAAATAAAATCTTTTTCATAGTTTGGTGAAATCTGGGTACACACTTTATAGAAAGGCACATACCAATTAAATTCTATATTCAAAATGAATTTCATCTAAATATTGGTACCAGTTTGAAACATATATCCTTTAGGGATCAGAAGGTCAATTATTGTACAGAATTCTTAAAAATATTTAATTCATAATAATATATATCTAATTAAAACAATATTTGATTACACCTCCTGGCCTGTCTATTCTGATAGTGACTTACTTGACACCAGGTAACAATCCTTGCTGTGTAATTTCATCAGACATTTCTTCTCCCTCTCCATATCTAGCGCTAGCTGATCCCTCTCCATATTTCTGTCTGTAATATTCCTCAATCTCATCTTCTCGCTGAGTACTGTAAAGAAGAGATCAAAATTTGAAACATATTTTATTTTATTAAATTTTAAACAGTTTCTGATCTTGCTTTTGAAATGGATATTAGCAATATTTGTCATTTCCTCATTATTGCATAAGGGTCGTTACTGTTGTATGCATAACATGTGATCAGAAGGTTCTTTGTAAAGAAAAGATCATTTTCAAATTAGAATCAGAATGTAAGATAATATAAATAGGTCTATCTAGCATTAACACCAAAAATAAGCATATCATTTATCATGATTTACGATGTTTGTCTTGCTTTCGATCACTATGTCTGTTTTAAAATTGTCATTTATGCACTTTTGAAAAAGTTAATTATTGTTTGAAATTATATGAATATTAATTCGTATGATCACGCTTTCTTCAACTCCCTGAGAAAAGTACAATTTTTAACCACAGCATCACACTTGCAAAAATTATGAGATGTTCAAAACTTATCAACTATTAAATGTTCTTTGGATTTATAAAAATAATATGTTGTAATAAACACTTTATATGTCAGAAATTACATTGGAATAGATAAATTATATATTGTTTTGTAAAGGTTTTTTTCATTCAGAATGAACCTATACATCTTTTAAACTTAATATAATAACACACAAGTTACCTGATCATTTGTTCATATCTACGATTTTCATCAATTTCTCTAGCAGATGGTCCATATGTGGATTGTCTGTCAATCATTGTTTGATCCACACCATCTTCCCATTCCTCGTCATCATCCTCATCTCCCTCATCATCCACATCTATCAATAGTTATCATAATTATATCAAATGCCTCACCATATAAAGTTATTCTCAATGGTAGATATCATAACTTAATAAATATTTTACATTTCAAAAATTGAAATGAGCGATACTTAACGTTCAAAACTGAGCATTTTTTATTCATTTTAGGGTTATAATGCAATTTTTCTATAAATATTGAGCACATTTGCAGTTTTAATTCTATAAATGTCCTCTTAACAAAGACTTGTATTTATCATGATGCTGTAGCATATTACCGCATGTGTCTTACCCCACATTCTGTTTCATATTCATTCTCACTGAACTTTAGGATACAAACTTGGTTAATCCTGGAAATGACTAGTTGCATTTCATAAAGATAAAAAAAAATGTTGTTTTAAATATGCATATTTTGATACAAATTTTTTCGAGGAAGTTACAGAAAAGAAATTCCATTTTACCAAAAAATAAGTAAAAACACATACCAGCTTCTTCAATAATGAAACCACCAGCTCGGGGCTTTCTCTTTTTCCTTTTACTTGCTTGACGATCTACTGCATAGTCCTTTCAGAAAAAAAATGCAAAATAAAAATAGAAATACATACAGGCAAACAAAATAAGTGTTATATATTAAGTTGACAACTGATTTATGTTATTCATGGTTCTTTTTAATTGAATTTGCGTTAAACTTTTTACTTTTTTCACTGTAATATTTATTGTAGTTGAAGCTTTGAAGGAGTTAGTATAGAAACATAATTATATGCACATCAGTAAACAACGAAATGACAATCATTATTTGTTAAAAGTATCTAATAAATAAAAGCGACGCCACCAAAATTCAAACTTGATCTGTGTTTTGTGGTAATAAGCATTTTGTATAAGTTTCATAACATTTGGTTGAAGTAAAACTAAAGTTAGAGAATGGAAAACAACTTTGGGACGTACATACGTACAGATGTACAGACGGACAAGAGTAAAACTTAATGCCCCCTCCTTTACAGCGGGGGCATAATAAAATAGAATGACAAATACAACCAAGATAATGTTATACAAATAGGTTCAAAACAATGTATTAACATACTTTGGGACGTATGTACAGGGGTAAAACTTAATGCCCTTTCCTTAACTACGTATGTTTTTTTTAAAATGAACAATACTATTTTTTGTGATTTATTTCTCATAACACCCAAAACATTGTTATATCAGTGGCCCTAAGATTAACCCATTATTTTTGTCAAATCCTACCTCATCTTCTTCAGAATCATAGTCATCCTCATCCTCTTCCTCATCACTGACCACACGCTGTTTCCTCACTCTCTTCTGAGGTAAATCTTCCTCTGCCTACAATATACAGAAAATATTGGCTGTTCCATTTAAACACACATCATGATGACATTGAACCACGAAAAGGCTATTTCAAAATGAGGTAACCACCTATAGATGCAAAGTGTGAGTTTGTTCACATTTTCACTGTATATGACCCACTTCAATATATGCATAGGTGAGAATTTGTTACGCCTACTCCGTGTCCCACATACATTTTTAATGAATAGTCCAACATCAATAAAGACTTGTGTAGAGAACTTATCTAAATATACATATTCCACAACAAAGGATCTGACAATACCCCATTCTTCTTTCTGTTCTGATATTATTATGTCTGTTGTCAGCCAAGGAAATTTATTTCCCATTTTCACAGAAAATAGAACAGAATGTTGTCAGTATATTTTAATCACAATAATTTCATATGTCAAATGCCATGAATCTTATGCATGTTATAAGGTAAATCACACAAATCATGTTGCTTAGTAATAATTCTAATCAAGATTTTATAAAGTGTACAAAACACATACAAATAATGTGGAAAATAAAAGTGTAACAAAATAAATGAACAAATACAGATGGAACATAAGAATATCAACCGCCAACTTCAATTCATTGGTTTATTTGTAATTGTGATGAAATATTTTGACTGAGATACTTTGGGACTGGGATTCTATGACCTCCTTTAATTTGGGACTGGGATACTTTGACCTCCTTTTGGACTAGGATACTTTGACCTCCTTTTGGTCTTGGATACTTTGACCGCCTATGAGACTTGGATACTTTGACCCACCTGCTTTGGGACTTGGATAATTAGACCCCCTTTGAGACTTGGATACTTACTCCACTTAATTCTTCTCCTCCACTTCCTGCTGGACTCCCGGGACCACTTACACTTCCTGCAGGACTCCCAGGAGGACTACCACTTCCAGCAGGACTACCTGGAGCCGAGCCTGAATATGCACTACCTTCTTCTTCGCTGTCTGACATTCTAAATTTCTGAAAGGTAAACAAAAATAAAATCATGAAAGACCACTTTATTTTCATACATGAAGTAACACAATGTCCATCTTCTGTTCAAATTATATTTATATCGTCTTCTTCAGAAATGAAATTGACATGCAAAATACACCTACAATCATTTAATTGCCAAACAAACAAAATTGTGTGTGTAAGCTACCATGACTACCTTTTCTTTTCCAAGTGTTTAAAAGATGGGAGAAAAGCTCAACTTGAAAATACGCTGCTGAGATTTAAGTAAGATTAAAAAGCTAGGGCAAGATAAAAGGTATATATTAAGAACTTTATCCTTAAGGGTTATACATCTTCTGTCTAAGGAAATCCAAAAGATAATCAGTTTTCCTGTGATGTAAGGAATGAGGTAAAAAGGTGAGATGTACACTTAAAACATCATGTGGAAAAAACAGGTTACTGAGGTTTAGATTTAACACTAAAAGACTATTAATCAATAGATGAAGGATGTACAATGTATTACAATAATGCTATCAGAACTTCACCTTCCCTAAATACAATCAAAACGTCAATAGAAACGACTGATTTTCTTTTACAAATCCCTTGTGGGGAAGATACTAGAGCTCCTACCAGACGACCTTATTAAATTTCACAGACCAAAACAACAAATTAGAGCAACAACTTATAACAAAGTTATCACTAAGAACATTATAGAGGGGGGATAGGAGTCCTGATCCCAAAATCCCAGGCTTAAAAACACGAAATCCAGAGGTCCCGAATTTAAATAAGTAAATCCCGACGTCCCGAAATCCCAAAAAAAGAATTCCCGAATCTCAAAAGGGTCAATCCTGAAATCCCGAGCTTAAAAACACCTGATCCCAGAGTCCCGATAAAGGTCCTACCCCCCTCATTATAGACCAACAAGTCTGTGACAACGAATGAGCACTCATAGTTCCAAACAGAAAGACCAACCCCGTTCAAAAAGACAAAAACTCTATTTTTGTGCACACTGCAGTAGATTGGAACCATCTAGAGAATTAGGTAGTGTGCATGATGACTACAACTGAGTTTAAATCAGCACTCCTCAGCAAGCTGAACTTGTGTTCGCAGATCAACCTGGCCTGTCACATAATAGCCGAAAGGAATCTGTGTAGCACCCATTCATTTACAGAAGTGGGATATACAGATATAGATACCTCAGTAAGGGTTCCAACCAACATGTTAAGCTAACATTATACATGTACCACATTTTGTACCAGGGCTCACGCTACCAGGCGACTTGGGCGAAGAAGTCGCCCTCCCGACCGTCACTTCGCTTTCCCCGACCCCCAAAAGCGAAAACAAGTCGCCCTGTACTTGACGAAAGTCGCTTTCAGTCGCTTCCGTCATCGGACATTTTCAATTTTTACCAAGTTTATGAAACATCAATTTTTTACTGATAATTAAAGAAATTCAGACATTAACTATTCATTATCTTTAGAAAAGAGGTTGAAGCATTGTCTTCGCAGTGTGTATCAGGTTATTTGATAAAAATACAACTTTTTATCACTTCGTGCATTTTTGCAAGTTCCGGTGCTTGTTTAATACTCGAAAACGTACATCAACCTAAATTTCGACGGCAAAATAAGTTTGTTACTTCATTTAAACGTGATAAAAGTTGCCTCCAGTAAATGTTTAATCCATTTATTGCATTAAAACCGTCATGTTCCTTTCCAAATAACTTGTCAAACATCGTTTATTTTTGAAAATTTTCTTGCATTCGTCCGCCATTGACCGATTTCTAAACTACGGATCTGAACCGGACCAGCTATGACCGAAATCCGTACTTTTACAATAATTACTACGGACGCACGGATGGAACAGCTGACAGAAGAATATTGATCCCAAAGGGGAAAAATTACGCATCCCACACGCATTAAGAGACTTTTGGTTACATCTAATTGATTGGTGTATATAATTCCCTATATTTTTTTATGAATGTTTCAAACTATTGATTAAAGGTGCTTAACTCTGAGACTATTATACTAATATCAATATATTATGGCCCAGCTTAATAACTTTTATATTTTTTTTATGAGAAACACTGAATTTCATACACAAGATAATTTTTAATTAAATTGTAATTGATGTAATTTCTTTACATTTTTTAAAATAAATTTTTTTTTTAGTGCTAGATATTTAGTTGGTAGTTTCTCACAAGAACCTTAGTAAAACTTAAACAACTTTTAATTTCAAATGTTACTTTAATTGTAATTTTTTACTCATATGAATTGAACAACATAAAAAGAACATTATTTACATATGGCCCTTTATACTATTGTAAAATCCAAACATTGTAGCGCACCCGCGCGAATGAGCACTTCTCTTTCAAATCTCACCACTTCTCCCTATCAGTTTCAAAAAGAGAAGTCACTTCTCCCTATAATAGGGCTCTTCACGGTTAGTTCGGCCATATTGGATAGGGGACAGATTTTCATAATAGAGGTAAAAATGGTGTGAAAAATACGGGAAAACATCATTAAAACAGAGCTGTTGCTTGGAAACACACATAGGATTTCCCACACTTTCATACCATTTCCACCTCCTTCCAAAAAATCTGCCCCCTATCCAATATGGCCGAACTAACCGTGAAGAGCCCTATTCTGAAGTAGTGTGAGCCCTGTTTGTACAATGTCAATCATCTCCTTCAAATGCAGTTGACAATGCCTTTATTTCTGGCTCTGTCTTAAACTTAGAATAAGTTATCAAACGTACACTTGCAATTAAATGAAAAATCTATAAAAAGACTAAAATATAAACATTTAGATGGACTAGAGTAGACAAAGCTGTCCCAGTCTGTTTGTTGATTGTCCTTTTCGGATAGCAAAAGCTGCTTGAAACTTCACAGAAACAATATCTGTTTGGATTTTAGTACAGAGGATATAGTGATATTTTTAATTAATGATAGTATTTTGTTTAGTGAGACTCAATCAATTAGGAAATCGCAGTTTTTTTCTACCTGTGAAGTGTGGCGGCTGAAAATGCCGGAAGTTGAGTTTTAATTTGTACACAATGTCGGGACAAAAAAAATCCGCATATTTCTGCATCTATTTAAAAAAAAAATGACATGTAAAAATATTGTGTCTTTCCTGATCTTTCCTGTTTCTACACTAATACTGGAAAACATATTTCAAGTTATAGTGAACGCAGGTTTACATTTCGTTGTTTTCTTTTTTCTTCTCTATTTTGCCGGCCCGGATTTAAATTCAAGCCGGCAAAATAGTCTATTTCTATACAATGTCACATAGACTGATGGCTATTTCTTCTGCTTCTGCCTGATAATGGCCACAATCAACGAGCTGATTATTATGCCATGACTAAGTTGCGCATAGAGACCCCCCCCCCCCCCCCAATTTGATAATTTAGTTCAGCCAGAGACATATAATACATTATGTATTATATGTCTCTGGTTCAGCTTTGTCAGTGAGGGTTTTAAAGGCAACGACTGACGGTGCTGATGCTGCCCCAGGAGGGAGAGCGTTCCAATCCCTGATTGTTCTTGGGAAAAATGCATTTTCTTTGACTGAAGTTGCTCCTATGTTTAGATTTCTCTTAAGGAAGTATTTCCTGTAATCACTTCTGGTTGCTGGAATTTGGAAACTTTTGTCGTGAATGTTCCTGGACAGTCGTGTTGGTTGCATAAGACGACCTTCCTTAGTTACAGCCACTTTGTCGTGTTCTATTTTATAGAGCATACTAGTAGTTAGACTAGCGTCTTTTCGCCTTTTTTCCAGAGATGGCCATTCCAGGTGCTCAATCATTTTGCTGACACTTGAGTGATTATGGTGTTTGTTGGAAACGTATCTTGCTGCTCTTCTCTGGAATGGATCATTTCTAGACGATCTATTTCGGTTTTAAAGTATGGGCCCCATACTGGACTTGTATACTCTATTATTGGTCTTGCGAGGCTTTTGTATGCATTTTCTTTGACTGAAGTTGCTCCTATGTTTAGATTTCTCTTAAGGAAGCCTATTGTCTTATTGGCTTTATTGCATATGTTATTGATTTGATCATTCCACTTCAGTTCGGATGTGAAGGTGCAACCAAGGTATTTAGCACTTTTGACAGGTTCAAGTTTGTGGCCATGCAATGTGTACGATGTTGGGATGGTGTTGTTTTTGCGGCTGATGGTAAGAACGTTGCATTTGTCCGGATGGAAGGACATTTTCCATTTGACTTCCCATGTTCCCAGTTTGTCGAGGTCGCTTTGAATGTCATTTGAATCTTTGTCAGATGAGATGGTAAGATATGCTATTGTATCATTAGCAAATAGGCGGACAGTGGATTTGATCCCATCTGGCATGCCGTTGATGTAGAACAGGAATAATGCAGGACCAAGTACAGAGCCTTGGGGAACTCCAGATTCTACATCAATATGTGATGAGCACTTCCATCCACTACTACTGCTTGCGTTCGATGGGATAGGAAGCTGGCAATCCATCTATTGATTTTACCACTGATACCGTAATGTTCTAGTTTATGTACTAGGAGACTGTGACCGACTTTGTCAACTGCCTTTGAGAAATCCATTATAAGAACATCTGTCTGTTTACCTGCACTCATATTTTTAGTGATGTCATCCACGAATTCGATTAGTTGGGCTTCACACGAGCGTTTAGTACGGAAACCATGTTTTTACCGGCACTAGCAACAGACGTAATATTTACATTTGTTATTAAACTACTGGTATATCGGTGTTTTATTTTTCTGTTATGTTGACAGTACACATTTTTTTGTTATAAATTTTCAAAATTTGTTAAACGTTTCAATTGGTACCAACCTTTGCCCTAATCTGAAACAATAGAGTAACATCACAACATAGAAACCTTAACTTAATGACTAATTAGTAGTTCATTTTTGAGCCAAAAACCATATTAATTCATTTGCGCCAAAATGATATATATCATTGACACACTGAATGGGTATAAAAAGCCGAGTTAAAAGCTCAGTGGATATATGACACACAGAGACAAAGTAGACGAGACCCTACACACCCTACAAAGATCACGTAAATATACATATAGTTTGTCGATATCCTTTCAATTCAAGAAGACATTACATATTCTTATTTTTACTAATTAGTGCTTTAATAAATCTTTATATTTATAAGTTTTTGACATTATCACAACTAAACTAAGCTGTTCTACTGTTTTCGTATTTTTTTTAAAACTTCAAATTAAAAAAAAATTGCAATATTCCGTCCAGAACTGATCAGTCATATTTAGCCTTCAGGACCCCAAAATTGGTCAGTTGTACGGGGTATAATTTCCAATCAATTGTTCCATGTATGTACTTTAGAGGAATGTTTCCTGCGGGAATTGACCAGTATATAAAAGAATAATGTTTTCAAATTATGGACCACAAAGAGCATAAACGTTAACACATTTGTATATTGATGTGTTTTATATACTTTTATGTCACGGTTTTTTTTTTTTTAGAATTTTACCCTTTTGGCTATTGTCAGTTGTTTGTCTTATCGACTTTGGTTGTCCCTTGTTATCTTCTTATATACAAGTTTTGTTTATTCCCTATTCTTTCTCGGATTATATATATCTTTATTACCAAAGTCTATATAAACTATAGGTATACATTTGAATTCAAATCCCATGCTGCCGGCCCCGTCGGTATAAACTCAGATGCTACACTTTTACAAGTAATCACGACGATTCTGTTGTATAGCGCTAGCGTAATGCAAATTATACAATATCAATAAAGTATTATATTATGTCATGTATTTTTGGGGACAATTTCGATTCGGTTATTTACTGCATCTGTTGAGCAGTTTTTTTGATTTTTCAAACAATACTATTTCATGCTTTTTTCATAAAAGAAAGGATGCAGACAGCAAAAACGAAACCGGCGTCGCCTTATACTTTCATCTTTACACAGTAATATTCATAGTAAAAAAAATATCGCATTTAAACATATTCTTGATAGTGGAAATCCACCAAAAATTTGCATTTAGAAAATTGATTGCGACTCTTGAAATGCCATAGTTTATCTTTGTGTTTTTTTTCTCTCAATAAAAGGCCGTAGTTTCGAACCGGTTAGTGAAAACTTTATCTAAAATTGGTAATAACTAATTTTCAGCGCATTAAAGCAAATAGCATATAGGTGTAAAATCAAAGACCGATATAGTCGCGGACCCCGATGCGTCCGGGTAATGTGTCACGATGACGGTTACCGCATGTATACTATAGCACGTTAAACGTCTTGCTGGCTATGTTTGTCGGTCTTATATATTCCTATCACCGTAGCGTATTATCGTCCTGATATATGCATTTAGTATTTGTCAATGGACTTAAACAGCACTTTATTATCATGATGATTATCATCTAAGCGTAAACAAATTTTCACAAATAAAAAAAGACTCCCCTAGTGGACATTTTTTTACTTTAAACTCGACGCATATTGCTGATTGTTGCAGTAAATGTTAACATACAATTTATGACGTAACTGCATGAAATGTAACAGCAATATAAAAATGCATTTTTGCGCATTGTCCCGCGGCCAAGTCAGAAGCCTGTGGTGTGGTCCTTGTTAGTCTTGTTTGATTTTTTAATTTTGTTTCATATATATATATATATATTGTAGTTTAGTATGACGTCCTTTAACACTGCACTAGTACATATTTTTTTTGTTATGGGGCCAGCTGAAGCACGCCTCCGGGTTTGACAAAACTTGATATTCGTCATGGCGTCATTTCTTATCAACATCTAAAGTTCATATGATGTTATCTACTGTACGTCCCTTATATATACCTAGCTCTACCTTCAAGTTCAGTCAGTGACTTGTTTCTGCCAGGTCATATCTTTAATGCATTATAACGTCGTTTTGGTTTGTTCTGATTATTACATTGAGGTTTGAATGATTTGGTGTTAATCTATACCACGATAAAATTTCTTTTAATATTGATAGATTTTGATACATGAAGTAAAATGTTCAAAATGTCGGGAAAGCGTTAATTTGACAGCAACTCAACGACAAAAACTAGAGATCCACATGTATACGGTCTTTAATAAAAGATATGGGTCTACATGCACTCAATTCCCACCCTAAATTCATGCAGTCGGGTACCTATATATGTTGTGAATAATTACCATTGTTGTTTAACAGACTCCTAACATACAATATAAGACCAGAGAAAATCACTGATTTCTGTTTGGGAAATAGCACTTGTACCCATCTCCTTATTAATATTGATTGTATCATATGGTTGTTGCTCATGTCGTGTGGATGCTGTAGAATGTGACCACGTGACTGTAGTGTATGTCCTCATATTTATCATTGTATCATGCATGGTGTTTTTTGTTTGTTTGTGAGAGAGCTTCTAACAACAAACGTCTTATTTATTTGAACTTTGGTGGAAAGTTGTCGCATTGGCAATCATACGATATTTCCTTATTATGCCCCACCTACGATAATAGAGGGGCATTATGTTTTCTGGTCTGTGCGTCCATCCGTTAGTTCGTTTGTCTGTTCGTCCGTGCGTCCGTCTTTCCTGCTTCAGGTTAAAGTTTTTGGTCAAGGTAGTTTTTAATAAAGCTGAAGTCCAATCAACTTGATACTTTAATAGTACACATTTTCCTTATGATATGATCTTTCTAATTTTTGAAGCCAAATTAGACTTTTGACACCAATTTCATGGTCCACTGAACATAGAAAATGAAAGTGCGAGTTTCAGGTTAAGGTTTTCGGTCAAGGTAGTTTTAGATGAAGTTGAAGTCCAATCAACTTGAAACTTAGTATACACATGGTCCCTACATATGGTACTCTTTCTAATTTTAATGCCAAAGTAGATTTTTTATCCAATTGCACGGTCCATTCAACATGGAAAATGAAAATGCGAGTGGGGCATCCGTGTACTTTGGACACCTTCTTGTTTTTTATATGAATACTAGAACACACCCGTGATATCGCGGGTCCATGACTGAATTAAAGACGGTATATATAACTATGCGCAAGCCTTATTTTAGTAATTAGTATTGTCATCTGATAAAGTCATGCCGATTATAAGATACACAGTTTTCTTTTCTTTCAAATCTTTCTGTTTGAACTCGTCGAACTGGAACTTATCAATTATAAGATACACAGTTTTCTTTTCTTTCAAATCTTTCTGTTTGAACCCGTCGAACTGGAACTTATCAATTATTGGTAATATTAATTATTTGGAAAACAAAAGGTCCTGGAATGGAGTATTTTTTAATCAACAGCATAGTCCTATATCAGTTATAAATAAAGTTGAATTCTTCAATTCGGTGTTTTACGTCATGCCCGCTAACAAATTGAAAACTGTACCTATATACGCCTTATTTTTAGTCACAGATTTTTAGTATTCGTATTGTTATCTTAGAAAGTCTTACTGATTAAAATACTACAATAGGTAACAATTTGACAATTTAGTAGTGTCAACCCTGTGATTATGACCCGTGTATATAGCATATTACTTAATACACCGTTTGGTGGTGCGCCTGTCAGATGCGGAACGTACAGATAAGGTAATAGGTAACAGGTGAATATACTATTGGTATCGGTATCGTACTCGATCCGGAACTTCTTAATTATTGGCAATATTAATTACGTGGAAAACAAAAGGGTCTGGAGTGGTGTAATTTTTAATCTACACCTTTGTACTATATTAGTTATATATAAAGTTGAATTCTTTGATTCGTCGTTTTTACGTGATGACGGCTGACAAATTGGACCTCGTAATTTTAGTATTATAGATATGAGAAGGGATTAAACAACTTATTTTTTTATAGATCACCCGCACCTCGTTCTGACAATTATAGGATAACATAATGTATAACTAAGATAATCCCACATCATTTAAATAAAAACAATAATAGACGCTGTATACTGTATACCAAATAATTGCCTAGTTTATTACTGAATGTGAAAGCCAGCAAGGTCAAAGTACTCATTCTGCAGGTCAACAAAACAGGTCGTTGTTTTTCTCTTTTGAGTCTTGCATCCGAGACGGGTTTATGGTCCGGTTTGGTGGATAGATGTCCAATTGTTCACCCCCCCTCTTTTCCCTAACTGCATTAACGGAAAATGTTAGTATTGCTTCAAACACTAAAGTATCCTCAAATTTGATGTATGTCACCCGGCCGTAGCACCCCCCCCCTCTCCAAAAAAAAAAAAAAAGAAAAGAGAGAGGTGGTTATTTACCCATAATAATTCCCCCGGCCTCCTAGATGTCATTACAAGCACGCACATTTAGAACGTCAACGAAATGAGAAATGTTCTCAGTAAAAATAGCCCCAGTCATCATAACTTTATGATGAAGATTACCATGAATTTGAACATTTGTCGGTAGTACTATAACGATCATGGATTTAAGCAAGAGTGAGTTGAGAGGGATACTTTTCATATGCAAATTCAAAAATCGACACCAAGATTTTTGCACATAAACATATCGTCTACTCTAGACATGTCGCAGGTATTTTAAAGAATATATACATCAAGTGGTGTTTTGTTTAACCTGTATATATATACATGAAAGTCAAACCCTGACTAGACAAGCTGTTGCCGGGTGTATTGTTTTTATCTAATTTTTTTTACCTTTTCCTACAATTTGTGTTTCTATCTTTTAGCATCCGTTCAAAATTTCTTCTGATACGGGATATACGATATGCCGCTGAAGGCTTTTAACTTGAAAAGTTAGCTGAATTCCAATTTGGTCACCGTTGTCGCACACTTCCGAAGCCTGACTAGAAAACTTCTGAAGTTCATTTATTGAGAGGAAGGAAATTATGGTCTATTGCAGATTTTCTGGATTGTTGCACATGTAAAAAAGAAAACTTATATATATAACTGCACTAAAAAGTCCTAAAAAAAGATAGAGCCCCCGTTTCCTGGTGGCACAGATGTCCATCCCCCTTTTTCACCTCCGGAGCAACGTGAAAAAAATCATGCTTCAAGTATATTATTTCCTTGATGACTGTTGACATTAATACGGGAAAAGCCTTCTGCCGGACATTTTATGATCTTTTATGTCCCTGCATTAAAATAAAGAGGACATTTTTTAGGAATATAACAAAGGACCACAAATAATCATTAGATTTATTGATTTTTTTCAGATACCGCTTTACAGTACACATGTGTACCTCTTGTTTCGAACATGAATTAATCTGCATTCCACAGTTGTTAATCATCATCATGATCATGACAAGACTGTACTGGTAATTTATTAGACCTTGACACAACATATAATATCTTAGCTACGTGGGCAGATTAATGCACAGACTGTTTGATTATGAATGAGATCACGTGGTTCCCGCAAGGTTATTACGTCGCCATTTTGGTCGATGTAAGGGAATCGTAGTGATCAAACTACTATGGAAATACATTCAAAATCTGGAGATATTCGGACCTGTTTTCCTTACACAATCCGTCTTGTTTAATGCACTAGCCGAAAGACTTCAGTGTTAAAAGATTTAAAACGGTATCTTTCCCAATAACTCGTAATATTAGTTCACAAAAAGTCTTTCTCCTGTGGCCTTTCTCCTGCACAAATATATAAGGTGTTTGGCCACAAGCTCAAGAGCAATCTGGACAGACGAGGAATATATGGGATAATTCGTCAATACAACGAAATATATATAAATTTCTAAACGCAACGTTTAGAAAAAAGTTAAAACAAAGGAAAATGAACTCGCACTGGCAAGGTATTGTAAGAAACTATGCATAAATTATGCAAATTAGCTGAGCCATCTTGGAACTAAAATTTTGTGTTGTAACCAAAAGGATGGAATGTAACTTAACGGCACCAATAAATTTTCTAGTGCCTCTAATATTTCAAGTAATTCTTTATTTTTAATAATTAACGCCGGGTTATTATTTCTATGTTGTGTTTTTTTTTTTGTCGAATGCCCGTCTCTCAAAACATGGTGACGTGGCTCTTTGTTCATCATAAAAGTTTCAACAAAAAGTTAATAAACTTTAGTTTTTTGCATGAAAAGAATATTTTTAAGTTAAAGAAAGATTTTTTTGCAGTTAAATGTATTTAGGGGGGAAGGATGGCTTCAGATTGGGCTCATATGACTTCAATTCGATTTGATTATACTTCCGGAAAGCTGTGTAGATCACATGACTCACCGCCATTGTTGTGATTAGTTGTCAAGGTAAACAGCGGGCACCTGTGACATAACGTGTATCTAAAAATAGATTAACTGGATTTCACAACACACAGAAGAGCAAACAAAACAAAAGAAACAAAGTTCCTACTAATTTCCTTGTCCTTTATCCAATTTGAGTATTGAGAATACTGTATCCTTAAGTTATGAGTATCCCATCACCCATGTAAATTAAAGGAAAATATTTGCAAGTAAATTAAAGGAAAATATTTGCAAGTGATTTTAAAAAATGCAAAGAAATCCCTTATCTATCCATCATATCCCATTTCTCTTATGTACAATTTTCTTTGGTCATGGCAGTTTTTTGCCAATATAGTTGATGTTAAATAATATTTACATTTGTCAATGTCTTATGAACAATTTTGATTTGAAAGGAAACTTTCAGGAATATTGTTCAACAAGTTGAGAGAGATCATTATAAATGGATATAAATTTACAGTGATTTAAAATTGTAAATTCTGGATTTCTTGAAATTTGCTCATATATCATTATGATTAAATACAAAGTTCAATCCATCACTGTAAATTGATACTTGTTTATTTGAAATCTTCGCCAATCTGTTCAGTTTAAATATGATTATAATTTACCAGCTGTTTGTTATTTATTAATTACAAATAAAGTTTGTCTTTTTATTATTTAAGTACTTTTGAACTCCCTCCCAAAGACAAAGAAATGACTGAAAATGAATAGTATGATAAATATTTACCCTCATACATATGTTTAAAAAAAAATTGCAAATGTAAAAATTATGTCAATTTTTTTTATGAAATAAAAATTTGAATGTGTTTGTTATTTGGATTTAAAAATCATTTTGATTTTCCATTAGTGCTGTATATTGATTGAAGAAACCGATCATAGTGCAGGTAACCATGCCATTATTTTGACCCTTAAAAAAAAATATTTATAAATAATAAGAATAGAGATTCTAAGAATATGTACCCACTTTTTACTATTTTTGAATGAAAGAAAGTTGTGAAAATAAGGAAACTAAGGACCCTTTTATTGCAATTATAATTTGTTTTTGTCTTAGCATTTATTCAGCTATCATGTATATTAGAATTCCTAAATTCAAGTGCATCTATTAAAAAATGTAAATATATATTTTAAAGACTTAAATTTATCCATTTAAAAATCCTATTAACATGGTTAAGAAGGAAGTCATTAGTGGAACTGGTACATGTTAAAATTATTTGTCAGACCAGGAAGTTTTTTTTTTTATATAAAGGAAGATGTATCATTATAAGTACATGTGAAACATACAATGTACTCACAGATTTAGTATATCTAAATAATATTATTGACTTTCATATTGTCCCCATATTCATAGCTGAAATTTATTTCCATCATTTAAAACCTCTTGTAAGTTGGTTCAGAATTAATTGAATCAAAGCTGAATTGAAGATCACAATTAGGAATTTAGGAAAAAAACCTACCTTAGTCAGTAAGAAAAAGTTTGTCAAATAGTTGCTCCACTTTCTTCTCTGGTAAAGGCAGTGTTCTCCCCAAATTTTCATTTAGATCCTGGTAAACAGGGGGAATTGAAATACCATCTTGTTTCTAAAAATTATAGCATCACATCCATAACATAATCTATAAGAAAACCACTTCAGACAGCATCACATTTAAGATTTACCTTTGTCAATCGTGGAAGTAATACCATTATCTCAGCATGCTCAAAATGTTTTAACAATATTCCTGAAACATTTGCTAAAAAAGTTGACCCGTTTTGACAACACCATGCATTTTCCAAAGTTATTGAAATTATAATACATATCTTTGCAATTCTTGCTGCAAAAAAATACCTTTTCCAATAATATATATTAGCTCATAGAATATATATGAGATGTGATAAAATGAAAAGTTTTACAAGAGATTTTCACAATAAGATGTCTCTTGAGCTCTTTAACGATGCTTTTAACATGTCTAAATAAAAAAAAACCCACATAGTACATCATTATTCTAATACTAGTTTCCATTAAAAGATTTCATGCCATCAAAGTTATGTTTGTATAAAAGATGTACATATGGTATGATTGCCAATGAGACAACTAGACCAAGTGACAAAGAAGCTAGCTGTCTTTAATATATATATTAGAAAAAGTATGAGCAATAAGGTGCTATTTTGAAGAATTTATGAAAAAATAAGGATTTGATAACGAACTATGTTGCAATTCATTTATTAGTCTTGCCATTAGTGTGTACTTTGTTTTTACAAAAATGTATTCTATTGTTGTAGGTAAAGCTACTTATGTGATGTTATAAGACCCAATATACTGTGATAAACATGGAACAAGAAGAGGATTATTTTGGTGAAAACAATAATGAAGAAAATGAGAAAAATGACAATGATGAAATGTATGGTGATTTACAAGATGAGCCAAAGGATCTAAAATCTCATTCACCAAAGAAGAGATGGAAAGAAAGACATTCTGGCAATAGTAAAGATTCACAACACCGATCCCCACGTAGAAACTCTGGTGATAAGCCTAGCCGAGCTCATGATGATGATGGTTATGGCTCTAAAGACTACAGTCGTAGATCAAGTGGAGATTCAAATGATCATCATCATCGCAGAAAGTCTGATGAATTATCAGACGATGAATCACATAAAAAATCTAGTAGAAAACATGATGAGGAAGATAGATACTTAAAATCTAAACAAAGAAAACTAAAAGAAAAACTCAGGAAAATTGAAGCTGAAGATGGAGAAATTTTAGAAGATGGTGAAATTGAGGAAGCAGAAGAAACCAGCTCCAAAAAACAAGAGACCTCAGATTCTAAAAAACTAGAAAGAGAAATTAGTGGTATATAGCCTTTATCTTCTTTTAGCATATTAGTACTTGTGTCAAAGATTACGTTCATGCAATCAAGGCCCTTGTCTGGCTGGCTTGATAGTGGTCAATTATCAAGCCTTTATCACTACTTAATAAGTACTTATGCTTATGAGATAAAAAAAAAAAAAAGACGTAATGAGTTGAACACAACTTAAAAAGTCATTCTACATGTATACATCCTGTCTATGAACATTTCACAAAAATTATCAATGAAATATATACTCAAAATTCAGGTTATAATATGATGTGTATAACTGTACTTGTCAATGAAATTACAAAGATTTTGAAAGATTCATGTTTTATTGGTAATATTTACAATTGGAGTTATCTTTCTTTGTTCATAATGAAGTTAAATGGATTACAATAATAGACTCAATTCATAATATTGGCTTTAAATGTTCTGATTTTTAGTTGAATGTAACTTTTAGACTTCAGTGCTTGCAAGCTAAAGAAACACATCCAGTTAAACGACAAACAAGTTTGCAAATAGCATAGACGTTATTTGATAAGAAATTTCATCCAAGCATTTCTTCACTAGTATTGGTATTTCTTATGTTAATAACACCACCTTTTAGCATCCAATGAATTGATGAAATAATTTTGCAAAAAGTAGAAGAGATCTATCTCAGATTATAAAGAATATTATTATTCAAGAAATTAATTGAATTTATAATAAATTAATTTTTCAGAGAAAACTGATGCTAGTTTAGAAAATGAAGAGAGTGGAGGAGAAATAGAAGATGAAGAGGAGGTTGATAATTCAGAGGATAGAAAGAAGGATAAACATCATGACAAGAGAAGGAAACATAGAGATCATAGGGATAACAGAGATAAAAGAAGGAAATCTAGGGACGATCATCATAAGGTAGGATGAGTTGTTTGAATATTACCTATCATGCCTATCAAAATTTCTTTATTCATTTTCATCTTTAATTTATTTGTTTCATCCCTGTGCTAATGATATTTGGAATTAGATGATGCCTAAGCTTCACCCAATGCCATTATGATTGATTTGCAGTGTTTGTCCCTCTTGAAACATCTTTAAGGATGTAAAATGTAATAGGTTAAATTTGTTAAAGCTTGTGATTAGGTTACACAAGTGGGACATATCTGTTAACAATTTATTATTTGATTTTAGAAGAAGAAAAGAAGACCTGATTATGTTGACCACGACAAAGTTAATGATGAAGAAATGCAGCAGGCCTGGCCTGGAGGAAGTAAAAAACAGTCCCCTAAAGGTGCTCAGAGACAAGATAGTAAACATGCTAGCAGTCATGGTAATCATGGGAAGAGGGACAGAGACAGGGATAGAAGAAGAAATAGATATCATAGTCCTCCAGGTCCATACGACAGTCCTTATGACAGTCCCCCTGGACCTTATGATAGTCCCTCCTATGATGAGGATTCACAAGAAGAGTAAGTAGTTTGTTCCTTCATTTTAATGTTAGATACTAGGTTGCATTTCTTTAGATATTGACAATGCATTTTTCCATAGGAACTCCCTTTACGTCTAAAACTGTACCACTTTTACTATGACGTTTTGAAAAAAATCACATCCTAGAATGGAAAGTTCATATGCACTACTATTTTATTCAAAGGTGAAAATATAGGGTTGTGTGGCATATTTTCAACGTTTATAAGCCTAAGAGTTCAAACTAACGCTAAATTTCTTTACTATCCCTACCTAGACTGTATGGTTACCACAGATTTCAATATAAACAATGTTCACATGTATATTTACTGGCAACATTCCCAAAGTTATGTCTCTATGAGATGCTTCCTACAGATAAGAACTGGAAAGCAGTATGTAAACAAAATTAATTATCCATCAATATTCTATTTCTCCCAAAAGAAGTGCGGTTTGAGAAACAGCTGTATTTGTAAAATGAAACCTATTAGTTTGAAAAAAGACCATGAAAAGTTATAAAAAGTCATAATTTAAAGGCAAAGGATAAGAGTTTTGGTTATAACTAAATATTATGTTTTATTTGATTGTTCAAACATTTCCAATCTTATAAATAGTTGTTATCTATAATTTGTAGGTATCAAGATGAAGGATATGATGATTATAAAGATAAGAGGAAACAAAAGAAGAAGAAGAGCATGATGAGTCTAATGCAGGGAGATGAATATTTGGATCCCAGTGTGGCTATTGAAGAAGGGGAGGTAAGTGTTGTATATTGATATTTTGTTCTAAGGGAGACAACCTTTACAAATTTCCATTGTCATTGAATAATTAACTAAAAATTTTAGTACAAAAAAGAAGCAAAAACTGCAATTGCTTATCCAAAAACCATTCCCATTGTAATAAATAAAATCAGGCAAGTCCTTCAAAGACAGGATTTTCTAACGCCTCACTTTCATTTTTGTGGTTTTCAGATTGTTTAAGTTATCTTGACTAAAATTAACAATTACATTTTATTTTAAATATTCTCAAGAGCCACAGGATACTGACAGAAATATGATGAAATTAAGCTAGCAAATTAAAAATTATTTCAAAAAACCAGGAGAACTCAGATTTTAAAAAACTAGAAAGAGAAATCTGTGGTATTTAACCTTTATCTTCTTTTAGCATAAAAAGAAATTTTGTAAAGTTAATTTATTTCAAGAGAAATCCAAAATCTTCTTATTTCCTTTTTTAAAGCCACTGTTTAGTCTGTTATATCTGAATTATTATAAAATGTCGGAATCAATGTGAATCAAGTTCTGTTTATGTTTCATTATTTAAAAAAAAAAAAAATTGGAATTAATGAATTATTAGCTATGTACATTGAATTATACAAAACATGTATTTGTAAATTTTTTGTTTTTTTAATAGAACTTGTACAAAAAAAATAGAGAAGGAGGAAATAAGAAACAAAAACAAAAAAATTATCAGAACAACAAAAGAAAATTTGATCGTCAACATTCAGAACAACAACCACCAAAGAAAAAGCCATTGTTAGATACACCAATGGACGAGAGACCTGTCTGTAGGTTTTACAAGGAGGGAAAATGTCATAAGGTAAGAGAATTAGGAGACATGTGTTTAATTTGTACATTTAGGAAAAGAACTTTATGTAGGCCTAATGTCACAGATGAAAATGTCATCATCAGTCAATTAATTTTCCTTCCAATAAAAACATGATCAAGGATTTATTACATGATAAATTTTCAAAGTTAAGAACAGGAAAAATGTTGAATAAATTGAATATTTCATTTTTTTTAAATCAAATTTTAGATAATCAGCTTTGTTTTTATAAAATTTAAGCTTTTTAATTTAAATGACTTACCCAAAAGATATACTTCAATTTTTTTTTAAAAGTTTGAACCAATAAGCAGTACTCACACTTCTTTAGAAACCTAGGGAAAATGAAATGACTTCTCTTTATGAAATTCTGGTTATGGAGAAGTTGTCAGACTTGTGCTCTCTATCAGTACAATGGTTTTTACAATAGTGATATATTTAAGTCTACTGATGATATTAGAAGTTTTACTATTGTAATAATGAATTTTAGGAAATTAAGAAAAAGTTGTATATAAAACAATCTGCATTTTATATTTTCAGGGAGCCGATTGTCCATTTAATCATGAATTTAGTGAAAAGAAGCCAGAATTATGTAAATACTACTTAGGAGGATCATGTTCTAAGGGAGATAACTGCATCTTTATGCATAATATCCTTTTTGTAGAAAAAAAGAAAACAGTAACGAGAGTTGGGATAATATATTGTTATGTATGTGACAAGACTTTTATCAACTATTGATTCTGAATCTGGAAATCAACTTGAAAATTTATTAATTAACTGGTTAATTAAAGTAATAAAAAAAACCTTTTAATTTGAGTATCAGTTGGTTTTATGATTAAATTGCAGGTAAAATGTAGGAATTTAGTTACACAATATGACTGGAATATGTAAAAATTTTCAGAATTGAAGTAGAATTATCAAAACATACAGAGTACTGTACACCAACAAATGTGTATATGTACAAATTGTAATTGAAAATTTGTTCATAAGAGATAATTATTAAACTTATTTTAACTTTTGTTTGAATTGTATTCCTTAACTTTTTCTACGTGAATATCCATGTAAATTTTACCACACTGGACAGGAGTGTTACCAAGGTGATAACTGTAAATTTTCCCATGATGAACCAAGTGATGAAACAGCTCCAATTGTGGAAAGGGTATGTTGTTATAATAATAATCAGATTATATTTCTTAGAATTGACATAGACATTTTAAACTGTTTTCGAAATAACTTAAAAATATTTCCAGAAGTGAAACATTATTGATGATTTACTGTTACATTGGTTGCAACATGGTCTCGTTATATTTTATTAACACTGTTTACAGATGTTCTATATAAATAACAGAAGATGTGTGATTAGAAAGAAACTCACTGTAACAGTAAAACATAAAACTTAAAAAGAGGTTTGTGTCTATGTTAAGTGTAAGTGATATATATTTTAGATGAACTCTAGAGGTGATCACCATGGTGAGGAGGAAGAATATGGTCGACAACAGAAACAAGGAGTGCTAGGTAAAAACTTGATGTTTGAAAAGGATAGTTAGTATTAATAATAGTATTTATTACATCTTTATATCTCAATTTAATAGCTTTTACAATTAATTTATCTATGAAAAACAGTTAGGCTTTGCAGCCACTCATTTCTTGCAATTTTAATATTTTATTGACTTTATTCTGAAAATGTGAATTACATGAATCAATAATTTTATGGAGACCAGTTTTCAAAATTGTTAGATTGTTAGATTCTATGACACGGGTTATGTTCTTCTCATATATTTTATGATAGTATGATACTAAACCCCTAACGGGAGGGATTGTACCTGATATTCATATGATGAAGACATAATCTTTCAATCAGTTTAATTGAGGTCTGGAGCTGGCATGTCAGTTAACTGCTAGTAGTCTGTTGTTATTTATGTATTATTGTCATTTTATTTATTTTCTTTTGTTACATCTTTTGATATCAGACTCGGACTTCTCTTGAACTGAATTTTAATGTGCGTATTGTTATTCTTTTACTTTTCTACATTGGCTAGAGGTATAGGGGGAGGGTTGAGATCTCATAAACATGTTTAACCCCGCCGCAATTTTGCGCCTGTCCCAAGTCAGGAGCCTCTGGCCTTTGTTAGTCTTGTATGATTTTAAATTTTAGTTTCTTGTGTATAATTCGGAGTTTAGTATGACGTCCATTATCACTGTACTATTATGCATATTTTAGGGGCCAGCTGAAGGACACCTACGGGTGCGGGAATTCTCGCTACATTGAAGACCCATTGGTTGCCTTCGGCTGTTGTTTGCTCTATGGTCGGGTGGTTGTCGCTTTGACATATTCACCATTTCCTTTCTCAATTTTATTTTTTAGATGGAATTTATATTGAAAATTTATTAAATTTGATTTTGTCTTGTTCCATTGTTTAAATTTTGTATCACAAATGAAATTACTCTTATAATTTTTATAACTGCAATTTTGTTTAAATTTTATTTTTTTGTGTACACCAAATGTAACATTTTGTTATATGGAAATATTTATATATTAACAGGATCGCCGCCTAGACATTTAAAGGAACAGATGGAAAGAATAAAGAAAATTCCCTCTTTATTTGACATACAAACATTTCCTCCAGGGCAAAGTCCTCAGAAACCAGGACCACAAGGAGGTCCTATGAATAACTCTCCACAGCAAAGGATGCAGGGTCCAAATCAGGGACAGCCTCCAAGGTGAATAATTTTTCTTCTCCTTTGAATTCCTATGACACACTACACAGTATAAATCAGGGACAGTCTCTTTTGACATACATGTCTTATGATTGATTTTTGGGACTACAGAAGAAAGAAACCTTATTGTCTAGAAGAATGTATTATGAAATAATTGTTCTCTGGTCTTAGATATAAAATCAGTAAATATAGAATCTGTTACAGATATCATATGGTAAAGATAAGTAGTTGTACATTTGTTGAAGGTTTTAACAGACTTTATTATTACATCAAATATGACTTGTGTTGAATTTGCAAAAAATAATTTGAATGCTTAATTGTTTTTCAGACCAGTTGGATTTTATAATGACACCATGCAAGGAGGAATGAGGGGACCACCACCAGGTGGACCAATGGGTCCACAGATGAACATGCCACCTGGACAGATGGGACCTCAGGGTCCTGGCCAGATGGGTCCCCCTGGACCAATGCAAGGTCCACCAATGGGAGGACCACAGGGCCCTATGAATATGCCACCAAATTCTATGGGGCATGGACCAATGCAGATGGGAGGTCCACCTAACTCCATGGGACATATGATGGGACCAGGGATGCAGCAAGGTCCAATGCAAGGACAGATGGGAGGGCCAATGCCTCAAGGACAGATGGGAGGACCAATGCAACAAGGACAAATGGGGGGTCCAATGCAACAAGGACAAATGGGAGGTCCTCCAATGTCAATGGGACAACAAGGACCACGAATGATGAATCAACCAATGGGTCCTCCAGGGCCTATGGGTGGACCAAATGGAATGAACAACCCAAATCTAAATCCAGCTTTAGCAATAGTTGGTGCACTACTTCGTCATGTAAATCCAAATATATCACCACAAGTCAGTCAGGCGATGTCAGTCCCAAGTATGCAGAATCCTCGACAGGGAATGGGCATACTCAGTCCAAACCATCCAGGAATTGACAGTCAGGACCCTAGACAAAACTTTAAAAATCCCATGATGAATACAGATTCAAGCCAGGAGGAAGCCTACAGTCCAGGAGATGATGAGGATGATGAGATGCCTTATATAAAAACTGAAGAGGATGGCACTAAAGCAGGTTAGTATTAGCAGGGTTATATTTTGATGAAATTTTGTTCTGAAAAAAATTATCAAACAAATTTATTCACTTGTGTCTCTTTTAAAACTCAGATATAAAATGATTCCATATTATCTGAAAATTTTGACAAGATATTTCCTTCATGTTGCTACAATATCAGCATCATAAAAGTAGTCTATCATAAAGTAGTATATTTTGTGACGGTAGGGTAGAGTAACTTTAAAGTATGAATAATCATGCTGATTTCACTTAAACAAAGGGACTTAAAAATATGTCAGCATTCATGTTAATAAAACTAGAATCAATTTCATATGAAAAATAAAACTTCATAAAAATGTCATATAACTTGAAATAAAATGCAAGAACCATGAAATGTCTACATATTTAACAAGTATAGAAGTTGTGTATAATCTTTAAAATGTACCTTATTTTATAAAAGGAAAGATAAAGAATGAAGAAACAGATGAAAATGAGAAAAAGTTGGCCCAGATGGGGTTAGATCTTGGATCACTCTGTCAGTTACCTGCCAAACAAAGGGAGTTAATGATGAGACTACAGCAACATGGGGGCCAATCAGAGGGAGAAGAGGATAAAACTATTGTTAAAAGGGAACGGAAAGATAGCTGTAGCTCTGCTGAAGAAAACAAATCAAAACCTGTTAAAGGTACTGTCATTTAAGATGACTAAATAGTTTATGCAGTTTTGTTTTAAAAAAAAACAAGATTAGTTTTATTCGAGTTTTCTTGTTTAGATATTTTCAGTTTATATCGTATACTGTGGATTCATTATTATTCGTTGGATACCAATTTTCGTGGGTTTCGTTGGTACAGGTGAACCATGAATTCAAATGTTCAACGAACAACATATTGCCAATAGTCTTTGTATACAGAGATTGTCAAAACCACGAAATCAAATATCCACGAATATGCAAGTTTTCAGCAATCCACGAAAATTGATACCCACGAAAATAAATGAATCCACAGTAAGTCATGTGTAAAAATGTTTAACTTGTCATGCCAAATTAAAAAATAAAGAATAATGGGGTCATAGGAGTGAGAAATAGAAAATAGAAGGATCTTTGAATACAGAAAATGAAAACAAGGATTGTAGGAGTCAGAAATAGGAAAAAGTTGGATTCTGCAATGTAAGCCTCACTTAATGTCACTATATAGATACAATATCCCATGGAAATGATAACTTGAACATTGTTTTGTTTTTCAGTTGAGGATGACAACTGGTACTCAAGTGATGAAGATGACGGTGTTGCTCCAAAACTTACAGATGTTCTTAAAAATCTGGGCAAGAAGGAGGTAGGACTATATACAATTATGGCCCGTTGAAGAGGTGAATGTCCAAAATTGTCAACACGAGAAGGTTATTTCATTGAGGGTGCAGCTCGAAGTGAAATAACTTTTGAGGGTTGACAATTTTGGATATTAATCGATTCTAAGGGGCCACAATTGTTTTATTATACGGAACTTACAGTGGAAGTGCAATTCGAACCCCTACTAGTCTATATTTTTAACATAACACACAGACTGACGTTTGAAAATACACTTGTGTTCGATTTTTTTTTCGATTTTCTCGAATATACAACAAAAGTAAAATCTTTTTATAAAATATTGATGGCCTTGAAAAGAACCGTTTATAAGAGACATCATGGGCTGCTGCCATTCTCAGCTCTATTTATGTCCAATGCCGTATTTCCTCGTCTCTCAATGGGCTTCCAGTGTAACGTGAACGTTGCCATGTTGTTTATTTAGGTTTGTGACGTCATTTTTATGGGAGGTAACTCAAGTACAAATAAATAAACTCAAAAGGTTATTCACCGCTGGTGTTAATTCTTTAGGGTTATTCGTCCTTCCTTGCAATTGAATGAAAATTAATTGAATTATTCCATGTCATGTGATTACGTTTCACCCAATAGAATTGTTTGAAATATACGAAAGGTATAATAATTGTACTGATTCTTCTTTTCTTTATGCACATGAGCTGTTATTAATGAAAATAATATCAATATTTTGATTATACAAGCTTAAATAATTTTATGACACTTTCTGGATAAAATGACAATAACCCATATTTCAAACTACTTTAAATACTGTTACTGATTGAAATGAGATGTTGGGTACAAGTCTTTGAGACAGCAATATAACAATGAGAATAGCCAGAAGATATCTGGAGGTCAACATAGTTTCCAACTTACTTTCATAATTAGCAATAGCAATGAATAGAAAGCTGACCATAAAAGCTATATTAATTGTATCCCCAGAGTTCCTCACTATACTACCTTTCATAATTTATATTTGTAGACATCTGATCCTTCACAAGGTTCCTCTATTAATGTAATGCAGATGATCAATGCTATAAAGAGTCAGTCTGGGTAAGTACTATTTCATTTACATAAAATATATTAATGGCATACAACTTGTCCAAAAATAAAAGATAACCTTTGCAGCCAAAACCTTTGCAGCCAAGTAATAATTTTATTTAAGATTTAAAAAAAAAAAAAAAGATACCAAGAACATGGATGAAACTAAAATGACAAAAAGAGAGAATAAAATAGTTTAAAAAAAATCAAAAATATGAAATTAGTTTTATAATAAAGAATAATGTGACTCCAGCACACCTTCTTATAGCATGTCAATAACTAAATAAGACAAATATATTATGAATTAATTATTTGTAGAAAAGAACCTGTTGTTACTCTAACTGTTTTTTAAATGGAGACTTTTTTTTTACAGCCCAGCTACAAATCCTCCTATACGAGACCCAAGACAACGCAATATGGACCCTCGTGCTATGCCCCATGGCAATGATCCTGCAGGTCACATGGGTTTTCCACACCCTGCAGATCCTAGAACATTTACTAGTGGATTAACTGTGCCACCGGTCAATAAATGGAATAGTGAACCAGCAATAATAAATTCACGACCAGGGGATGCAGAATGGAGGTGTATTATAGTGACAGTAGATCCTTCACGAAGGTTAGAACCCCCACAAGGAATAAACTTGTTAGATCCACAGTTCAAAAATGATCCCAGGATGAAAAAATTCTTAGATCATTTAAATATGAAAAGTCATAAGGAAAATAAAAATCCACATGAACTTGGTCAGTCAGCTGACATTAAACCTGCAGATCCTAGATCTAAACCTAGTGCTCTATTGCAGGATCCAAGAATGAAAAAGCAAGGTGAACCTAGTGCTAAACCTATAGATCCTCGCTTACAAAGGACAATATCAGAAAATGCCTCAAGTAGAGCAAATGATCCACGAATGCGTGGAATGACAAATCCACCAAGTGGTGTTCATAATCTCCCTGTTCGTCCAATAGACCCAAGGTCTAGTGTTGCTACGTCAAGACCAAACGATCCAAGATTTTCACGTCAATTGAGCCACGATAGCAGCTCAGGAGGAATGGTTATCAATGTACCAAAGCCTAGCGACCCAAGATTACTACCGATAAGTCTTGGTGAAATTGCTAGCCCTTCACCTTCTGATATATTAGCTAGTTTACAATATCCCACTGATTCTGAGTCTGAACAAAAACCGGATCCTTTAGGAATTAAGAGACAAAACTCAGTTCGAGATCCTAGAGCTAAATCTGAAACCCCTGTGGTAGAACAAAATACAGACTCACCTAATAACTTAGGTCGGCAGATAAGTGGTGGAGGATCCGATTCTGATAGCACATCACAAAGTGGTGACTCTGCAAAAACAAAAATAGACTATAGGAATGATCCTAGATTTAAAGTGAAGATCAAACCAGCAAGCATGGCAAGTGAGACTGGACAGAGACGTTATGGGGGACAACGGAAAGGTAGCATGGAGTATAGTTCTCCACTTGATGCTGAAAGTGAACAAAGAGATAACTCTGGATATAACAGTTACAATCGACCACCAGTTAATAATCCTAAACCAGCTGTTAAACAAGACCCAAGGACGCAGCAGAAGATTGACCCTCGTGTAAAAACTGAGCCTGAAAATGTGTCAATATCGGAGTTACCAGACTTTATTCCACCTCCAGTGGAAGAAAACATTAGTACAAAACTTTACTTTAAACAAATGGATCCTACAGCATCACCATTCTGTTAGCTTTTGATCTCCATTGACAAGTTAGATATATTGTATCAGTATTTTACTTTGTGTTCATGTGTACAAAGTGAAATTAGAGAACTAATTCACATTTAATGGGGCTATTACTTTTCAGTACATGATGCGTATTAGGGTTACTGTTAAATAAAATGTAACCACTATTTTTACTGAAAATTATAGATTTATAAAATATAAATTGTCCTTTCAAATTATACTGGACCAACTAACAAATATATGTAATACCATGATAACCTTCTGAAATATATATTTACATAAATGGACCATTAAACTAAAGTCAATTATAGACTGATTATTGTACAGTGTACCTAATCTGTCAAATGGAGATAATATTAAACAATTTGTAATGTAAATTTGTTGTCCTGTCCTAAAGTTATGTGTGTGTGTGTGTTCATAAGTGTTTTAGTATACACGAAGGATATTCAAAGATTTGTGTATACATGTGTATATTTGTGAATATGAAATGCTTGCTAAAATAGAAGTGTATCAATCTGATGAGAAAGTAATGAGTTGCAGCTCATGGATTTTGCTTTTCCCATATGTCCTGAGTGGGTTTGTGCATTTGATAGGCAAAACTTCCAGTTTGTCTGACTTCCTACCTTTAAGATTAAACTTAGACTGGCATGTTCAGTTCATCAACAAGGGCAGTTTTGTGTTCAAATTTTTACAAAATTACTTGTATTATGACTCATAAAATTTGAGCCCAACTATTTTTTTTGAATACTGAAATAGAAGTTATACACAATTTGACATTAATGACATGGGTTTGATAAAAGTTGTCTCTTTGACACATTCCCCATTTCCATTCTCAATTTTATATTAACTGAACGTTTTCCGAAAAGAGTACACATTTCTTCCCTGGTACTGAGCCAATGAAAGTTATTATAGAAATTTTGAGGGGGGGGGGGGGGGGTACTCACTTTGGATAGATGGTGAAAACACAATCCATGAGGTGTATTTTGTATGTTGCATTCAGAAACTAACTTGTTACAAAATAATGTTACATTTTGCATTTATCATGTATAAATTATGAAAGATATTTTTAATTATCATGACTGTTACAACCATTAACAATTCAATAATCTATGTTACATCTGTAATACCTATTTAAAATTTTTGATTACAGTGTGATGTATAAAGATTTGAAAACTTATCATTTAACAGGTGAAAGTAAAAAAAATGTAGGTGTTGTCCAATAAAAATAAAAAAATTACATATTTAGTTTGAACTTTATATGTTTTAACATTTTAACATTTTTTTAAAGAATAATATGATATACATTCAGATTATGTATTACAAAAGTTTAAATTTATATATATGTGAACCTTCATTGTTATGAGAATTTCTAAACTTATCAAGCAATAGTACAGGAAGTTTCTATCTTTTATTATTTAGTTAGGGTCTGACTCTGACTTACTTAATTAATTGTTTCCAAGACAGATTTGTTTCACCAGTATAAAATAGAGTTAAGGCAATGAGGAGTAAGGGCAGTTTCTTTGAATTCTGTAAGATATCCGGGCAAAGCACTTTAGAGTCTCTGCTATCAGAGGTTGTATCAACACTATATCAACACTATTAATATATTGCAATAAGTATTGTCCTAAGATAAGTGTTTGATACAGCTCTGATGTGATTGTTAAACAAAAGAAGGGATTTTATTTGATGACTTTTTAAATTAAACAACAAAAGTTCCTTTTCTTTGATATATACTTCTTTTGCTTTATTTCTTCTTATCTTGACTTCTTGATCTTTTATTCTCTGAACTGTTATCCCACCATCACTGTGTTAGAACTTACTCTAAATGATATACAATGTACATGCTTTTCCAGAAATTGAGAAAATATATACATTGAAAGATCTTATGAAAGAATTATTATTGCAAACTATGCAGTTTGATAAAACATTGGACATATATTTAAATGAACAGAGTTGTCTTGAGATGTCTACAATTTTATGTATTTATAGTTATCTTACATGTGTCTTTCTATCAAACTAAATTTGTACTTCAAGTTTTTTGGGAAAAACTTAGATGTTAAGAAGGAGTAAGTTAAAGTAGTTGTAATATATGTATATCGTTGTGATTGAGAGTGTTCCTCAAATCCATGCCTCACTTTTCAATCATTTTAAAATCTTCTTTCTCTTAGTTTTGAATTATAATTGTATGTATTTTATACCACCGATTTTTAATGTGTGATACTTTACTCAGAAGGGTTATTGATTTTCTATGCTTTACTCCATATTTTTATCTTGTTGAATCTCTTTGTAAATATATCATCACCATGGTAATGTCACCATGGAAATGTCACTAATGATTCTAAGTCAAATATATTTATACTACTCACAGAAGAAGAAATTGTTGTTATATTATCTTATTTTAATCATTTAATGGATTTGAAATTTTTGACAAAAATTGCAAAAGCTTGATAATTGTTAAAAAAAATAATTATATACTTTCAGTGGTTTTAATTATATTTAGTATCAGAATGAAAATTTGCAGTCTGCACCATTAACCACTAGTCTGTTTTTTCAGACTAGTAGTTTAAAAAGTGTTTGATGCAGAACAGAAAAGATGCAAAAAATCAAAGTTTTTAAATGTTGATCAGCACAATTGAGTTGAATTAAATCCATAAACAGTCATGGTAGTTGATGGAAGAATCTGTTGTTGTCTCCCTTTGTTTTGATTGTACATTAGCAGACATTTGTATAAAATAGACTTGTTACTTAGTAACCCTAAAAATAAAATACCAAATACCATATTTAGTTGTTATTTTATAGATCATATGAAATTTCATTAATTATATGTTACTTCATGCCAATCTTGAAAGTTTTGAGTAAAAGAGTTTATACAATATGTGGGCATTCATTTTAAAACATGAATGATTTATGGTTATATTGATACACTCAAGACCATAAGCAGTTTGAAATAATTGTTCAAAAACCATTAGGAAATTGTGTAAATATATACTGTTGCACTGGTACTTAATGTTTTGTAGGTGGTTTGACTTTACAGCAAGTTGGTGAATGAATGTTGTTATTGTTTTATAAGGTAACAGTTTGCAGTAAGAGGCTACCAAATACAGAGCTTTATGTTGTGGGTTGGCAAGACTTTGCTCTTATTTCTAAATGCAAATTGTTTAGATAATTAGCTCCAACCCTAGTGACGGCTCACCCTATAGTGATCAGTCTGTCCCAGTCTGACATTATGGTTCTTTTGAGAGCTTCCATGAGACCAGAAGATCTTGCATGGCCAGTTAAGGTTATATTGTTTGATCTGTTGACATTGTGGTTCTTTTGAGAGCTACCACCAGACAAGAAGATCTTGCATGGTTAAGGTTATATTGTTTGATCAGTTGACATTGTGGTTCTTTTGAGGCCACCGGAGAAGAAAAAAATCTTGCATGGTCAGTACAGGTTATATGGTTTGATCTATTGACAATGTTGCTGTTCTAAAGTCACCATGAGACAAGAAAATTTTGCATGGTCAGTTGAGGTTACATGATTTGATCTGTTTACATTTGGGTTGTTTTGAGGCTATCATGATACAAGAAAAGCTAAACATGGTCAGTTGAGGTTACATAGTTTGATCTGCTAACATATCGGTTTAAATTTTGGGTTGTTTTAAGGCTATCATGAGACAAGAAAAGCTTATAGGGTCAGTTGAGGTTACAAAGTTTGATCTAACATATCGGTTTAAATTTTGGGTTGTTTTGAGGCTATCATGAGACAAGAAAAGCTTACATGGTCAGTTGAGGTTACAAAGTTTGATCTGCTAACATATCTGTTTACATTTGGGTTGTTTTGAGGCTATCATGAGACAAGAAAAGCTTATATGGTCAGTTGAAATTATATGATTGTCGATACCACTCATTAACTTCCATTTTATCAAAAACATCATATCCTTACAAGTAGTGGTCACATATGAATTTTCAACGCATTATAACAAGAACAAATCCGCGGTAAAAGCGTGGGTATCGTTTCTGGGTAAATGAATAGCTCACAAACCATCTTAGTTTACTTGAACTTCATTAACTGAAGCTAATAGAACACAACTGACATAAGCAAAACTTATCAGCATATATAATTGTTTCTATTGATAGAAAAATGGACATCTAACTATTGAGTTATTGACGGTGAAATGTTAATTTTAGCCAGTTATTTTTTTTTTTATCTGTATTCAATTCTTCAACATATATATACAACAGATATATTACATATTACACAAAAATATCACAAGGCAATGTTTTTAAGTATAATCACATATATAATCAGCACAATAATTAGAAATTAAATGTTATGACACCTTCGGTTTCTTGTACCAGAATATTATTCTTTAAAAAGTGTTTCTTAAAAACATTTCTCATACATCTTGCATCACACAAATATTCATACAGGTAAGTTATATAATGTTTTACAGTGTATTTAAATAGTCTAATAAGATCAACATTACTGTTTAAATTTTTAAGTAAATTCCTTCTTCTGAAGATACAATATCTCGCTACAGATAACATGAAATTGACAAAACTTACATTTACGCCTCTGATAGATCCAAATAAACCAAACATAAATACCTCTTCATACACTAAATTATCAATTTTGTCAGAATCAACATTATCAAATAAAACTGACAACTTTTGTTGCATAAACAGATGAAATTCTACTAATTCAGAACATAATAGAAATAAATGAGTGATATTTTCTACTTCCTTTTCACATACATCACATACATTGTAATTTATAAGTATTTTAGCCAGTTATTGCCGAATTTGGTTATAAATCAACCTTTGAATTTATTATAGAGACGCACATCAATTCTAAAAAATGGACAAAATTATTAGGTTTCATTATTGGATCTCTTGCAAAAAGTAAATCACAAAAATGATGAACTTAGAGGAAAATCAATTCGGAAAGTCCATAATCACATGGCAAAATCAAATAACAAAACGCATCAAAAACGAATGGACAAGAACTGTCATATTCCTGACTTGGTACAGGCATTTTTAGATGGCAAGAGTTATTGCCCCTTAAGGATATTTTTCCTCTATATTGTATTACTTTTTGTGTTGACCAAATTATAGCATCTACGGATAATCTTTGTATAAAAGAAATGATCAGTATGAGAAGATATACAAATAAGTAATTGACTGTTTTCACGAGTTATTGCCATTTTACAATTTGTTCGCGCATTTTGCAGACACTTCTAAATTTGGAGAGGAACTGTAAATAACAAAACAGTTCAACATAAGAAAATCTATTCAACCAGTATGGTCGGATCGATCGACGATTGGTCGGATCGATCGACGATTCGACCATACTGGTTGAATAGATTTTCTTATGTTGAACTGTTTTGTTATTTACAGTTCCTCTCCAAATTTTTCAACATAAGAAAATCTATTCAACCAGTATGGTCGAATCGTCGATCGATCCCTTAAATATGTTATTATCGTTTGAAACACGATTTTATCACACAAAAAGCATATACCATGATATATCATTTCAAAAACCTCTTGGCCATAAAATTAATCCATTTCACACATTTAAACCGGTCAAAATATTGCAAAAAAAAAAATGGGAGCTGACTGTTCTACAGTGTTATCAGCTCAGTGGCAATCTTAATCCTCTAAATTGCCAAATAGTTGTCAGGCAGGAGGTTTTGACCCTGGATGACTTTTTCCAATTTTTTCACTTTTGTCGAAAACTATAATATATGAAAAGAAACTACAAATGAAAAAAAAATGTTATGGTAATATTGTATGGTTGACTAGTTGGCAGGTTGACAAGAAGACAAGATGACAATTTAATATAGTTAAATTGAAGTTATGTTTGACAGTTTGAAAGAATTTATAAGTGTAGAATAGTATTACTGGTGGCTGGTATAGACTGTCTGGCAATTTGACGGAGAGAAATGACAACTGTAATAGACCAATACACTTGTCGAACTGTCAATCTGTCGACATGATTACACCTGTAGACCTTTCTGGTATTAACCTGTCGACTTGTGAGTCTGTCAACTTATTTTTATAGTTCATTCTTATATTGTACTGTTATACCACTGTCCAATGCAGGTTATGGGAGGGTTGGGATCCCGCTAACATGTTTAACCCCGCCACAAGTCAGGAGCCTGTAATTCAGTGGTTGTCGTTTGTTTACGTGTTACATATTAGTTTTTCGTTCATTTTTTTTTTATACAAATATTAGTTTTCTCGTTTGAATTGTTTTACATTGTCATATCGGGCCTTTTATACTGACTATGCGGTATGGGCTTTGCTCATTGTTGAAGGCCGTACGGTGACCTATAGTTGTTAATGTCTGTGTCATTTTGGTCTCTTGTGGACAGTCGTCCTATTGGCAATCGTACCACATCTTCTTTTTTATATTAATATGTACATGTAAACCAAGTTACTCCTCTGTTCTTCCGATGGAACTACGGTACCATTTACCCTACTTGGCCCGGATTTATTGTCCTATGGCATTGGTTGACACTGAAACTATAGTTGATAGAGAGAAACTGTAAATAGCAAATATGACCAGAAAAATGATATCTACAATAAAATTGAGAATGGAAATGGGGAATGTGTCAAAGAGACAACAACCGTCCAAAGTAAACAGTAAACAGCAGAAGGCCACCAATTGAAATTCAATACACCGAGAAATTTGTAAAATGACAAAAATTACATGTCAAATGGCCAGTGGCTTGAGTAGGAGTTGGAGGAGGCACACAGAGAGAGTACGCCATTTGATCGACAAATCTGATTTTTTTTTATAAAACACCCCCCCCCCCCCCAAATAAAAAAATGAATCTAATATTCGTCAATAATCAATAATATTGAATTATGCAACCTTAGCTGTATTTGGCAAAACTTTTAGGAATTTTGGTCCTCAATGCTCTTCAACTTCGTACTTCATTTCACCTTTTTAACTTTTTTGAATTCGAGCGTCACTGATGAGTCTTTGGTAGACGAAACGCGCGTCTGGCGTGGTGAACCGTCTGGCGTATATACAAAATTTAGTCCTGGTATCTATGATGAGTTTATTTAAATATCCTTGATCAGCCAGACTAGTTACAAGAGTTTTTGCCCTATCATATACCTTTTCTTACATCCCCCCAAACATTATAAAAGATAGATTTAAACTCAAGTCAAGTGATAAAAATTATCATAAACCTAAGATACTTACAGGATTTTTCTTTATCCCTTAATCACAATTTAAAACCACTTTTTAAGTATCCGTTTATTATCTTACAAATTATAATCAATAGATTATACACAAAATGATCAGCAAGACAGATCTTGGTAAAATGTTTCGATGACATTTAACGCACATAATCTTTTTGCCAAATTAAAAAAAGAAACGAGTAAGCGAAATGGGCTCATAGGTTCAGTTTTTCTTTTTAAAAATCTAATTTTAATTCTACCATTTACAGATAATCATATGTTTGTTTAAATAATGACAAGTGAGTATTACACAATGTTGGCTTGGATGGCATAATCATGTTTTCTATCAAAATGATTTAAAATCGTTAAATTGTTTGTCCTAATCAATTATTGTGACTGATTTAAAATCGTTAAATTGTTTGTCTTAATTAATTAGTGTGACTGATTTAAAATCGTTAAATTGTTTGTCTTAATTAATTAGTGTGACTGATTAAAAATAATCACAGGTTACCTATTTTAAATAGATAGTAATTGTTATGGCGTGTGTTTGCTTCTATTGACCACTCATTGCTTTGACAAGAATCATCATTACTCGTTAGGAGTAATCAACTAAGGAAAGTATAAAACAGACAAAACGACAAGAGCAGCTCATTGTCAAAGTGTCTTCAAACTGCAAACTACGAGTATACTGTCTAACATGGCTTATAAACCGAACGCATCCGCAAAGATGTCCTTTAACATTGAAGAATTGTCAAAGAGCAGCAGGGTTTCAGAGACTATCTGCACTGACGCAGTTGTCAACAATATCCACGACATATATCTACCAAGCAGTAGCCAATCATGTACAGCAGAAATGAACCTTCTACTGACCTACTCAACTAAATACCAGAGGAATCGATTAGACGACTTATCACATTCTAGTGATACCAGTTTCCACTATACAGACTCTACATCAAGAGATTGTACCTCACCTGGTTCCTGCTCAGACGACTCTGTCAAGTCCGACCAACAACCAAAGAGAGCCAGAACTATCTTCACAAACTCACAACTGATGGAATTAGAACGATACTACAGCAACAGTAAATACCTCCAGATTGAAGATCGTCCATTACTCGCCAAGAAACTCAAACTCAGTCAACACAAAATTAAATGGTGGTTCCAGAATCGGCGAATGAAAGAAAAGCGTCACATCAAGAGTAATAGCTACAACAGTCCACGAGAGTTGTCACAGTTTGTTGGTGTAGGTAAACCTGGTCCCCGAATGCTAACATTGGGATCCAATGAGAACATTAGTCGGCATTCATACTCAACAATCCCTATGTTATCGCCGTATATGCCTAGAATTTCATCTTTTGCCTTTCCTGGTTATACTCAACAGTTCTACAGAAGTTAGTCACCACACAGTACACCATTATGTAAAGATTCTGACATTATTATGTGCTTCAACTTTGTTAAAACATTTGTATTTTTGTGCTTAATTGTTATGCGTTAAATAAATGCAAAATAATCTATTTATATAATATCTCTTGGTTTTTGTGTTGTTTGTGTAGGGAATTATGAGAGAAAAAGCGTAAAAATTGTTATATTAGTAAACCAGCAAAATTCTGGGATGAATTTTGCCAATAAAAAAAATCGCGTTTTGAGATATCAGCCACTACCAATTAATCTACATCAGTGATACGACGAAAGTATATACAAGAACGGGAGAAGAAAAAAACAGGCATGGTAAAGCTTTACTGGCCCAATAAGAATTTAACAGATAACAGAACACGAGTAGAAACAAAACAGTAATAATCAATATTATACCAAAGAATGCTCGCAGTTACTGAAAGCACGCTCAAATAACGTTGTTTAAATGAAATTATGCATATCATCGTGCAGTTGTACATTTTAATATCAGCGAAGTCATCACATAGAAAATTCATAAACAGTGCAGGAAGACACATCTGGTTCAATTTCAAGATTTGTTTTACAGAATTTCTACACAGAAAATTATCTTCTAAAAGAAACATTTTTTTTGTTGTTGATAGAATAACAATCTTAAATAGAAAAAAAACAACCCTAGTGTGAATGCTTTAACAGTTTAAACATTCTTTATTTTTTCAAGCATGATCGATATGCTCATTGGTAAATGGATACAAAACGCATAACATCACATGGCATAATACATCAGAGGAGCATATAAGTGAATAATTATGTTAGCTTGGATGTCATTATCATCATTCAAAAACAATAATTCAAAATCGTTATTATTGATTATTCATTATTAGGCGTCACAAATTAAAACCATTGGGGCCGAGTGTTTGTTTGTTTTATTAATTTTGGATTAAAACAAGTGAGCTTTGGTGATTGCCTTGAAAGGACAGTCATTGGTGCGTAAGCTGACCACATAATTGAGTATGACGCATATATAATTCACTGAGACAAGTAAACGTGGTTTCATTTGTGGTCTTTTAGTTCATTGTTGTTTTACTGGCCACCTTTTTTTGCTCGTCATTTTTAAGCCCCTTTATAGTGTTTTCTTTTTTTTATTGAACAAACCGGTTAAGTAAAGACGATGAGGTGGTCATCATTTTTGACACTTTTAAGAAACTAATACTATACTAGTAAAAAAATTGCCACTGGACATAAAACCCGAAAAGTTTTGCGGAGAACCTATTACACCTGCCCTGTATATTTTTATAAATATATAATAATAATAAGATAAACATGTGTATAAATGAACCAGTTTTTCATAAACTGAACACGGGTAATTACCATGATGATTATCAGCATAATGTGTGTGTTTTAAAGAAATTAGTTGGAGAACCATAATATAATGATACAGAAACATACATAATGGATACTGAATTATCTTTTCGATGTTTAAATGTTTATTTTTGTCAGTTGCAATATGAGTGTAGTAATATTTACCCGTTTACTGCCTGACAAGGACAGATAATTAAAAAAAAACATTTTACTATATATTTAAAGGATGTTATTGGAGTTTAATGATGCATTCTAAAGAATTCATATATCACCTGGTTATGATCCAAAAGAGAAGCTTTCAACCCATGAATAACATGATTCTTTATAGACTTTAACACAGAGGACGTCGTTGCAGATTTCTCCTTCGGTTTATCTTCTTTGTCCTATAACTTTCATTACAAATACCATATATAATTCAATAGCACTTTCAAACGAAATGCAGCAAGACCCATACATTATCATTTAAAAAGTACACTTATATAAAAAAAATTACAAAGACGTTAAAAAGTCTTAGATATATCAAACTTGGTTTTGCTCATTGTTGAAGGCCGTACGGGGACCTATATTTGTTTATTTCTGTGTCATTTGGTGTCTTGTGGAGAGTTACATCTCATTGGCAATCATATCACATCTTCTTTTTTATAATTTATTCATACTTTGGTATTATCAGACCGTGTTTGCAAAGAAATAAAAATTGTAATTTCACTGAACTTCAATAATTTTGAATGCCTGACAGTGATTAAAATCTGTATACTTGCTGTATGTGATATTATATAACGAATCTAATTCAGTTTGACCAACAGTATTAAAATAAGAAGATGTAGTTTGATTGCCAATGAGACATCTCTTAAACAGATACAGATTAACAACTATTATAGAGACATCTCTTAAACAGATACAGATTTACAACTATTATAGAGACATCTCTTAAACAAATACAGATTAACAACTATTATAGAGACATCTCTTAAACAGATACAGATTTACAACTATTATAGGTCACCTCACAGCCTTCATCAGTGAGCAAAATCCATACCACAGAGTAAGATATTAAAGGCTATTTCATTTGAAAACTCTTCTTTGTGTTCGGATAATGTTCAGACTATTGAATACACCTAACATATTGCGGTTATAGCTGTTATATACTAGAAATAAAGACCACAGTTCTACATTTGGAACACTGTTTATATCTTTAGTAAACTTGTATTGAATTATGTCAATAGGTCATACTGAGCATAGAGAGGTCCATCCGAAGTAGGTTAAAATCAATACTTCTGCTAATCATGTAAGGCCAACCATCTTTTCTGATAATTCCCATAACTTCTTTGCGACTCCGTCATCTAATGCTTGTTTTGCTGGCATTGTTTTTAAACATTCCCTGAAAAGGTAAAATGGAGAAAATAGGTATAAACTTTTATGTCAATAATTCATATTTCCGATGCGACATATATTCAGTAGATTTGAAAAGACTTCAAAGTTTATACAATCTAGACGATTTATAGCTCAACACACAACTGTCTGTTGTTGAACACCCATGGTAACCTCTACATGTTTGTTGTTTATTCTTATCTCTCAGATGCTGTCTAGTTGTCATATACCCTACATCTCCTTTTATCCATTTTAAATAATCCATATGCAGTACATATATGCTGTTTTAAACCATGGCAATGGCATATTTAAAAATAGTTAGAAAATAAATAGTGTACCTAAACACAGTACTTTTATGCTTTGTACTGCAAGGTGAAGGAACCTATTGGTATATTTACCTGTAGTAATTGCCCGACTCTTTCTCCAAGGACTCGTCAACTGCACAGTATATAATTGTTGATGTACCTTGCTCACTGTCTTTGAAAAGAGGAAGAACCAAATAAAGGTCAATTATAGGTCCAGAAAAAAAATGCTGTTGTCGTAAATATTTGGATATGTTTGTTCGTACCACACCTGGATGTAGACTGTATGTTGTTACACCAGTACCTATTGAAAAAATCAATTTCAGTAAAATAATAGAAAACAATCTGTATGTTGTAATACATAATTAAAAAGCCAATAAAATGATATAAAACGACAAGAGCATGAGATATTACTTGCAAGCTTATAATTGGCAAATTTGTTAGTGTTGGTGAAAGTCTGCGTACTATATTAATACCTCTAGAAAAAAAGCATCTACAAAACAACATCCTGTTCGCAAATGTTCTTGGTATTGCAAAAAAAGAAAAATAAGGACATGTGGTATGACTGTCAATGAGACAACTACCTACCAACATCAAAATGATAAGGATTTCCACAGCTACAGGGTTCCATACAACCATCAGCCTTTATATCGTTAAGTAAGCACTAAAAAGCTTTGAATGATAAAATGTTAATAATTTACAAGAAAAACCACAAGGTACGGGGCGCCGAATGGGACTCTTGTGGTTTTGTACTCAAAATTCAATTTTGTACGGACAAAAGTGACTTTTGTTCAACAAAAATAAGTTCAGTTTAACAAAATTTGTATCATACTACAAATTTAAAATTTTGTCATACAAAATTATCTATCAGCGGACAAAAGTCACTTTTGTCATGACAAAATTCATTTTTGTTACACAGACTTGAATTTTGTTACCTAATTTGAAAATTGGGCGACAAAAGTCAATTTTGTATTCAAATTAGTTTAGTTTGGTTTCTGTGAACTAATTTGCATACAAAATCGACTTTTGTTACACAAAATTGACAAAAATGAATTTTGTCTCAACAAAATTGACAAAATTGACTTTTGTCTCAACAAAATTGACAAAATTGAATTTTGTCTCAACAAAATTGACAAAATTGACTTTTGTCTCAACAAAATTGACAAAATTGACTTTTGTCTCAACAAAATTGACAAAATTGACTTTTGTCTCAACAAAATTGACAAAATTGAGTTTTGTCTCAACAAAATTGATTTTTGTCTCACGAAAGTCAATTTTGTCTCACGAAAGTCAATTTTGTCTCATAAAAGTTAATTTTGTTGTTACAAAATTGAATTTTGTCGTCACAAAAATGAATTTTGTCGTCACAAAATTGACTTTTGTCTCAACAAAATTGACAAAATTGAATTTTGTCTCAACAAAATTGATTTTTGTCTCACGAAAGTCAATTTTGTCTCACGAAAGTCAATTTTGTCTCATAAAAGTTAATTTTGTTGTTACAAAATTGAATTTTGTCGTCACAAAAATGAATTTTGTCGTCACAAAATTGACTTTTGTCTAAACAAAATTGACAAAATTGACTTTTGTCTCAACAAAATTAACAAAATTGACTTTTGTCTCAACAAAATTAACAAAATTGAATTTTGTCTCAACAAAATTAACAAAATTGACTTTTGTCTCAACAAAATTGATTTTTGTCTCAACAAAATTGACAGAATTGACTTTTGTCTCAACAAAATTAACAAAATTGACTTTTGTCTCAACAAAATTGACAAAATTGAATTTTGTCTCACAAAAATCAATTTTGTCTCACAAAAATCAATTTTGTCTCACAAAAGTCAATTTTGTCTCACAAAAGTTAATTTTGTCTCACAAAAGTCAATTTTGTCTCACAAAATTGAATCTTACCTCACACAATTGACTTTTGTGATTTCATTTCCATATCAGGTAACAAAAGTCAATTTTGTATGCAAATATGTTTATACAAAACAAGTCTGTAGCACATAGTTTTGTAAGACAAAAATGATTTTGTTATGACAGAATTGAATTTTGTACAAAACCACAAGAGTCCCATTCGGCGCCCCGTACTACGGGGCGCCGAATGGGACTCTTGTGGTTTTGTACTCAAAATTCAATTTTGTACGGACAAAAGTGACTTTTGTTCAACAAAAATAAGTTCAGTTTAACAAAATTTGTATCATACTACAAATTTAAAATTTTGTCATACAAAATTATCTATCAGCGGACAAAAGTCACTTTTGTCATGACAAAATTCATTTTTGTTACACAGACTTGAATTTTGTTACCTAATTTGAAAATTGGGCGACAAAAGTCAATTTTGTATTCAAATTAGTTTAGTTTGGTTTCTGTGAACTAATTTGCATACAAAATCGACTTTTGTTACACAAAATTGACAAAAATGAATTTTGTCTCAACAAAATTGACAAAATTGACTTTTGTCTCAACAAAATTGACAAAATTGAATTTTGTCTCAACAAAATTGACAAAATTGACTTTTGTCTCAACAAAATTGACAAAATTGACTTTTGTCTCAACAAAATTGACAAAATTGACTTTTGTCTCAACAAAATTGACAAAATTGAGTTTTGTCTCAACAAAATTGATTTTTGTCTCACGAAAGTCAATTTTGTCTCACGAAAGTCAATTTTGTCTCATAAAAGTTAATTTTGTTGTTACAAAATTGAATTTTGTCGTCACAAAAATGAATTTTGTCGTCACAAAATTGACTTTTGTCTCAACAAAATTGACAAAATTGAATTTTGTCTCAACAAAATTGATTTTTGTCTCACGAAAGTCAATTTTGTCTCACGAAAGTCAATTTTGTCTCATAAAAGTTAATTTTGTTGTTACAAAATTGAATTTTGTCGTCACAAAAATGAATTTTGTCGTCACAAAATTGACTTTTGTCTAAACAAAATTGACAAAATTGACTTTTGTCTCAACAAAATTAACAAAATTGACTTTTGTCTCAACAAAATTAACAAAATTGAATTTTGTCTCAACAAAATTAACAAAATTGACTTTTGTCTCAACAAAATTGATTTTTGTCTCAACAAAATTGACAGAATTGACTTTTGTCTCAACAAAATTAACAAAATTGACTTTTGTCTCAACAAAATTGACAAAATTGAATTTTGTCTCACAAAAATCAATTTTGTCTCACAAAAATCAATTTTGTCTCACAAAAGTCAATTTTGTCTCACAAAAGTTAATTTTGTCTCACAAAAGTCAATTTTGTCTCACAAAATTGAATCTTACCTCACACAATTGACTTTTGTGATTTCATTTCCATATCAGGTAACAAAAGTCAATTTTGTATGCAAATATGTTTATACAAAACAAGTCTGTAGCACATAGTTTTGTAAGACAAAAATGATTTTGTTATGACAGAATTGAATTTTGTACAAAACCACAAGAGTCCCATTCGGCGCCCCGTACTACGGCCTGATTTATATTAAACAACAATCAAAAAACAATTATAACAAACAGCAACAAACAAAAAACGTAACTTAAGTAAAGGTTCCCATCTTGTTTCATTAAATGTCTACCAATATGCCAAATGTTTACTTATAAATCAAATAATCAAATCAAATATGTTTATTTCCTATCATATAAAAAAGAGAATATGCAGTATGATTGTCAATGAGACAATTTTCCACAAGAGACCAAAATAACACAGAAATTAACAACTATAGGTCACCGTAAGGCCTTCAACAATGAGCAAACCCCATACCGTATAGTCAGCTATAAAAGGTCCCGAAATCACAATGTATAAAAATTCAAAAGAGAAAACTACGGCCTAATTTATGTACAAAAAATGAACGAAAAACAAATATGTAGCACATAAACAAACGACAACCACTGCATTACAGACTCCTGACTTGGGACAGGCACATAATACAGAATGTGGCGGGGTTAAACATGTTAGCGGGATCCCAACCCTCTCCCAAACCTGGGACAGTGGTATAACAGTACAACATAATACGAACTATAAAAATCAGTTAAAGGCTTAACTCATCAGTTGGACACAAATAAATGTTGTCTTTGGATTATGGATACATAGTGATTATCATAATTATCACAGTTGATTTAAATGTGGACCTGAGTACAACAAATCAACTACATATACTGTTATAGGCACATATACATTAATTTTGTAAGTGTATGAGGACACATGCAGGACCCGCTACGTTTGTTTACAGTTGCCCTTAACCAGGAACATTGTTCAGTGGATGTCGTGTGTTGATGTGGTTCATAAGTGGTTCTCGTTTCAAGGCTCCGTGTTGAAGGCCGTACTTGTACATATACTGGTTTACTTTTTACAAACTATGACTTGGATGTAGAGTTGTCTCATTGGCACTCATATCATATCTTCTTATATCTACTTGCTGAATTTAAAATGAATACAAATATACCTTTTAATCGTTTAGACAACTCTCTAGAAAACAAGACATTTGCCAGTTTACTCTGATCGTAACAGACTCTCGGTTCATATTTCTTTTCACTGTTGATATCAGCAAAGTTTATTCTTCCCTCTGAAACAGGCATTAACTATATATATAATTTGATTCAAAAGTTCTTTTACTAACGACGTGTACATATTGATGATTATTGAAAGATTAACCATAAGTCGACCATGTTCGAACGTCTTTATCTTCTAATAAGGTTATTAAGTTCAAACGCGGCAAACGTCAAACGATTTTAAAAATAAAGAGTAAACCAACACTGTTTTGATACTTGTTGTTTTCAATAACATTGCGGGAATCAATCCATTGAAAATAAATAGCCCCACCATCCTTTCCAAAGTTGGTCTTAAACACTTGTATCGGATTTTCTCAAAAAAACAAATTGCATCGTTTACAGTTGAAAACAACTATTACGAACTTTTGTGAAAATATTTTCTTTTGTTCATATTTTAAACAAAATACCAAAAGAAACTAGAGGCTCTAAAGAGCCTGTGTCGCTCACCTTGGTCTATGCGAATATTAAAGGAAGCAGATGGATTCATGACAAAATTGTGTTTTGGTGATGGTGATGTGTTTGTACATCTTACTTTACTGAACATTCTTGCTGCTTAAAATTATCTCTATCTATAATGAACTTGGACCATTGGTTTCAGTGGAAAATGTTAGTAAAAATTTACAAATTTTATGAAAATTGTTAAAAATTGACTATAAAGAACAATTACTCCTAAGGGGATCAATTGACCATTTCGGTCATGTTGACTTATTTGTAAATCTTACTTTGCTGAACATTATTGTTGTTTACATTTTATCTCTATCAATAATAATATTCAAGATAATAACCAAAAACAGCAAAATTTCCTTAAACTAACAATTCAGGGTCAGCAACCCAACAACGGGTTGTTCGATTCATCAAAAATTTCAGAGCAGATAAATGTTGACCTGATAAACAATTTTACCCCATGTCAGATTTGCTCTAAATGCTTTGGGTTTTGAGTTATAATCCAAAAACTGCATTTTACCCCATGTTCTATTTTTAGCCATGGCGGCCATCTTGATTTTATGGCCGGGTCACCGGACACATTTTTCAAACTACTAACCCAACAGATGATTGTAGCCAAGTTTGGATTAATTTGGCCCAGTAGTTTCAGAGGAGGAGATTTTTGTAAAATATTACTAAGATTTACGAAAAATGGTTAAAAACTGACTATAAAGGGCAATAACTCCTAAAGGGGTCAACTGACCATTTCAGTCAAGTTGACTTATTTGGAAATCTTAATTTGCTGAACATTATTGCTGTTTATAGCTTATCTCTATCTATAATAATATTCAGGATAATAACCAAAAAGAGCAAAATTTCCTTAAAATTACCAATTCAGGGCCAGCAACCCAACAACGGGTTGTCCGATTCATCAAAAATTTCAGAGCAGATAAATGTTGACCTGATAAACAATTTTACCCCATGTCAGATTTGCTCTAAATGCTTTGGGTTTTGAGTTATAATCCAAAAACTGCATTTTACCCCATGTTCTATTTTTAGCCATGGCGGCCATCTTGATTTTATGGCCGGGTCACCGGACACATTTTTCAAACTACTAACCCAACAGATGATTGTAGCCAAGTTTGGATTAATTTGGCCCAGTAGTTTCAGAGGAGGAGATTTTTGTAAAATATTACTAAGATTTACGAAAAATGGTTAAAAATTGACTATAAAGGGCAATAACTCCTAAAGGGGTCAACTGACCATTTCAGTCAAGTTGACTTATTTGGAAATCTTAATTTGCTGAACATTATTGCTGTTAATAGCTTATCTCTATCTATAATAATATTCAGGATAATAACCAAAAAGAGCAAAATTTCCTTAAAATTACCAATTCAGGGCCAGCAACCCAACAACGGCTTATCCGATTCATCTGAAAATTTCAGGGCAGATAGATCTTGAACTGATAAACAGTTTTACCCCATGTCAGATTTGCTCTAAATGCTTTGGGTTTTGAGTTATAAGCCAAAAACTGCATTTTACCCTATGTTCTAGTTTTAGCCATGGCGGCCATCTTGGTTTGATGGCCGGGTCACCGGACACATTTTTAGCTCACCTGGCCCGAAGGGCCAAGTGAGCTATTCCCATCACTTTGCGTCCGGCGTCCGTCGTCGTCGTCCGTCGTCGTCCGTCGTCCGTCGTCGTTAACTTTTACAAAAATCTTCTCCTCTGAAACTACTGGGCCAAATCAAACCAAACTTGGCCACAATCATCATTGGGGTATCTAGTTTAAAAAATGTGTGGCGTGACCCGGTCAACCAACCAAGATGGCCGCCACGGCTAAAAATAGAACATAGGGGTAAAATGCAGTTTTTGGCTTATAACTCAAAAACCAAAGCATTTAGAGCAAATCTGACATGGGGTAAAAATGTTTATCAGGTCAAGATCTATCTGCCCTGAAATTTTCAGATGAATCGGTCAATCGGTTGTTGGGTTGCTGCCCCTGAATTGGTAATTTTGAGGAAATTTTGCTGTTTTTGGTTATTATCTTGAATTATTATTATAGATAGAGATAAACTGTAAACAGCAATAATGTTCAGCAAAGTAAGATCTACAAATAAGTCAACATGACCAAAATGGTCAGTTGACCTGTTTAGGAGTTATTGCCCTTTATAGTCAATTTTTAACCATTTTTCGTTAATTAAAGTAATCTTTTACAAAAATCTTCTCCTCTGAAACTACTGGGCCAAATTAATCCAAACTTGGCCACAATCATCTTTGGGGTATCTAGTTTAAAAAATGTGTGGCGTGACCTGGTCAACCAACCAAGATGGCCGCCACCGCTAAAAATAGAACATAGGGGTAAAATGCAGTTTTTGGCTTATAACTCAAAAACCAAAGCATTTTGAGGAAATCTGACATGGGATAAAAATGTTTATCAGGTCAAGATCTATCTGCCCTGAAATTTTCAGATGAATCGGTCAATCGGTTGTTGGGTTGCTGCCCCTGAATTGGTAATTTTGAGGAAATTTTGCTGTTTTTGGTTATTATCTTGAATATTATTATAGATAGAGATAAATTGTAAACAGCAATAATGTTCAGCAAAGTAAGATCTACAAATAAGTCAAACATGACCAAAATGGTCAGTTGACCCCTTTAGGAGTTATTGCCCTTTATAGTCAATCTTTAACCATTTTTCATAAATCTAAGTAATCTTTTACAAAATCTCCACTGAAACTACTAGGCCACAATCATCTTTGGGGTATCTAGTTTGAAAAATGTGTCCGATGACCTGGCCATTCAACCAAGATGGCCGCCACGGCTAAAAATAGAACATAGGGGTAAAATGCAGTTTTTGGCTTATAACTATGAATTCAAAGCATCTAGAGCAAATCTGACAAGAAGTTAAATTGTTAATCAAGTCAATATCTATCTGCCCTGAATTTTTCAGATGAATTGGACAACTGGTTGTTGGGTTGCTGCCCTCCAATTGGTAATTTTTAAAGAAATTTTGCCGTTTTTGGTTATCTTGAATACTATTATAGATAGCGATAAACTGTAAACAGCAATAATGTTCAGCAAAGTAAGATCTACAAATAAGTCAACATGACCTAAATGGTCAATTGACCCCTTAAGGAGTTATTGCCCTTTATAGTCAATTTTTAACAATTTTCATTAATTTGGTAAATATATGTAAATTTTTACCAAATATAGTTCTCTGTTACTAATGGGCAAAGTTCATTATAGATATAATTGTAAGAAGCAAAATTGTTCAGTAAAGTAAGAACTTCAAACACATCACCATCACCAAAATACAATTTTGTCATGAATCCATTTGTGTCCTTTGTTTAATATGCACATAGACCAAGGTGAGCGACACAGGCTCTTTAGAGCCTCTAGTTCAAACTACTAACCCAAAAGATGATTGTGGCCAAGTTTGGATTAATTTGGCCCAGTAGTTTCAGAGGAGAAGATTTTTGTAAAATATTACTAAGATTTACGAAAAATGGTTAAAAATTGACTATAAAGGGCAATAACTCCTAAAGGGGTCAACTGACCATTTCAGTCATGTTGACTTATTTGTAAATCTTACTTTGCTGAACATTATTGCTGTTTACTGTTTATCTCTATCTATAATTTATATTCAAGATAATAACCAAAAACAGCAAAATTTCCTTAAAATTACTAATTCAGGGGCAGCAATCCAACAACGGGTTATCCGATTCATCTGAAAATTTCAGGGCAGATAGATCTTTACCTGTTTAACAATTCTACCCCATGTCAGATTTGCTCTAAATGCTTTGGTTTTAGAGTTATAAGCCAAAAACTGCATTTTACCCCTATGTTCTATTTTTAGCCATGGCGGCCATCTTGGATGGTTGGCCGGGTCACCGGACACATTTTCTAAACTAGATACCCCAATGATGATTGTGGCCAAGTTTGGTTTAATTTGGCCCAGTAGTTTCAGAGGAGAAGATTTTTGTAAAAGTTAACGACGACGACGGACGACGACGGACGACGCCGGACGCCGGACGCCAAGTGATGAGAAAAGCTCACTTGGCCTTTTAGGCCAGGTGAGCTAAAAAGCAATCAAAATCCGAGGAACCCTTTTCCTCAATACAATCTTGGATCCTTTACTATTACTCTAAGAAAACAAATATCATTTGCCAAAAAATTTAATCACCGCGAAAGCAGTCAACATGAATAAAGTTCAAAGCTTTTGCATTACTTTATATTTGTGTCATACTACTAACTTTCATGGGCATTAGACGAAACTGTTATAACACGACTAGGTGCGGATTTCTTCAGTAAATCAAGGAGTAAGTTGGTCAAAAGGAAGTGACCCAAATGATTGACACCAAACTGCATTTCAAATCCATCTTCTGTTCTTAAATCATCCGGGCAGTAAAACACACCTGTTAAAAAGTAATAAAAATAAATACTTATGGTGAGTATATGATCGTCAAACAATAGTTATGCTCCTATCTGGTATAAATGAAAACATGGTCATACGTCAATTGGACAGCAGATGCATTTTAAAAAGTGCCAATTGAGTCCTTCCTTTGACATCACCAACCCCTACATGTAATTATGAAATTATCAAAATAACAGCAAATTCTAACACTTTATAGAATTCTGGAAATCTTGAATAGCATATAACAATTCCATACATATGTAGGGATAAATTACCATACATGCTCGCATATAAGGTTTCTTTTGACATTGTCGTTAAAATAAAGATAGTGACTGGGTGATGTAAGTCTAACAAGTAATACTTTGTCGACATGATTTGGTTTTCCTGCAATTACGGTTGTTTTTTTACTCTCATGTTTGTCAATTTATATTCCTTCTGATCATGTTTCAGCTAATGTCGGTATTGCTTTCAAATTTGTAAAAAGCTTTAAAAATTATATTCTTCTGTAGTTCGTTTGGTCTTTATAAGAATACAAGGAAATAAGGAGTCTATAGGCAAATTCGACAACAACCTGCCAATGCAAAAGCATTAAGCGGATGAATTAACAGTATGCCAAGCCCTTAGTCTGGTTATGTATTCCATAAATTTGATCAGATTTCACAAAAACTATCAAAGACCAGTCATCAATACCAAATGATGAAGCTTGGTAAAATAATTCGAGGTGTGAACATGTTTACGTGTCATTGAGTGAGTTCATTACGCATAAGGACATTTACTTTACTTCTGTTCAAATCAAATATTGATTCGAGTATACTGACCAGCATTGTTTATCAGTATGTCCAGTCGCTCCTCATTCTGATTGATGTCTTTAGCAAACTGTCTAATTGACTTAAGTGAAGCCAAGTCTAGATGTTTAACACCAATTTTGGCATCTCGTACCTGTCTTTTTATCGCATAAACAACCTTGTTTGTTTTCTCCAAGTCTCGACAGGCTAAAATCACTTTGGCGCCTAGAAGATAGAAAGCAAAGCAATGAAAACATCACTTTTATCAGCAAAACAAAGGGAAAATATTTGAATAATTTACCATTATAAATATAATTTTAAGTCACTATTTACATTTTAAATTTAACCAGTGTTACATCTGTATAAAACTAACAGAAATGTAGAAAAACGAACTTGATATTTCTTATATGACCATAATTAGAAAGCTCATCTAAGTCTTTTCGATGCCTCGTGTAAAGAGAGTGCCACTCTCTTTGCACGTTAAGAACCCTTGCAACAACTCTTTTAGGGGTCCGTAGGTGGCCTGTTGCAAGGCAAAATTTCTGTCCCTATCCAATATATCCTAATTTTTCAGTGGCAGTCCAAATTTCCCCGACCATCATCCAGATGGCCTCTATTGTATCAACCTACCTATTGTATTTATTGTGAATTTGGTCTCGTCCTGAATATGTATGAACTATTTGCCACTGGACGTTAAGCAACCAACAATCAATCAATCAATAAGTCTTTTCGGGGCCATTTATAGCTAACTATATGAATTATGGGCTTTGCTCATTGTTGAAGACTGTAAGGTAACCTATAGTTGTTAATTTATGTGGCAATCATATCACATCTCCTTTTTTATAATACATTATTGACAAGATAAATTGTCTTTTCTACTACATGTATTTTCAATAAATGACAAGCAATAATATACGACGAGTGTCTTGAGACATTTAGACACGAACAAAAAAAAAAGATATAAAAAGATACCTTACCTGAAACAGTAGTGTAACATCACCATCATGTATTGGAAAACTGATGTGTATGATAATGAAAGAAAGAAACAATGCCCTGTCCTCTAACACTTGTGACTTAGTACAATTTACCTCTCTTTGCTAGGTTCTTTGCCACCTCTTTACCTATTCCTGAACTAGCGCCCGTAATAATGACAGTCTTGTCATCTAGTCGTGCTGTTCCGGTATATCTTGTTCCATATAAGTACTGCCGTAGTGCTATGAAACCAATAACTGCCAAGAAATTTCAGTTTATATCATCTATTTATATGTTTTTAAATTCAATTTTATCAAACCATTTACATGAATGTGTATATTCCTCTAATATCGAGTCTTTAGGTTTTTGCAATCATTTCCCCGACTTTGATTCATATCAAATTAAAAAACAAAAAATCATAAAATTGAGAATGGAAATGGGGAATGTGTCAAAGAGACAACAACCCGACCAAATCTTTGTATCTATAGAAGTATTCGGTAAAGGCTTTAAGCAATTTTTATGTAATTGCATTACAAGACTATCGCTCAAAGTGACCACAAACGTATGCGGCCTATGTTGTTATTTTTTCTCTCTCAAAAGTGTTACTAAACTCTTTGACACGGATTGTATACATAAACTCTTTAGTTATATTGAAAGTTTTCTTTTCAACCCATTAATCTCACAAGTTTGCTATGAAGTATTGGAATTCGTTTCCCTTTTCAACGCATTTATTTCTAACAATTTTGTCATGACGTATTGAAATGCGTTTCCCTTTTTACGCATTTATCTCACAATATTGTCCTGAATAGAAAATGTAAAAAATGTTTTAAATGACAATGATATACAAGGCAGCACTCGCACCCGCAAAGTGAAAAAGGATAAATATAAGTTGCAATCATGTTTCCCAATCCACCAGAAATAAATATTTTTAAACTTAACAAGGATCTATAGTAAAAGAGGGGCGAATGATACCAGAGGGACATTTAAACTCACAGTAACAGATGCATTGGTATAATTCAAGTATGAAATCATCTCGGAGACAGAACTTATGGGTGGCGCCTGTGTTTGTCAAATTATAAATTGACAACATGTAACAATTGTAGATCTCCCCTGACCTAAGTACCCATTGCATATGAGATCTTTCTATTATTGTAATGTTTAATCGTGTTTTAAGTCGGATTTGTATGATGATAGTTGATACGACAAATATTGTACAATATACAAATATATATGTTGTTGTCAATATATATCCGGCTCATGCATATCACGTTCACAGTTGTACAAAATATAACATATATATCCACTATCAATTATTGAAGTAAAAAAAATCAGTTTTCAATTTAATTTAAGATCAGTTTCCTGCTTATTACTTGTTTAACAACCGTCAAGTGTGTTTTAAATCAACTTATTTATAAACAGCCTTGACTTTACAAAAAATAGCAAAATACTACACATTAAAAAGGAAATTAAAATTCAGTATGTTAATTTTTTTTCAGTTTTTCAAAGGTGTAAAGTTTAATAAAGAAAATGCAAACTTGTTAAGTATATAAGAGAAATGATATGTTAATCTACTTACAAAATCCAAAGAATAAGTAGAAGACGAATTTGTTTTCATTAATTACATCCTGAATGACACCAAAGACACTCATTGTGAACTACTGAGGTCTTAATTCGCTTGCTAGCGGTATTTTATTAAAGAAAGAGTTATGTCCCTTACTATTTTATTTCACAAATTAATTCGCAAGTTTACATTGCAACTTAATTGAAACATATTTTATAAACCAAAACCACAATATAACGTGACGGTACCCAAATTGCACCTATTTTGACAGTTTTTTCATCTACGTTTTTTTATGATGAAGACAAAAATGTCCATTCTGTGTTTATTTTGTAGCCCTATCTTTCTTTACTCTTCACATAGTCAAAAGTCTAATAACAGAGCTTTTGTTTAATTTCTTTAAATATTTTGAACAATTGGATATTAGTCCATGCTTACTCTTCATTATTTTTTAAATGGATACTTGTAACATATTGTATTTGCTCATTTTAAAAAGATGACGTTTTGATGACGTCGCATGCACTGTAAATCTCAGTGTTAATAAATAGAACACTGCTTGAACGCTTTTTTGTAACACTTTTTGAACGTGTAATGGTGTTCCAAATGTTTACACTAGTGTTCATCAATTGAATGTGTGGTGTTCAGTTTGTACTGCCTTTGTGTTTTATTTTTGAACACTTGATGTTAAAGACCTTAACATTAGTGTTCAACGATTTAACGTGTCCGAATGTTCAAAATCTTAATACGTCGACGCGTTCAACAGCCATGTAACACTTTTTGAACACACCGAACATGTTCAAAACCCAAAATGTTAAGATTCAGAACACCAGACGTTAACATTCAGAACAGTTGACATAGGTGTTCAAATTGATGGTGTTCAAATGTGGAACATGTTCTATTGTTAAGCGTACATACTTTTCCATAAGTACTAAACTCATTTAAACTGTAACCAGTGTTATAAAAACTATATTGATTCATGAATCAGGCAAAATACTACAATAAAACATATTTTAACAAGTAATTCTTTATATAATCAAATGAGCATAAATGTAAGAAAAGTGCACAAGAATACCTCATGATAATACAAGTAACAGTCAATGAAATCACATACAGAATGTTTTTAAACCGACTTAAATATATCACAAATAATTATTTTCTTCTACATTACAAGATATAGTTCCTACATCATGTGTATCCTAACCAAAAAAGCATGTCAATGTGATGAGTAGATAGTTTATGATATAGATATTTGTCACAATGAAAGTTTAAAAGTTTGCAAATTCCAACAGTTCTTGTACGATCACACACAATGTACGCTCAACCTTTCAGTGCATCTTCACTTAGAGCTATCAACTGAGTGGCATTTTATGTGTTATCATCCACTTCCAATGTCAAAATCCTCCACAATAAGTAATGTCTATGAGCCTATATATCCTGCAAAATAAAAGTTAAAATTAATAGAAGAGAGTTTTTCATAAAGCATCAAATTATGCAATAGTTGTTGTGCTTTAATTTCGATATATAGATCTACTAGAGTACAAATTGATATTCTGTGGCAGCGAATTGGAAGTTTTGACATTATAAATTACATAAGTCGATTTCTTGACCTAAGGTATACAGATATAGAAATGATACATCTACATAAGCTATTAATATACATATATTGTCATACCTTTATGACATCTTTCTTTTTTCCAACACTTTATAGCATGCAGAAATTACCTTCGTGGGCTTATTGGCTACCGGTTTCTAATTCAAACATTCCAATCTAACGATTCCTGCAAATAAATAAAAATGCATTTTCTAAGTCAAAAATGGTGTTCCATATGTTTACACTAGTGTTCCTCAATTGAATATGTACATGTGGTGTTCAGTTTTTAATGCCTTTGTGTTTTATTTTTGAACGCTTGATATTAGAGTTCTTAACACTTAGTGTTCATCAATTGAATGTGTGGTGTTCATTTCTTAATGCCTTTGTGTTTCATTTTTGAACACTTGATGTTAGAGTTCTTAACACTTAGTGCTCAGCTAATATAGGTGTCAATCTATTCTGTATTTAAACAGACAGATGATCACAGACTGGCTATTCATCAGTTTAGAAAATCACCAGAACAAAGCTTACAGTTATTTACGTGAAATACTGTTCTTTAATTCGTCTTTTATGTTTAATATTGAAAATTTGGATATAACAGTTATGAATATTTGACAAATATATATCTGACATGAGAAAATAACAAGGAAGCCATCGAACTACCTATGGATATTATCCTAACTTGTTACTCACTTCTTTCGTGTTCATGTGAGATAGAAGTCCCTTCTCCAGTGCTCTTCCTTATATGTATCCATTCTTCATTTAACCGCCTAAATCACCAGCCGATATCGGTTTCCGGTATTTGGTACCCTGGTATATTTTTTTTAACGCGAGGTGTTCAAAATTTCGAGCGATTTGAACACCGATTGGACATGTAATGTTAAGACACTGAACGGATCATGAAATAAGATAAACATCGACATATTTGTATTACGATATTATCATAACAGGCCTCATTGGTTTGCATAATTATGTCACTTATAAGTAAAACTAGTAATAATAATAAAATAAGTTCATAAACTATACATATATGCCAGCTTGGAAGTTTAATTTTTCACAATTACAAAATTATTTGTCAAAAATTCACAAGATCATCATCCTGCATGTACATTCATATTTTTAAATGATATTCTTTGTAAATTTGCCAATTAGAAGGATAGAAAACCGGACAAACATCTATTCTCTTTTTCAGATCAAAATTTGAACACCGGTGTACACTGTGTCTGAACACACATGTTAATATTTTTAACACGAACGTTAAAACTTTGAACACGTCTCTAAGCATGAACATATGACGTTAAAATATTGAACAATCGGTGTACAAATTTTGAACGCGTCCGGACGCGTCAGGCGTCAGGTAGATTTACAGTGTGGCGACGTTTCAGTACATTTTGCGTTTTCAGTAAATACTTCATCTGTTGATAGATACTGTGAACGTTTTGTGCATATCTAAATAGTTTTACCTATGTTGAAAGATGTGCTTAGTATCAAATCATAAAAAAACAAATTGTTTAGTCTCTAGAAAATCTTGTAAGATTTTCGCTGCTAGTTTTGCTAAATAGGTGCAATTTGGGTATTCGGTGCAATTTGGGTACCGTTACGTTATCCAATAAGACCAGCGAACAATAAATCGACAACATAACACATTTTTGGGATAATTTTCCTTTATTCTAATATTTGTTTTTTGGACAAGGGCCTCTCTAGATAACGAAAAGAAACTATTATTAAAATTCTTTAAGTTCTTCTCTACAATTGATGTCCTACCATTATTCAATCTTTATGACGGGTAAACGAGGTCTCACAATAACAGAGGTGTGTTCCTGACACAAAATGGACCAAAATAGAGTTAAAGAGGAAGAACGATTGAACTCGATACTACATACAATATACGGTGACCATTACGAATAATTCGATATGATGTGTAATGCGTTTCAACTCACTAGCGATTTGTCTTCACGGTCTAAGATCTAAAGATACCAACAGATATATTTCAAAATTCTTGAAAGTGACACAGTCAGAATGTAGACTCGTATTGCAGGTGCTACATGTATACGTGGAAACCGTTACCCTGTCGACACACTCGATCTCGCTCCTATTGGGAATCCCCTACTTTTATGTATTTTTAGTTTGCTTTGATTTATATCTTCTATATGTCTTGAACATCGGTAAACTACTGTTGCCACTGAATAACACCAGTCTATTACTTACGAAACGAAGGGTCAACTTCTGGCAACAGGTCAGGAAGGTAGCATTATATTTCCACACATCCAATTGAGGGAAAATGAAAACAGTCACTACATATTACATTGAAATCAGTCAGTAAAACCATGAATATGTTTCTCTGCTGGAAAGAAGAAGTATGACCAATTTCCCCCTTATTTGGTTCACTCGCAGCGTCAATTACAGGGACATATTGTATCAGAAGACGTCGCTAATCAAAATCCAATTAATGTGTATACACAAGACAATACGTACCTTTTTAGAAAACGGTGTTCTACTGATACATTTTTGAGACAAATACTTAATAATGGACAAAATCTGTTAAAATTGCTGTTTCAGGCGTTTATAATTTGATGATATGTTTAGAAATGATAAATCGTATTGCAAGAACCTTAAGTTACAAAGTATATCATAAATATATCAGTAAAGATTGAATGATTATAACAAATTACAGTCATTTGAAATAGATTAAGTGGAAATTTACCTTACCTCCTTTTGAAAGATAGCAAAATGTTCACTATAATTGGAAGTAGGGAAACAAAAGGGAAACTGTAAGTCAGAATATTTCAAAACATACCTTTATTGTTGCAAATCTCTAAAAACCCACAACATAGAGAGATGATTTAGACTGATTATCGTGACATTTCGAGCTAATTTAAAATGCATGTTGACATATTATTGCATAGCAATATAATATTTCCCACAGAAATCACACAATAAAATATAATCATATACAAATACAAAAGTGTAATCCACTGGGAGAGAGGGTCAAATCTTACTCAATCTAGCATTAACTAGATCGATAACAACAGTAACTGATTATGTCTGTACATCCCAACAACAACAAAAAGTCTAAGTATATATCTGAGAGTTCTCGCAGTTATTGACAAATGATTCAAATCCAATAACAAATAATACAAAAATTCCTGCATTTTAGACTAAATTATCAATTAGTACACTTCGACATCCAATGGATTTAGTAAAGACGTCATAAACAGTCAGAAAAACACGACCTTGTGCAATGCCAAGATATAGTGATCAAAAGATTGTGTATTCATAAATGTGCGTATGCATATAACAATACTACTTAGTTTGCTTTTAATAGAAAATCAGTAGTAATACCAATAAAAACAATATTCAAAGATCTAATTACAGTTTTGAATGGGTAAAGTTTCAGAATTAGTATGGATCGATAAGTTAACAAGGATCGTTTCTAAATTTACGGACACGGTAAACAACAACCCATAGAAATGAAGATGTGCTATCCTGTTTGAAATAAGTTTTCTTCGGTTACACCCAAACTGCAAAACCAAACCGTTACATCTATGGAAGAATTAAGTAAAGGTTTTAATAATTTGTGGTAGCAAAATCCCTGACTTAATAATTTACCAGTGATACATAAATTACGTTCATAACAATCAAAAACGTCACAACAGACACGGGCATAGCGAGAGATGTGAAATATAAACACCGTAAGATGGTGTTAAATGAACATAATAATTAAAAAATAGGAAAATGAACAATAGAGAACGAAAACAAAGTGTTGTTGAATTTATCAATTATATGCAATTGATACAGGTTTTAATTGAGTTTGTTTATACATACTGCTTCATAACAGTACATAAAAAGCTATTAAAGGGAAGCAATTAGTGCCCATAGGAATACCTACAATCTACAATTTCATTAACATAAATATATACTTTCCCACTAAAGATATGTTTGTTTTCTATAGTACTATAAAATATGTCGATTTGTTCTTTCTTTGCCCATTGTTCTAGTTCCATCAGATTCAATGTTTTCAGTCCAGTCCTGATGATGAAATATACTCAATTTACAAATCAATTTCGTTAAACTGTATTTTTATTTACTGCGACAATATACACAGAAAAGGTCATATGTTTTGTTTTAATACATACACAAAATTTAAGTCCTAATATGCATGTAAGCCTGTTGAAATTATCGAAAACCTCTTGAATTAGTACGCCACTGTTGGGTCGATGTCACTGCTGGTGGACATTTTGTCCCCGAGGGTATCACTAGCCCAGTAGTCAGCACTTCGGTGTTGACATGAATATCAGTTATATGTTCATTTTTTTTTACTGTTTGTACTAGTATTTTTCTTATCCCAGGCATAGATAATCTTAGCCGTATTTGGCACAACTTTCTGGAATTTTGGGTCCTTAATGCATATCAACTTTGTACTTGTTTGTATTTCTAACTATTTTGATCTGAGCGTCACTGATGAGTCGTATGTAGACGAAACGCGCGTCTGGCGTATTAAATTATAAGCCTTTGGTAACTATTTACCCTTATGCCTATTAATCTAAATTCAACAATTAGGAAACTAATTTCCCCCAGTGCCTCAAACAAACAGGGTTCAATTGGAAACACGGTGTCAATAACGACACGATGTAACCGATACAATTAACGCAAAAAGAGTGTATGGTTTATGATAAAAGTTATCTTTCGTATATGGTTCATTTGGGGTCTGCACAATTTGTGTGCATTCTTTTGTTTTCGTTCGGTAAGTGGTAGTATACGATTCGATCATCATTCGTTTTGTACTTAAGGAGGCTCGCGGGTGTAAGATTTTCAGAAAAAAAATTAAACATTAATTTTTCATTACAAATTTCATTTATTACCTTAAGTAGTTGTTACTTTGTCATATGGTACAAAAATAATTACAAAAAATCAATTCGTGTTGGCCCCAGCGAATTTTTGAAATGTAGTTATCCTTGAAAAAGCACCAAATTATCTCCCTTTGGTGCAAAAATACCATTTTTTGGCATTAAAATGGAAATATCTTTTTTAACTCATCGGTGACCTATATTTTTTATTGTTGTTTTCGAATAAGCTGTACATAAACTAAATAATTTTAAATTTTTAGCGATTTCTGTAATTTAGTTCTTTTTTATATCGATATTACCGCTATTTCTCCTATTAGTTCAACAGAAAAAAAGGACATTAACAAAAATGTATGCTTCTTTCGAAGGCAGATTGTGAGCGTAAATGAACGGTGACCCCATTTTTTTATTTCATTTTTCCATTAAGTATAAGATAAAGTTCATTTATAGAAAAATATAGAGAAATCCTATATTAAATAAAAAAAATTCACTTAGACCCGCGAGCCCCCTTAAACGTTAAAAGGACTGAAACAAAACAAACAAAAAACATTATAAAAGACGAAAATGTTTATTAAAAGCATTCAGCAATATATTATAAATAAGAAATGCAGCAAAAGCAATGGCAATACATTATTTATAATATGGTATTCCTTACATGGATCATTGTAACGTTATATTTATGTTCAACACATACAAAATAATAAACACATATAGAAAATACACTTAGCCACAAGTATTGAATAGTTTGATGAAAAGGACGTAAAGGAAATCATAATTATTCTGAAGAATTTATCATTTTATTTGCAATATTTAGGATATATATCCATATTGTATTAGAATCGTTTGTCACGATGGTAGCTTTTTTTTTCTTTAATGTTTTTATTTTAAATGGTAGTTACCTCTGAACGTTTTTGAAGTATTAAAAAAGAAACCACCTTTTTCTACTTAAAGAAATACCTGTATCAAGTCAGGAATATGACAGTTGTGAACCCTTCGTTTGAGGTTCTCAGCTTTTGATTTTGCCATTTGACTATGGACTTTCTATTTTGAACTTTTCTCAGAGTTCGGTATTTTTATTATCTTATACCTTTTTCTAACTCAAAACTAAAATATAACAAGTTTCTTAAAACAAATTTTATAGCTGACTATGCTGTATGGGCTTTGCTCATTGTTGAAGGCCGTACGATGACCTATAATTGTTAATGTCTGTGTCATTTTGGTCTCTTGTGGACAGTTGTCTCATTGGCAATCATACCACATCGTCTTTTTTATATGAATATATTTGTGTTTATAACCATAAAACGTATTCACAACTTACACATCTCTTTGTGCCAAAGAGTAAAATAACAAACGTAAGTTATCTTAGTTATTTGAAATGGAGTAAAAGACAAAACTCCAAGCCTATTCACTGAATGTAAAGAAAGGATTTTAGATTTCAGCATACAAATACACTGAATTGTCGTATGATTGCCAATGAGACAACTAAAACAGAAAGGTCTAGGATGTTACCAACTATACAAGTCATCATATGACCTCCATTTAGGAGAAACTATTATAATTAGTTATCAAAAGTACCAGGATTATAATTTTATACGCCGACGCGCGTTTCGTCTACATAAGACTCATCAGTGACGCTCAGATCAAAATAGTTAAAAAGCCAAATCAATACAAAGTTGAAGAGCATTGAGGATCCAAAATTCCAAAAAGTTGTGCCAAATACGGCTAAGGTAATCTACTCCTGGGGTAAGAAAATCCTTAGTTTTTCGAAAAATTCAAGGTTTTGTAAACAGAAAATTTATAAAAATGACCATATAATTGATATTCATGTCAACACCGAAGTGCTGACTACTGGGCTGGTGATACCCTCGGGGACGAAACGTCCACCAGCAGTGGCATCGACCCAGTGGTGTATAGATTAATCTTTAAAATACATAAGGTAACTGACTGTGAAGAAATTGAAACACCGAAAGATACCAGTAGACAACCAGCGACATTAACAGAACTAAAAGGTCGTTCCCGGGACGGGTACAATAACAACAAGAAGTAATTGTAACAGGATGCTGTTACGAAGTCTCCCAAACAAAGCTCCCATAACTCTCCATTCATATGGTCCCATGTTCATTTGATTTGATTTTTTGTCCCATACAAGAATATATATGGTTTAGGGGTGGGGACATTGATCGTTTACAAGTTTTCAAACAAGAGGGGGTGGGGTGACCCCCTCGGGACTTCCCTTCTATATCATTTCATTTGTTTCATTGTCCCCTACAAGAATATATATGGTTTAGGGGTGGGGATCTGGACCGTTTACAAGATAATAGCACATTCTCAAATTGAACAGGGTGGGGGCGACCCCCAGGAACTTCCCTTTAATTTCATTTGATTAGCCTTATTGTCCCATACAAGAATATATATGGTTTAGGGGTGGGGATGTTGACCCTTTACAAATTTTCAAACAAGAGGGGGTGGGGTAACCCCCTAGGGACTTCCCTTTTATTTCATTTTATTTGTTTTATTGTCCCTTACAAGAATATATATGGTTTAGTGGTGGGGATGTTGACCGTTTACAAGTTTACAAACAAGACGGGGTGGGGTGACCACCTCAGGACTTTTCTTTTATTCCATTTCATTTGTTTTATTGTCCCCTACAAGATTATATATGGTTTAGGGGTGGGGATGTTGACCGTTTACAAGTTTTCAAACAAGAGGGGGTGGGGTGACTCCCTTGGGACTTCCCTTTTATTTCATTTCATTTGTTTTATTGTCCCCTACAAGAATATATATGGTTTAGGGGTGGGGATCTTGACCGTTTACAAGATAATAGTACATTCTCAAATTGAACGGGGTGGGGGTGACCCCCAGGAACTTCCAATTAATTTCATTTGATTAGTTTTATTGTCCCATACAAGAATAGATATGGTTTAGGGGTGGGGATGTTGACCGTTTACAAGTTTTCAAACAAGAGGGGGTGGGGTGAGCCCCTAGGGACATCACTTTTATTTCATTTCATTTGTTTTATTGTCCCCTACAAGAATATATATGGTTTAGGGGTGGGGATCTGGACTGTTTACAAGATAATAGCACATTCTCAAATTGAACGGGTGGGGATGACCCCCGGGGACTTCCTTTTAATTTCATTTGATTTGTTTTATCGTCCCATTCAAGAATATATATGGTTTAGGGGTTGGGATCTGGACCGTTTACAAGATAAAAGCATATTCTCAAATTGAAGGGGGTGGGGATGACCCCCCAGTGACTCCCCCTATATTTCATGTGATTTGTTTTATTGTCCTATAATCATTTCTGAAGACTGCATGTATCTATCACTTACAGTTTTCAAGTTATATTCATTTGAAAATTTTAAAAAATAAAATCCCATAGGGTTCTATAGTAAACCCCTCCCTTCTTTCTACCCCCCAAAATACCCCTTAATAGACCCCAATGCACAAACGAAACATTGATGGCTCACCTAGACATGTTAGTCTAACATATTGTAAAATCCTAAGTAAATCTGACAAGCCGTTTAGGAGAACCGCTGCGGACAAGTTCAATTTTAAAGTGGCGGAAGAAGAGGAAGAAGCGGAAGAATAATAAAAATAACTAGATTTGTAATTGCTAGCAATAACGGATGGCACCCTCGTACCCCCATTGCCAGGCGAGCGACAGCCATTTTGTAAATTCCAAAGTCAAAGAGTGCGTCTACACCTGCAGGTTATCCTTTTTGCAAAATTTCATTTAGTTTGGAGCATTTTGAAATTTTGAACAATTTTGCTGTTTCCATGGTTACGGCGGCCATTTTGGAAATTCCAACTTCAAAATGCAACTCCGCACATGACAGTCACTATTCCTGTAAAGTTTCATCCAGTTTGCAGCACATAATTTTTTTTGGAAATTTTGAACATTTGTGCTGCAACCATGGTTACAGTAGATAATTCCAAAATTCTAAAAGCAGACATCTCATGTCCACATGTCATGTTATATATCAATACAGTTTCATTAACTTTGGTGCACTACTCTCTGAGAAAATGCATATTTTATGCATTTTCCCATAGGGTCAATGCAAAACTTGGCCCTAGTTTCCATGACAACGGCGGCCATTTTGAACTATCAAAATATTGTCCTGACATCTTGGCATACTGGAGAACATTTTCGTAAAGTTTCATGTCTCTAGAATAAATTTAACATTGATGTTCTGGAATGTTCTGTGAAAATTCAAAATTTTTACCTTTTTGCATTGTTTCCATGGTAACAACAGATATTTTAGAAATTCCAAAGCCAAATTCCACATCTTCCAATGTTGCTCATCGTTACTGTGAAGTTTCATTAAGTTTTGAGCATTTTGATATTTTTGAAATTTTTGGTGTAGTTTCCATGGCAACATAGTAGTTCCAATGATTGCCAAAAGCATACCAAAACCAGTATATAGTGGGCACCTACATTGTATTAAAATATAATGATTCTAAGTTTAAGCATAACGTAATAATTCACCAAAACCAAAATCTAGATTTTTTCACAATTGTGCAGTTTCCATGGAAACGGCGGCCATTAAAAAAAATTCCAGAGTCAGATGCACAACTTCACATGGGTGTCCTCATTATGTTATAGTGCCAACATTATTGGATCACTCAATTCTTAGAAACACGATGGACAAAATGTGTGGAAGAATAATAAAAATAAGAAAAAAAAGAAACGTAGAATAACTAGATTTGTAATTGCTAGCAATAACGGATGGCACCCTCGTACCTCCATTGCCAGGCGAGCGACAGCCATTTTGGAAATTCCAAAGTCAAAGAGTGCGTCTACACCTGCAGGTTATCATTTTTGCAAAATTTCATTAAGTTTTGAGCATTTTGAAATTTTTTGCTGTTTCCATGGTTACGGCGGCCATTTTGGAAATTCCAACTTCAAAATGCAACTCCGCACATGACAGTCACTATTCCTGTAAAGTTTCATCCAGTTTGCAGCACATAATTTTTTTTGGAAATTTTGAACATTTGTGCTGCAACCATAGTTACAGTAGATAATTCCAAAATTCTAAAAGCAGACATCTCATTGCCACATGTCATGTTATATATCAATACAGTTTCATTAACTTTGGTGCACTACTCTCTGAGAAAATGCAGATTTTATGCATTTTTCCATGGGGTCAATGCAAAACTTGGCCCTAGTTTCCGTGACAACGGCGGCCATTTTGAACTATCAAAATATTGTCTTGACATCTTGGCATACTGGAGAACATTTTCATAAAGTTTCATGTCTCTAGAATAAATTTAACATTGATGTTCTGGAATGTTCTGTGAAAATTCAAAGTTTTGACCTTTTTGCATTGTTTCCATGGTAACAACAGATATTTTGGAAATTCCAACGCCAAATTCAACATCTTCCAATGTTGCTCATCGTTACTGTGAAGTTTCATGAAGTTTGGAGCATTTTGATATTTTTGAAATTTTTGGTGTAGTTTCCATGGCAACATAGTAGTTCCAATGAGTGCCAAAATCATCCAACACCTGTATATGGCCGGCACCTACATTGTATCAAAATATAATGTTTCTGAGTGAAAGCATTTCCAAACAGTTCACCAAAAGATAAAACTGGATTTTTTCACATTTGTTCTGTTTCCATGGAAACGGTAGCCATCTTGAACCATTCCATTCTTACTGCAACTCTGCATTTGGGGGTCCTTACTATAGTAGAGTTCCATCAACATTGGTCCATTGGATTTCGAGAAATCACCTGGACAAAATTTGTTGCAAGAAGAAAAATAAGAAAAACTAGATTTGCCATTGCAAGCAATAGCGGATGGCACCCTTTCCCCATTGCCAGGCAAGCGGCTGTTTCCATGGCAACGGCGGCCATTTTGGAAATTCGAAACTCAAAAGTTAAGTCTACATAAGCTGGGCAAAATTTGTTATAAGTTTCATTAAATTTAAAGCATTTTGAAGTTTTTCATAATTTTGCTGTTCCCATGGTAACGGCGGCCATTTTGAATATTCCAAAGTCAAACCCCCGCTGCAAATTTTTCCCTCCATAATCATATATACCATCATATACCATTTAAAGTCTCTAGAATAAATTTAACATTGATGTTCTGGAATGTTCTGTGAAAATTCAAAGTTTCGACCTTTTTGCCTTTTTTTCCATGGTAACAACAGATATTTTGGAAATTCCAACGCCAAATTCCACATCATCCAATGTTGCTCATCGTTACTGTGAAGTTTCATGAAGTTTTGAGAATTTTAATATTTTTGAAATTTTTGGTGTAGTTTCCATGGCAACATAGTAGTTCCAATGAATGCCAAAATCATCCAACACCTGTATATAGTGGGCACCTACATTGTATTAAAATATAATGATTCTGAGTTAAAGCATAACGTATTAATTCACCAAAACCAAAATCTAGATTTTTTCATAATTGTGCAGTTTCCATGGAAACGGCGGCCATATTTTACCATTCCATAGCAAGGTGCACAACTTCACATGGGGGTCTTCATTATAGTAGAGTTCCATCAACATTGGTCCATTGGATTCCAAGAACTCGCGCGGACAAAATTTTGTTGCAAGAAAAAAAATAAAAATAATAATAAGAAAAAAAAGAAACGTAGAATAACAATACGTCACCCCAACTCCGTTGAGGGTGCCATAACTAGATTTGTAATTGCTAGCAATAACGGATGGCACCCTTCCCCTATTGCCAGGTGAGCGGCGGCCATTTAGAAAATTCTAAACTCAAAAGTCAAGTCTACATAAGCTAGGCAACATTTGTTATAAGTTTCCTTATATTTGAAGCATTTTGAAGTTTTTCATATTTTTGCTGTTTCCATGGTAACGGCGGCCATTTTGAATATTCCAAAGTCAAACCCCTGCTGCATTTTTAGCCCTCCATAATCATATACCATTTAATGTCTCTAGAATAAATTTAACATTGATGTTCTGGAATGTTCTGTGAAAATTCAAAGTTTTGACCTTTTTGCATTGTTTCCAAGGTAACAACAGATATTTTGGAAATTCCAACGCCAAATTCCACATCTTCCAATGTTGCTCATCGTTACTGTTAAGTTTCCTGAAGTTTGGAGCATTTTGAGAATTTCGAAATTTTTGGTGTAGTTTCCATGGCAACATAGTAGTTCCAATGATCACCAAAATCATCCAACACCTGTATATAGTGGGCACCTACATTGTATTAAAATATAATGATTCTGAGATAAAGCATATCCAAACAGTTCACCAAAAAAAAAAACTGGATTTTTTCACATTTGTTCTGTTTCCATGGAAACGGTAGCCATCTTGAACCATTCCATGCTTCCTGCAACTCTGCACCTGGGGGTCCTTACTATAGTAGAGTTCCATCAACATTGGTCCATTGGATTTCGAGAAATCACCTGGACAAAATTTGTTGCAAGAAGAAAAATAATAACAAGTAATCCTGTGTTAGGATGCTAACACAAAAGTCACCAAAACGGACCCCACATCATTGTTCTGCGGTATCATTGATGCCAAATAATGTGTGTGTAAAGTTTAATTCAATATGAAGAATTTTATTTATTTTGGACATTTTTGCTGTTTCCATGGCAACGGCGGCCATTTTGAAAATTTCAAACTCAAAATTAAAGTCTACACAAGTTAGGCAACATTTGTTATAAGTTTCATTAAATTTGAAGCATTTTGATTTTTTTCATATTTTTGCTGTTTCCATGGTTACGGCGGCCATTTTGAAAATTTAAAACTCAAAAGTCAATTCTACACAAGATAGTCAACATTAGTTATAAGTTTCATTAAATTTGAACCATTTTGAAGTTTTTCATATTTTTGCTGTTTCCATGGTAACGGCGGCCATTTTGAATATTCCAAAGACAAAGTGCTGCTGCAAATTGTTCTCTCCATAATTATATATCATCATTTACCATTAAATGTGTCTAGAATAAATTTAACTTTGATGTTCTGGAATGTTCCATGAAAATTCAACCCCCTAAAATTATGCCAGGAGACCCCCTACTGAAATAAAAAAAGTTCCATGTTGAAGCAGACATGTGTCTCTTAATATTCATAGAAGTAATCATTATTCCATCTACTCTACATACAGTAGAAAATTTAAGAAATGTAAAAAAAAATTGACCCCACCCATCTTTGAGCCCCCCTAATTATGCCAAGATGACACCCTGGTATCACGGACATTGGGTTCTGCAACCCCCATGATGCAGACCCATACCCAGAAAAAATATAAAGTTTCCATCCCCTACTGCTTCCAAAAAAATGGTAGGACAGTTTAAGGGGTCAGAAAGAGAAGAATAAGAATAATAACTAGAATTGCCATTGCAAGCAATAGCGGATGTCACCCTGGTCCGCCAATTGCCACTAAGTGGCAGCCATTTCGAAACTTTTAACATTGAATTAACTTAATTCACTTTACAATACATCATTTTGCGAATTTTCCGAAAATTTAAAGCATTTTGAAAATTTGGATGTTTGTACTGTTTCTATGGCAACGGCCGCCATTTTGGAAATTCCAAAGATGGATTTCAAGTCTTCGCATGCCAAGTAACATTTCCACAAAGTTTTATTCATTTTGGAACACTTTCCGATTTTTCACATTATTTCTGTTTCCATGACAACGACAGCCATCTTGGAAATGCCAACCCCCGATTGCACATCTGCACATGGGGGTTAACATTATGGTACACTTCCATCATCGTTGGTCCATGCAATTCCGAGAAATAGTGTGGACAAAAAAGTGTGGAATAATAAAGAAAAAAAAAAGAATCGTACAATAACAATATGTCACCCGACCTCCGTCAGGGTGACATAACTAGAATTGCCATTGCAAGCAATAGCGGATGTCACCCTTCCCAACTTGCCACTAAGCGGCAGCCATTTCAAAATTGTTGAACAGTGAATGCACATATATGCATGGCAATACATCTTTCTGTAAATTTTCAGTATGTTCAGAGCATTTTAAAAAATTCACATTTCTGCTGTTTCCATGGCAACGGCAGCCATTTTGAAAATTTCAAAGTCAAAAGTCTCATCTTTACTTGCCAGTTAACAATAATATCAAGTTTCATCAAGTTCAAAGCATTTAGAGAATTTTTGAATTTTTTTCAGTTTCCATGGCAACGGTGGCCATTTTGGAAATTCCAAAGTCAAAAGTCTCATCCAGACTTGCCAGTCAACAATCATATTAAGTTTGATCAATTTTGGAGCATTTTGAAATTTTTGAAATATTTGGTCCTGTATCCATGGTAACAGAGTAGTTCCAATGATTGTCAAAATCATTCAAAACCTGTATATAGTGGACAACTATATTGTGTAAAAATTTGATGATTTCAAGTTCAAGCATACCAAAATTATTCACCAAACCCTGAGGTTTTTAGAGCATTTTGACACTTATGCACTGTTTCCATGGTAACGGCAGACATTTTGGAAATTCCAATGCCAAATTACGCATCTAATAATGTTGCTCATCGTTACCATGAAGTTTCAAAAACTTTGGAGCATTTTGAAATTTTTGAAATTTTTGGGGTAGTTTCCATGGCAACATAGTGGTTCCAATGATTGCCAATATCATCCAAAACCAATATATGGCTGGCACCTACATTGTGATAAAATATGATGATTCTGAGTTTAAGCATCTCTAAATTATTCACAAAACCAAAAACTGGAATTTTTCACAATTGTTCCGTTTCCATGGAAACGGCAGCCATTTTTTATGGTCTTAGACCCTACTGCAACCCGAAATTTTGTGTTCCTCCTTATAGTGAATTATCATTAAGATTGGTTCCATTTCACTCCAAAAAACCTGTCGGACAAAAAAGGGTGGAAGAATAATAATAATAACAAAGAAACATAAGAAAAGCAATATGTCACCCGACATTGTCGATCGGGTGACATAATAATAAGAAACGATACAAAAACAATAAGTCCCCAAAACTCCGTTTTGGTGACTTAATAATAAGAAAAAAAAGAAACGTAGAATAACAATATGTCACCCCAACTCCGTTGAGGGTGCCATAAAAAGAAACGTAGAATAACAATATGTCACCCCAACTCCGTTGAGGGTGCCATAACAATACGTCACCCCAACTCCGTTGAGGGTGCCATAATAAGAACTGACCAAAAACAATAAGTCTCCAAACTTTGTTTGGGAGACTTAATAAGGCTGGGGTATCAGAGGTAAATAAGATTGTTGATAGTTGGTAGACGGATATCAGTTTACACATGAATGAATAAATGTAGTAATTACAATAATAAGCAGAGTACAAAGTCTAAATAGACAAATTAAATATGTTCTATAAAAAAAACCATGTACTTTAAATGAAATGTATTCAATTTTACAAAAGGGCCATTTCTAATCGTATCACGATGTTTATTGTCATCTGTGTAAAATGATTTCTAAATAAATCAGAAATTTTCGTATACGTTTGAGGACACCAGATAGACGTTCAGGGCTTCATAACACAGACGATACTCCTCCTGAAATGAAAAAAAGAGGACATTTGTATATACCCAATTGATTTACGAAAATAATAAGGAGGAATCCCATATCTTCTAAAGGATAACCTGTATATTAAGGCTAAGAAACGAAATAAAATTTTAAGGGAACATTGTCATAGCTTTATGAAAATTTACAATTGCTTTGTAATAATTTCAATGGTAATTCATTTTGTAAGTAGACACATAGAATAGTTACTTAGTAACAAATGTTGATTAAACCCTATGTTTCCAGTCTGTTAAAAAAAACCGACCGACCCGTCATAATATGCATCTTTGTTTTTAACGCACCCGAAGGATGTTAAAGGCACTTATAAAGATCATAAGGATTAAAAATAGGTACGTACAAAATCTGCAAAGAACTCGGGTCTTCTCAACTGCAACAGTCTGGCAAGTTGAAATATGTTTGCATTTTTATCAATTATCATACTGGAAACAGCATTTGCGAACGTGCAGAAAACCCCACAGGTTGCAGCTCCATCACTAAAACATTAACAAAATCTTAAGGTCAATTTCCCTTTTTTTACACGAGCAACGCTACCAGTTAAAAAAAAACCCGAAATCATATGCACATCCTCGTACAATATCTACAAAATTGCATTTTAATTTACTCTTATGAAATTGCTGCTTTCAACCCTTTTCTCTATTGTTTCGTGCAGTGATAATAATGAATTCTTATGTTAAATTTACTTAACATATATGGCGTTCTTAATTTGGTGAATTATTTACAACATCAGAGTAATGTTTATCTGAACTGCTGACTCACTGCATTTTAATTGTTTTTCTTCTCCGATAGAAAGGTGATAGAAAGTCAACCTTCAATAGAAATCTTCTCACAACCCTTTTTCAAACACTTTAAGAAACATGTGAATGATATTTTAACTTTGATTTTAGTTAGAAAAAGCGTTCACATGATAAGTATTTCATATGCATCTCAAATGCGCTTAATCCATCATTTTCTACATAAGCCATAATACATCTTCTTTACTAATGTAAACGAGAACGGGATAAGGTACCGGTGTTTGATGTATCTATTAACAGTTGTAAATATGTTAATAAAATTTAGTTTTAAAGAAAAATAAGAGAACATGTACCAAGTCAGGAATAAGACAGTTGTTATCCATTTGTTTGATGTGTTTGAGCTTTTGATTTTGCCATTCGATTAGGGAATTTCCGTTTTGAATCTCGAAGTTCAGTATTTTTGTGATTTTACTTTTTATAGCAGGGTTGAATACCAACTAACTATGGAATACACCCAATCTGATTGAATAAGATACATATACACGATGTGATATTAAGTTGTTCTTCGCACGGACATTAATGATTTTATATTAAAAGTTAGTGTATAAATAATAAATAAATATATATTTTCATTTGATACTTACCCGCTTACAACGGTCACTGGATCATTGGACATTCTGACACGAGTAGATATACAATTAAGAAGTTTACACAGGACCTGTGGATTAGGAAGTCCATTGGACACTGCAAGATACATGGCTATTTCTCTCGATTGGTCACCCTTTAATGTTTAAAATACTTGAAATAAATTTTTGTTAATTAAAAAATTGAGCGATTTAAAAAAAGAAATGTTAATTTTAACAAAAAACAAATTTCAAATCCTGTAAATTTACATTAAAAATTGTTACAACTTCCAATATATATTTTTGAATTTTGTGTAAAAAGGTTTTAGCTTAAAACTTAACTCCCAAAACAGTCTGCCATTGTACAACTTGTTATGTACTTTATATTTTCTGTTTACAAGTCGTATTACATCAATAACTACCTTCTTAGATAGAACGACTATACAACTTGTAACATCCAGATCTTCTTGTTTTCTCCTTGATATGTCCAAGCTATATTTCCCGCATGTAAAGGTGTCATTTGAAGTTGAGTACACTAAATCAACCTGTATAAATATATCTCATAGGATCAGAATTCAATACTTAAGTTGATCATTTTTCACGAGAAAAATAGGAAATCAAACATTATTCTGCATATGAATTTGAATTTGTTAAGGGAGGGAGTATGACCACTTACAAACACGTTTTCCCCTTCCACGTTCTTTTGAATTTATAATTCAGTGGTTGATTATTGTTGCAAGTTAATAGTTAATTATTTTGTCATTAATTAGGATGATGGGTTTTTGTAGCTTGAATATTGTTGCACATTTGGTCATGTAGGCCTTTATTGGTGAATAGAAGACAACAAATGGAAGTTTTTAACGACCTTGACTGGCTATACAGCCCTTGCACGGTCGGTGTGAATAGAAGTTATTTGTTTGTTTGTATGTCAAAGTATACATACCGACTTTAAAAGTGTGAATAGAAGGTATTTGTTTGTGCACTTTTAAAGTCGGTATATATACGTTGACATAAAGTTACTTACATTCACTTCATTTGGACTCTTGTTGGCAATCATATCGTGTCACCTTCATTCTATGTTGCATTCATTCTTAACCCGCTTTATCTTGTGATGTAGATATTACAAAGTTCAATGTTTGCTATTGGAAACCCCAAAATCATTTGTTTGAAATAATGAATTAAATAGTGCACAGAAGCATCACATAAAAAGAGTATGTAAATTATTCTAAAATTAATATGATAAAAATAATTTATTTTTAATAATTTCATAGTGAAAGAAATATAAATATATGTAGTATAAATAAAATTAAAACTTATAATGTAGACATAGTTAAATAGATATAAACAATGTATACCTCAGCTGCGTCATTTAGAAACACAACAATGGTTGACGAATTGTGATCTCTCACCATAGTCCAAAAGTCAACTTTGGTGTCAGGTAGTGGTAGCTGTGTTGTCAAATATCCAACGAACTTTGTATAGGACTGTAATTTCAAAACATTTATATTTATACATGTTGTTAATACAAGTTGAACCCAAGTTACAATTACATCATAGAATTTGTAAGAAAAACTCGATAATCCAACAGGAAATAATCAGATCTAAGATATTGCCGTATTAACAAATTTTCTGAAAATATCTAAAGTTTACTGCACAAGTTAAGAATTTCGATATCCGATACCATGTACCGTTGATGAGTTGGTGTACCGTAAACGGAATAAATGTCTGTCAAAGAACAGAGCTGTGTCTGAGGGAACCATATTCCTTGATTTAAAAGTGTTTCTTACTTCACAGCCGCAAATGTCAATAAATGTGTCGGCTTTTGTGTGCATATCACTTTTATGATAGTCGCATCAAATTCCGTTATTTTCACAACGATGCGTGTACAAAACAGACATAAACTAATCAACATATGGTTACAGCAGTCATCACTGTGTTACAATCTCAAGACAAACAAACATATACAAAAAACACAAAAAAACATCTATCAAATTAAAAAAAACCATATTCCTTGTTTTTCGTGTTGGGCGTCAGAAAATGCAAACGTCGTATACAGCTAAATATCGAGAATTTGTACATTTTCCCTGAAATCTTACTGCTTGATATTTGATTAAACTATGGACACGACTTGCTACTCGAAAACATTAGGCAATTACGTCACGTATCAGTGGAGCAATGACGCGTTATTCATTAATGAAATGCCCGCGACTTCATTAATACAACCAAACTAACAACACGACGTTATTTATGCGCATAGATAGTTCAACACCTTTATTAATTTTCTTCTGTATTCTTAACCAAGACAAACCATTTTGCCAAGACAAATTTCTGATAAAAATAATAATGGCATTTTGATTTTTTGATACGAACTTCATCAGCTCGAATATCAGCTCACCCTTGCACTTTCAATTGATATTCTTTCTAATAAATTCAGTATAAAAAAATGACATTATTCTATATATATATATATTTATATGAAGCCCAGGTGGTCGTGTGGTCTACAGTGCAGGCGATTTGGTGTCACAATATCTCAGTAGATCTCAGTAGCATGGGTTCGAATCCCGGCGAGGGAAGAACAAAAAATTAGCGATTTTTTTTTGTTTACAGATCTAACATTGTTGGGTTGATGTTTAGACGAGTTGTATATATGTATCTATACATACTGGAGCTTGTACAGCGTTGATATAATCAGTTCTTCCTTTGTCGTATGAACTAAGAAACAGTCTGTTTTTGTCCGCTAGAAAAGTGAAAAAAAAATGCTGTGATTTGATTATTAATTTTAGTCCAGTTACCGCATGCATTGTGATCCCTCGAGTTAACCACCGGTTTAAGGACGGGATCTTGCTGCACACATTGCTCCGTTCAGTTGAAATTGAAGATGAATCCTGAATAAATTGTTAAACTTCGTAGAATCTAAACTTATGATGATATAAGTAGAACTAAACGAGAGTTGTCTCATTGGCATTCATACCACATCGTATATCTATTCACATACAGCTGTTAAAATAAATGACACATCAAGCGTGAATAAAATGAGACGGGTGACACATGTCGAGCAGGATCCGCTTACCCTTCCGGAGCACCTGAGATCATCCCCAGTTTTGGTGGCGTTCGTGTTGCTAAGTCTTTAGTTTTCTATGTCGTTCTTGTTTCCTTTTTTGTGTATGTTTGTCTTTTTCATTTTTAGCCATGGTGTTGTCAGTTTGTTTTCTATTTATGAGTTTGACTGTTCCTCTGGAATCTTTGACCACTCTTTTAAGACAAAGGCAACAATTCGAAATGCTTTATAAATTGCTCTATATAAAGTTTAATGTATCAAACTTTAAAAATTCTATATATGCTCGTAAGTATTTTTATGGATTTGTTTTTAAAGAACTCAATTTAATTTGGATTATAATAGATAGCTATATAACCGTTTGTAATTAATAATTGTTTTTTTTTAAACTTTTTTACACAAACATCTTTGATTGTTGCCAGAAAGTAAAAATAGCGATAGGATTGTGAAATCCCGTGCAATACATACAGATCCATAGAATTTGGATTATTTTCGAAAACAAGGATTTTCGTTCCCAGGAATAGGTTTATTTGGAAAAACCTTTTGGAATTATGGGTCTCCAATGCTCTTGAACTTTAACTTTTTTTTATTCAAGCGTCACTGATGAGTATTTGTAAGACGAAACAAGTGTCTTGCGTACATAATTTTCCCTTTCGAAGCAGTCCTGAGATCACCCCAGGTTTTGGTGGGGTCGTGTTGTTTAGTCTTTAGTTTTCTTTGTTGTGTCATGTGTACTATTATTGTCATTTATTTGATTAGACATGGCGTTGTCAGTTTATTTTCGATGTATGAGTTTCACTGTCCCTCTGGTATCTTTCGCCCCTCTTTTAGTTCTGGTATCTACAATAACTTTAATAAGATTATTACTACATTACAAACTGAATGAACATAAACTTTAATCACTTTTATATAGAATCTTGAAATCACGGCTCCTTGAACCCTAAAAAATTATATTGTTAAATGAAAAAAAAGAGAAAAAACTAAATAGTTACATATCAGCTTACAAGGAATGATATTCTCATTTCTGTTCTTTTCTACATTTTCTGGGCTTGTTGCAGCAACATATTGAGCTTTCTCTTGATCAGATTTCTTAGCCTCAAGCATCTACAATATACAAATAACATCTAATTAAGTGTGTACTTATATTTACTACATTTGATGCATTATAATATTTGAAATCGAAATATTCATATATATTTAAGTTTAATTTATCTTAAATCAAGAAGAGGGCTTACTGAAAGAGAAACACGTGATTGAAATAATAAAAAAAAAGGAATTAAAAAGGTTAAAAGGAGTGCAGACAGTTTGCCCTGTAGAACAAGCAATGTTGTTTTCAAACGTAGAATAGGCTCATTTGAACGGAGGTCAAGGACACACCCTGATATGTAAATATTGAAAAACATTAAATCACCGCTTTATCGATATATTACTTTACCTCAAACTCTTCATGCAGTCGTCGTCTGTTTGCAGGACTTTTATCTTCTGAAATTTCCCGCCAGATATTTCCAAATTCTTTCTTTCCAACGTTTGTATCCTTCATTGTGAAAGCCTCAAGTAAGGCATAATGAAGACAAACATATTGGCCCTACAACATAAAAATATTCATTGAGAATTAGTTTTTCGAATGGAAATAAAAAATTGTAAATATCATGCTTCCGGGACTTTTTTTTTTTAATTTACCTTCATCAGAAACACTGTAACCTAAACATTTGAAAACCAGTAATTACTTTCATAGGTAAACAAGTGCTTATTCTCTGATTTCATAAGAAAAGTATCATTTTTTTTCATTTTCTACAAAGAATGCAAAGGATAGGGTAAATTAATTAAGTTGAAATAAGGATATAATTTATGATTGACACCCATTAAAGTTAAAATGAAGTTTATGTTTGCAATAATAGGCAAGCGTACAACGTTCAACAATGAGAATAAAACCATACCGTATAGTCGGATATTAAAGGTCCTAACTACACAATAATTTTGGCCACTAAATTAGACTCAACTAAAATATGCATTTTGCCGTGCAGACAGACTGGAGCCAGCATTTAATCAAATTTTAATTCAGTACAATACAATAATCTCATATATACATATGCATACATCATATATAATAGTATCTATACTAAGTAATTTAACACACAACTTTGTGAACCAAAAATTATACTTCCGGCAACGATAGTAATAAATATCTATTAACTTCCAATAACATTCCAAATGATAAATATCATATTATGAATACCCGTCATAAACAGACACTCGCCGCCCAGGAAAAACCAACTTATAAAGTTTGGAAACCTGCGCACGGAGCAATGCAAGAACCGTTTCTGGGTAATGATGCCGTACTCCATCATGATCATGATTATATAAAAAAACAATTTTATACACAAAAAAGGAAGTTTTAACTATACGATGTCTACGGCTAGAATGACCACCTAGACAATTTTTTCACAAACCCGCGAAAAACAAATTTACATAACAAAACATTAGGTCACCTGACCTATCGAATCATATATCATTGACCCATACAAAATATAACAGAAACTTTAAGACAGTATTTTTCCGCTATACTGCGAAACGCTGAAAAATATATGTCCTAACTACACAATAATTTTGGCCACTAAATTAGACTCAACTAAAATATGCATTTTGCCGTGCAGACAGACTAGAAAAACAAAGAACGGGCGTGAGAAATGCGGTATGAATATAATGTAAGATACTAATCAAAACATAAATCATAATAAAAAATTCAAACCCTAAACATTCACAAACCAAGTTTTTTCGTAACCTGAAGCCGATGATCAAGTGAATCGGCCACGTAACCATCTTTAGCAGTGTCGCTTTTCCACCGACCGTGTCGTTTCCAACAACGTTCGTTAACATCTGAATTGGCGGCTGCAGTAGCCCCACCTGCTCTCAAAGAATGCAAACCAATGTTTAAATCAGGACAAATGCTTTTTAACCTAGAAACTATACATTCTCTAGCTCTGGTATAGCTTAACCGTTTATTTTTATATATTAATGAACAAACTTGTTTTGATCTGAAAATTGGTCTAAATAAAAAGTTTTCTGATTCAGAATTAATCATAGCTAATTGAAAATACTTTTTCAATAATAAATATGGACAAGCAATTGACTCTCCTTTACAAATGACAATCTCGTCACCTAATCTATATTGGTCAGTTTTACTCTTAAATATCTTGATTAAAAAATGATCATCTTTGAAAACTATATCCTTACAACGAATACTGCTTATTTCATCATAACGAAGAAAACCAGCAAAACATAAAATAATCATAGTTAAATCCCGTATAACAAGTAAATCATTACAATCTTTGTACTTAGAACATAAATTTATCAAAACATCTACGGTAATGTGATCTTTTTTCACTCTCGGTCTGTGTGGTTGTCTTTTTGCAGCTTCCATTAAATTTACAACGAAAGAATTTGTTGTCGGATCTTGAATTCCTTGAATGTTATGCGCCCACTTGATCCCGTAAACGGCAGATTGCACTACACTTTTTGACGATCCTTTATCCAGTAAATGAGTTAAATACAACGCGACGTGAATTGGAGAAGCGGGAATAGATTTTCCTCCTTCTTTAGATATAAACTGTTCCCAACGTTTAAAAGAATAAAAATATTTACTATTGGTGTTGCTGCTATGTGAATGTAACAAGTACTCTTCCATTTTCCCACCAAGTTGAGTGAAATTTTCTGAGATCGCTCCACACTGTGAAATCTCTTTCTGAATGGTACATTTTAACCCGATCCCTAAAAAACAAATATAATGATAAATATCTAAAATCTAATTTTAAGTGCCAACATACTGAAATTTGTATCTGTCTTTCCGAATAATCCGTTCTTTCCTCTTCCTTTTATAACTACACTTGATGACAACACTCTGCTGTCTCCTACAAAACTCGCAAATGTTTGCGAACCTTCAATACCAACGTTTAAAATTGGCCAAAAAGGAGCTGACCTCCAGTATGGAACAATTAGTGTACCGATAGATTTTTCTTGTCTCATTTTTTGAATACATTTGGAAACAAGTGAAGGTGGGGGTACAATCCAATTAATTTCGCTTTTCCAATCTTGATCAAAAGCATTAATACCTGAAGTATTAGGACACCAGTGCTTAGAGTTGAAAACCAAACATTTTGTATTATAATCTGACGCAAATCGATCTACCGTATGAGGACCCCACAAATTATCTAGAACTGAATACACTTCTGGGTCTATTCCCCAGTCATCACAGTCTACACTTTTACTGATCTGATCAGCCTTAACGTTTTCCTCTCTTGGTACCCACTGTGGTAATAATACAATATTGTTAAGCTTGCATACATTGGCTATCTTGATAGCGATTAATTGTAGATCGCCCTTTTTACTACCTTGCTTAATAATGTAAACAATATTTTGATTATCAGTATACCACTTAATAGTTTCACCTTGTAATGTTACTAGTAATGACAACAAAACTCTATATACCGCTTCTAACTCTCTCCATGTGGAGCTTTTCAAACTTTCTACTGAATTCCAACTACCCATAACTTCGGTATCACTGATACTGACAGCATACCCTCCGAAACCTATACCGGAGGCATCACTGTAAACAATGCAAGAGTACTGTTCCACTATACTCAAATCTCTGCCATTCAGTATGGCTACGTTTTCCTTCCAGAAAACAATTTCATCTAATGCTTTGCTATTCAAAAGCACAGGAGCGTTCCAACTTGCTCTATACAATAAGCAATCGTACATACTCCTTGTACGCAATCGTACTACTGGGCCCATTGCCCCTTGCATAGAAATAATCTGTCCAATAATGGACGCCAAAAACCTGGCTGTTACTTTTATTTCACCTTTTCCCAACCTGTGAATAATCACATTCAGCGTATCTTTCAACTTATTCAATCTAGTTTCTGTCACATAAACAATACCATCTTTCATGTCCCACACCAAACCTAACCAAGTAACTGATTGACTTGGTTCCCAACTACACTTTTCTTCGGCAATTAAAAAACCAGCCGACCTTAAAGCATAACGTACAGTTAAGCTACAGAAATTAGCCTTACTAATTTCACTTGCCCCACCTATGCCATCATCAAGATACATTATAATCTGTAATCCTTGGTCTCTTAAATATTTTACAATGCATCTAACAACCTTTGTAAATATGTATCCTGCTGTACTTATACCAAAAGGTAATACGTTAAAAACGTAGTATTTTGTTACTTTTTCATGTTCATGAAACCAACTGAAACCTAAGTACGTTTTGTGATCTTCAAATATTTCAATATGATGATATGCCGATCGAAGATCGTATGTAAATAGATAGTCCCCCTTTTCGAACATATGACTAGCTTCAACAGCATCTTCATATTTGAACCTAAATTTGTGTAAGTGGGGGTTTATATGCCTGCAGTCAAGAACAAGTCTGAATTTTTCTTTATTCCTCGCAACTGTGAGAGGATTGACTACTTTAGGTAACTCGGGTACTTGAGATATACAACCCCGACTAATTAACTTAGTAATCTCGGATTCAACAAACTCTGCATTATCAAATGCCGTCTTATTGTTCCTTAAACTACAGCTTTCAGGTTCTGTATAAAACGGAATTTTGTAACCATCTCTAATAATACTAAGAATATAGTCGTTTGCATTAATACTTTGCCAATAAGTGTACGCATTGCGTAACCTGTTTACCGGTGAATCGTTAGAGTTCACCTTTGTAACTGTACTTTTACATGTGTGTTCAAGCTTGACGAATTGTGAATGTGTATCTTTTTCAATTGTGCTTTTGTCAAAACTATCAAAGTTTTCTACAGTTTTATCAAAACTATTTACATTTTTACTTATCTTGTCAATCTTGTTTCTTTGCATAGTTGCACCAAAAGCACCAGTTTGATGGTCTACCCTCCAGTGTCCGGGAATACCACACTCGTAACATTTCCCTGGGCGTTGAACTGGAACATTATTTCTAGGTGCGTTGGAATTAAATCTCGACGACTGAGAGGTACTGTAAGGGGTTGATCTATGTTGTTTACTTTGTTTCTCGTTCTTTATTTTACGTGCAGCTTTGTTTTCGGCTCTGATGATTCGTTTCTCATCTTCAGAGTCGTCGGCCAGACTATGAGTTTCGTATTCTGTCACTGTTTTCCAGCCACTTTCAGATTGATCTGCCAATTTAACTAATTTTTGTCTATGCCGTAAAATATCCAAACCTTCACTGATACTTTGTGCTGCCTTTTGGGTCTGTTCGGTTTGCTCCGGGTCTTCCCTCAGAAAACATCTAGCTTCCTTCATCTTATTGGCAACTTTGGAATTGACTTTAAATTGTTCTTCATTCCCTTTCCTTTTAAACACATAATTGTCCGAATTCATCTCTTCAATCTTAGCAAGTTGTGTTTCTGACAGTTGTCGTTGATTTTCGTTCGTCGACTTTTGGAAAGCGTCAAAACTGCTTTTGATAATCCTGTCCATGTGATGCACAATATCATTCTGTGCGGTTGAAACAGCTTCTTGCACACGCTGTTTAATCAAAGAATCTAACTGTACCGGCTCCGACATTTTAACTATACGATGTCTACGGCTAGAATGACCACCTAGACAATTTTTTCACAAACCCGCGAAAAACAAATTTACATAACAAAACATTAGGTCACCTGACCTATCGAATCATATATCATTGACCCATACAAAATATAACAGAAACTTTAAGACAGTATTTTTCCGCTATACTGCGAAACGCTGAAAAATATATGTCCCGACATGAAAAATATAAAACATTTCAATTCGGAAAACCAACGGCTTATTTATAACAAAACCATTTACTAAAGCCAATGTGACACACACAAACCAGAGGCAGCCAATAAACATAAATGTTTATTAAGGTGTTAAAATTTCAAAAAGTACTTTAATTTTTGCTATAGCTCTTATAATATATCAGCAGGTTCTCTTTTTTAAATTCTAGATTTGACTTTCCAGTGTTACAAACGTATTATAAACTTACTGGTGTTTGAACCATGTTCATCCTGCAATACCTCATTTTCTCTACAAACTTAACGACATCCACCAACCCAGTAGCAAGTCCCTCTTCATATAAAGCATCAAGTCCGATATATGTACCAGTTCTGCCGATACCAGCACTGTTGGGAAAACATAATATTATCACTGTAAATGTACTTAATACATCGTGTGAAAATCTTTTTGTTTTTTTATTGAAATTTTAATAAGTTGTACTCCTTAATGATGACAAAAAAAAATTCTTCGAATGCATACAACAAGAAAAAGACTAATCATAATGTGTTAGTGAAATGTTTTTCCTGTAAACAATATTTCAATTCTCCTTAACGTCATGTTGTTGAATGAATTTCATTTCTTTAGATCTATATGAGCAATTTAAAATTGTTCTGTTTTAAATGCATGAAGATACATTTGATTTATAAGAGAATGTCATGATTTAACATTGTTAAAACACATACACCTGAAAACAAAATAAAAAAATAATGAATTTTAATACCTGCAATGAACAAGCAGTGGTCCATTATTTTCAGTACTTGTATGATCAGATCTGACATGTTTATGAAACAATACAAGGTACAGATGATCTGGTGTTCCATGATCAGGCCAGGCAGTGAAATGGTACTGGATAATACATCTCTTCTCTTTTGTCTGTAATCATATTTACAAAAAAGTACAAACTATGACATGGTAGATATAATAAAATTGAGAATGGAAATGGGGAATGTGTCAAAGAGACAACAACCCGACCAAAGAGCGGTAAACAGCAACAAGACATCAAGGGTCTTCAATACAGCGAGAAAATCCAGTACCCGGAGGCGTGCGTCAGCTGGCCCCTACAAAAAAATGTGTACTAGTTCAGTGATAACGAGAATCAAACTAAACTCCGAAATATATAAAAGAAACTAAAATTAAGTTTTGTAAACAGGAAATTTGTAAAATGACCACATTATTGATATTCATGTCAACATCGAAATGATGACTACTGGGCTGGTGATACCCTCGGGGACGAAACGTCCATCAGCAGTGGCATCGACCCAGTGGTGTAAATAGTAATCAAAGGTACCAGGGTTATAATTCAGTACACCAGACGCGCGTTTCGTCTACATAAGAATCATCGGTGACGCTCATATCAAAATATTTATAAAGCCAAACAAATTTAAAGTTGAAGAGCATTGAGGGTCCAAAATTTATAAAAAGTTGTGCCAAATACAGCTAAGGTAATCTATGCCTGGGATAAGAAAATCCTTAGTTTTTCGGAAAATTCAAAGTTTTGTAAACAGGAAATTTGTAAAATGACCACATTATTGATATTCATGTCAACATCGAAATGATGACTACTGGGCTGGTGATACCCTCGGGGACGAAACGTCCACCAGCAGTGGCATCGACCCAGTGGTGTAAATAGTAATCAAAGGTACCAGGGTTATAATTTAGTACGCCAGACGCGCGTTTCGTCTACATAAGGCTCTACAAAGTCCATAATAAAACTATATTTTTAATGTTTTTCGAGCACAAAATAGTCAATACATGACTTATAATATTCTTGATAATGAAAAACGGATTTTGGTTCTATGTCAGTGAGATAATTTGTAAAGTCAAGACATCTTGAATTCAATGATTCAAGACCCCGAAACATGCATATTGGAGCTAAAGTAAGGCAATCAATTATGGTAACCGTATCAACTCGGTAGTTTGGAATTTGGTTGGTCTTCAATAAAACTCTTACTGAACAGTCTTTGCCCAAAAAAACGACTCCCCTCGATATAACATTCGTAAAATGTAATCATAAAGGCGCGTAAAGTTTTAAAAGAGATATAAAGATCATACAAATTTGGTCGATAAAATAGTACTGCTGACCAATGGGAAATTGACTTTGGAAAGCTGAAATTGTCAATTTGTTATTTGAATGTAAGACTCACTGAAATGTGAAAAAGTGTGCCTATATGATGTTCAAACTATTCAAATTCACACAATTGTTTTAAGATATGACAGCTGACAAAAACGGATATTGGGCATTATACATTAAGAACAACGAAAAACTAAGCATATAAATTCCTACTACCAACTATAAATCCGTACTATAAATCCGCAAAGAAGGAACAAATTTAAAGAATAACAACAGTTTAATAACATATTTATCAATTAAAAAATGTCAACCATTATCGGTTTTATCCGCAATGCTCTTCATCTTTGTACTTGTTTGGCCATATCAATATTTCGATATGAGCGTCACTGATGAGTCTTATGTAGACGAAACGCGCGTCTGGCGTACTCAATTATAATCCTGGTACCTTTGATAACTATTTAAATCACTGGGTCGATGCCACTGCTGGTGGACGTTTCGTCCCCGAGGGTATCACCAGCCCAGTGGTCAACATTTCGGTGTTTACATGAATATCAATAATGTGGTTAGTTTTATAAATTTCCTGTTTGCAAAACTTTGAATTTTTCGAAAAACTAAGGATTTTCTTATTCCAGGCATAGATTACCTTAGCAGTATTTGGCACAACTATTTGAAAATTTGGATCCTCAATGCTCTTCATCTTTGTACTTGTTTGGCTTTATCAATATTTCGATATGAGCGTCACTGATGAGTCTTATGTAGACGAAACGCGCGTCTGGCGTACTAAATTATAATCCTTGTACCTTTGCTAACTATTTATCGATTTAAGTTTGCATCTTATTGTACGCATCGAATTAAATTTTTTCTTTGCAAACTTTGTCGTTCCGAACCTTTGATTTTTACATTGAAAGTAGCAAAAAAGATCTTCCGCTATACATGGGTGACCATATATCCAATTGAATTACAATACCATATATGGAATTTGAGCGAACATCCGGTAACGAAAATGCATGACTTACTGACGAACTACACGACTGCCAAGAAAACATATATACCCGCTTTCTCGTAGGTTAGATTAAATGTTTTTTCAAAAAGACAAATTTGAAGACATATACCTATTGATGCTCGCTTTACTAATAGATTTAAAAAGCATCGCAGATGCGAAGTACGTTTTATAAGATATATATGTATGTGTATGATGAAACACTATGTATTTATCATGTTTATATCTATACCATCACGAATCTACACTATTACTGTCTCTGCCGTTACTGTTTTTCTTCATTTTAATCTGAGGAGACACTACAATGATATTGGTAATTAGAGCGAAAGCACTAATGAATCGCAGTTTTAATTTCAATCCATATATTTTTTTCTTTCTGTCATACCGTTTTATCTTCAACCTCTATCTCTCTCGTGATATATGCAGCCCGTTCATTTTCTGTTTGTAAGGTGAGAACAAGGTTACCACAAGTCATTGGTTTTCCTCCTTTTGGCCAGTATCTTTCACATTTCCTCTAAAATCATGTAAAAATTATGTGAATGAGAAAGGCTGTACGGTTATATTTACTTGCCTACATCCCCGACATCAGAACTCTGATTGATAATTGCCTTATTGGCAAACATACTGGACCTCCAATTTAAAAAAAAATTGATAGCCATTAGTATATTGACATAAAACTACATAACATAACATATGGGCAAAAATTTCAACAATATTTTTTTAAATATCTTTATAGTTACCTTTGTAATGCTAAGCGTCTACATAATCGCAAAACTTATCTATTAACCATGCACTACTAATTTAAATTACCAGATTTTCATTAAAAGTTGACTAATTGATGTAATATTGTTGCAGCTGCAATAGGATATGTCTGCATACAAAACAAAGCAAAAACATTATTTAATCTTTTAATGCACTGATAATTTAATGCATATTTATTATATCTTGGAGAGATTATCAAAAGGAAATTCGTTAAAGTTGATAATATGCTGTCATTTAAAAAAAAAAAAATTTTACAAACATAAATCCGACTAAAACGACGAAAAGGCAAATAATGCAGAAATGAAATCTTCCTTTTTATTGTTCCTTTATTAAAAAATGATGCTATTTACGATGAAATCAGTATTTTCATAAATAATAAGATAGGATACCCACTTCTAATCAGAGTTTCCCCAGATTTTTGGTGGAGGTGTGTTGCTCAATATGTATTGTTCTGTGTTCTGTTCTGTTTTTGTTGTATTTCTGTTTTTTTTTAACCTACGATTGCAATTTGTATAATCTCTCGTATTTGGCTATACTTAACTAGATATATTGAAACTACATTATATTTACATTTGTGCCTTCTATCAGATTTGTGAGCACTATAATCTTTCTTGTATCATTTTGCCAAATCATTCTCCAGTGGTCATTAATAGTATTCTTTAGTGGTCCTGCAACATGTGAATACATGTAAAATGTTGATACAAAACATTTATAACTACATGATCATGCAATGTCTTGACAAATTAAAAATAACTTTGATTTCTGAAAGACTTATAGAATAACTAATATCTTAGAAACGTTGATGGTATGAATTGGTGTTTATAAATGAAAGATATAAATACGTTGTTTAAAAATGAATTAGGCATTTCAAAACTGGTATCATCCAGGAACTAATTAAGATGATGGATTTTTTTGCCCACTATTGGCAAGGGCGTATCTGATAGCATACCGGTACAAATGTTTTAACAGTAGACTCGTTAATTGGTATACGTATTATTTTATCGTAACCTGATATATATTGAAACATGAATTATAACTAGTATACCTTGAGATGCTATATAACACTTTTCCTTTTTGAAACCCTGAAATAAAAGGATGCTAACATAAAGAGTTTCCACAATATATATTTGATAAAATTAAGGAGATTTTATATAATGACAACCAAGAAAACCATCAACGAAAAGTTTAAATGATGAGGAAGTAAACAATCATCGTATATCATCGTTTGGACAACGAAAATGAGATGAATTAATACCGTGCTATACTTTGAAAGTAGCTATAAATGTAAAACAATTTTTACAAAAGATCCAAAGGACTGATATTTAAAAAAAATAAATAAAAACAAGACAGACAGAAAAGAACGACAATCAAGGAATTGCAGACGAGAGATGGGAATATAAAGAATAAACATGTTTATCTAAACCGTCCCTTGAGTATTAGACAAAGGTGTAACAGAAGTTTGAATATTTTTTTTCAAACGTTTGACGCTGAGAATCACCACACATCCATTCATTCCGAATTACACAGTTTCCGCAGTAAAACTGGTACCGTTGATGTTTCTACTACAAATGGGTCAAAAATTCGGCTGCTTATCAAGATTTATTCGTCCCCTTAAGTAAGATGTTGTTACTAGAAATGTTCTTTCATAAAGTTAAGGATTTGTTTGTAAAAGCTCTATTTGATGTGAATATTCAAATAAATGTTACAAAAAAATTCTCTTCAGCTAACCAAGGTATCTAATATATCTCTATCTTCGTTTTGAAGAGAGGAAGTAAAAATATATCTCGAAGCCATTTGTCGATGGTAGGTTGACGCTCTGAAAGCATATCATAAATGATTGGGGCGCTTGCTAGTATAATGGCCCCAGTTTCAGTTAATATAAATAAAGGCAACAATAGTAAACCGGTGTTCAAAAGCCATCAATCGATTGAGAAAACAAACCAGGGTTACTGACTAAAACTTGTCAACTATAAGAGGAAAACAAAGGAAAAACAGGAAAACTGAAGTTCAACAAAAAAAAAAAAAAAAAAAACAACAGCCAACATACGTATAAAAGTGAAAAAAGAAAAGAAAAAGAATCCACTATTAATATCGAGTTGGGTGTTGATATGTAAATAGTAGGCTGACAAACATCGCTGATATAATATATTCTATGAAATGCAAAACATCTGACCTCCATTAGGTTCATATGCATGCGCACTTTAAATAAACCTAAACTGCACGTGACTTATGCATACGATCAGCATGTTTTAAAGTAATTGGACAAAAAATGTCAAAATTAAAACGTGAATCAACGTTGCCACTAGGAAGGACCGCAACAAATTATTCTGATATATTAAGACCTTGCATTTTCAACCGATGTCCTGATTTTCGTAAGACCTAAGAAATCGTCTTTTTGAATTAATAAATACAATGGTCTGTTTAATATTATTTACATTCCTATTACTATTTATGTGTATAACGGGTCAAATGACAATATTCGGAGTATATCTCGAGTTCATCTCAATGGTTAGTTAGTTTGTGTGTGTACATTACATTTTGTTATATACGTATATATTGCAGTATGTTATAAATCTAATTAACGATTATAAGTCAATTTGGAGGTAATGAAATTAGCAGTTAGTGACCTTTAACGAAATTTGATTAAATTAATTAAAATGATCGAAAATTGAATTAACGAGAGTTTGCTATATTACAGTATGAAACAAAAGAACAACGTTATTTTGTTTACTTTTCTGTTTTGAACACATGTTCCGTTTGCAATGATACCGGATTATTTATCAGCTTGTTTAATTTTGATTTACTTTGTTAATGTTATTTCAGTTTTTCTACTATCCAACATTTACATTATACTCTCTTTAAACATTTTCACAATCCTATCTGATGAACATGTGTTGTACGTAAGAGAATCGTTTATGTATTCCGCATTTTTATACTTGTGACTGAGTAAAGGCTTTTGTAGGTAATATCTGGCCAGTACCAAATGTTTCTTTATTGGATTAATTTAACAAATACATAGTTTTTAATTGCATTATAATATTGATATTATGCTAAAGCATTTTAAAGATTTTAAATCTCTTACTTAAATTTGACCTAAGACGTTTTGTGTTGGCCTTTTGTTTTGTGTTTTTCGTCCATCAACGTGTTATGCTCAGATGCTATGTTTTGTGGCTGCAAGATAATTAATCTCTTTCCGTGATTTTATTTTCAATCATGTATAGCCAAGGATCCGTGTTGAAGGCCGTACATTGACCTATAATGGTTTACTTTTATAAATTGTTATTTGGATGGAGAGTTGTCTCATTGGGACTCACACCACGTCTTCCTATATCTATAAGCCACCCAAGAATAGATTTAATTGTTTCGTCCATTTCATTAAACAACAGTATTTTCACTTATTTTTATTGTATTTATATATTCAATTTGAAAATTTCGATTTTATCTAAAAAGATAATTGACATATTATATATAAAATTATGAATCATAACTATAAATATGAAACAACTAGTTGAATATCCCATGTATAATGCTTTAAACAAAATGTTTCGAAACATCTTCTTCGAAAACAACATCTTCATAACGCAAGTTTCGTCTTTATGACAAAAAAATGTCTGAATTGATGTCACGTGGTGCTGCTTGGTACCACTACACACTTTCATTGTTCAAAGTTTTACTTTGCAAATTCAAAATGTTAATAACATTGATATTTCATTTTGAAGATCTGGAATAATAAAAATTGATTTTTTCTTTAAATTCCGCGCCTCATGTAAAATGTGAAGGTCGCTTTCTTTTATTTCGAAAACATCAACAAAGAAGAATATGTCCGAGGACAATAATAGTTACTTTACTTATCCTTTCCTTTGCCAGTGGGACATAAGGCCCCAACCCACTTCTCTCTGTCCTTAGCCATGTACTTGGATTGGGCCTAGGTGTAACCCATTGCTTCCATGTCTGCTGTTACAGTTCTTCACCAGGTGATTCTAGGTCTCCCTGGTTTCCCTTTCCTGGTGGTGTCCAATAAAGAGATGTTTTAGGTGTGCGGTGTTGTGGCATTCTCAGTACATGGCCTAACCATTTAAATCTTCGTTGTTTGATTTCTGATGTTATGCTTTAGCATTACATTTCTCTAAAAGGCTCTTGATGCTTATCTTATTTGGTCAGAATATTTTGTTGATTTTTCTGAGGCATCTAGTATGGAATGCATCTACCTTTTGAAGATCACTAACTAAAACACGCCAAATTTCTGAACCATACAGTAGGACAGATTTTACATTGCTAGTTTGGTCCTTAAACTGTACTATTTGAAGTTGCAGATTGTATGAAGTGCAGCAAATGTTGCACGTGCCTTACATAGTCTTGTCTTTAGGTATATCATTTCCTATTCCGTTATCTTTATGTATGATGCTTCAAAGGTAAGTGAAATCTTCAACACTGTCTACTGGCAGGTCATTGATTGTGATTCATATTAGATTTCTAGTGTTAATTGACATAACCCTGGTCTTATTGGTATAACCATTCAGACCAATTTGCTTTGCATAGTTGTTAAGTATGTTGGTCTTGTCTTGGAGGTGTTCACATGTTGTTGAAAATATGGCAATTTCATCAGCAAATTCTAGCTGGTTAAACATGGTCTACTGGTTGGCCCTATTCTTGTCTGATGTTGTATGTCTTTGTTTCCAGTCGATAGCCAATATAAATAGGATGGGTGACATAATACATCCCTGTTCTACACCTCATTTAAATTTAAATGAGTCTGAGACAGAGCTATCAAGGACGACACTGCATTCAAAGCTGTTGCCAAGTTTCCGATATTAACCTATCTTTGTTTTTTTTTACTTGTGACATACAGTCTTTTCTGCCGTATTTACATCAATATCTTTGATGTTATCCCACTTCTCATGTACACTACCTTCTCCATCATCAGAGTTGTTAAGCACACCAAACCGATGTTTCAATTCTAAGCAACCAGCTTTCTTGACATTTGGTTTGTTGTGTCTAGTATCTTTCTGTTCTGGTTTTCAGTAGGTGCTTTTCTAAGTTTTGGTTTGATGGTTGCTTTCAATAGATAGTGATCACTGTTTACGTCTGCACCCCTGAGTACTCGTTCATCTCTTAATGATCTACACCATTTTTTGTTCACCAATAAGTGATTTCCATGTTAGTTTATAAATGTTTTTATGCGGAAAAATGGACCCCCTATCACCAGTTTATTGCAAAAACAAAGATCGATAGCACGTTCATCATTCTCATTTTTCACCCCGCAACCATTCCTGCTCAAGACATTTTCAGCAAGAATACCCCCTCTCAATCTTTGCAATTTCCAAGCTAAAAATTACCATATTTCAAAACGATAAACGACTCACAACCCAAATTCGAACTCTGTCTGGGTCTATTAGTTCTAGGAATGTGTATGAGATTCAAAAATGTTGGATAAAGCAAAAAGATTAAGGTGCGGAAACAAAACTTTGACAGACAGACGGAAGGACTGCCAAGGATAACACTGGATGTTCCCGTTTCGTACGGCGGGGGCATACCTAATAACATTATTGAATTCTTATGACAAAATTTCAGGCAGATATTTAAGCTTATCTAGTACTTATTTCGCACATGTTTACTTACATCTACGTAGTTAGCATTTATATAATCTGAAGACTTTCCATGACCTGGTTCTAACAAAACCCGTGTATGGTCGTCTACAAGAAAAAATCATGTATGCAGTATAGTCATGACTTTACAAATACTACATGGACGTTAAAATCGTCAATATTCGTCTTTATTACGATATCCGTGCTTTTGTAAGATATACAATTTTGGTCATATGAGGTTGTTTAAAGGTACGTATACAAAAAAAGAAATTTACAAGTTAAAAAATCTTGCATTGAAAACTTAATAAATACTTACATGGAAATGTTGTTTTAAATCTGTTCTTTTGAAGATTTACTTTTTGCTGAGCCTTTGTAGTTGGGTGTAGATTTCCATATGGTATTTTCTTAAGTGTTAATAATAAAACGTTTAAACAAACATATAAGATAACAAAAAAGTTATTTAGATTAAGTGTTAAATTAATTCTGAGTGACACAATAGCAAGATTAACGGACCTGGTGGTCTAATAAAGCCTTAATCGACTGTATTCTTTGAATGAAATACATTATTTTTTTTCTGTATTAGTATACAATTATAACATAAATTTTGATAAAAATCATTATAAACCCACCATGATACATGCAGATATAATCCATCATTTTTAACAAATTGAAGGTTGTTGATTAGAACAACCGAAACAGTAACTAACATGTCATAATACAACTAGTTATATGCAAATACATAAATATACATATATACATATTTATTTTTTTCGATCATGAAGCATTTAATCAAATACCTTCTTACTTTATAGTCATCTTCTAACACTTCATTCAGATGTCTTTGGGAAATATAATCCTTCAGCTCGTTGACCTTTATACTGCCATGGTCCATGTTCTTGTCGATACTCTCTCCATCTGTAGTTTGGTTTGATTTTATCAGAATTGAAGTTGAGGTTTCTCTCTCACCCGGGTCTGTATATGAAAATTCGTCCTATATACGCATGTACATTTACCCTTGTGATTTTGATTTTGCAAAGATGCCTTAAATTAATTCAGTTTTCAAATCATGAGAATTAAACGAAAGGGCAAACTTATCTCATCAATAGAAAATGATAATTTGCATGTAAATTTGAAATTAGCTAAGATGTAGAATTACCTCTGTATAAACGTTATAAAAGTCTGAAGGGAAAATCATGTTATACAAGTGACTGTTATATGCATACGATGTGTTCGCATTTATATGGAATTGGGTTGGCATATTGAAAAAAAACCCACCAAAAAACAAACAAAAAAACAAACAAACAAATAAACCTTTAGTTTGTTGAAACACATGCGTGTATAATGCAACATAGATGAAAGCAACAGTCGTTGACCGGTGTATAACACTGCCAACTGTAACGACTAGCTATGATGCAGCTTCGTCATCTTTAAATAGAGTATCTTGAAAGTTGACAAGACGTTGAGATTTATTTCTTAATTCGAATATCCTTGGACCAAAATAAAACCACATGATACTTACCAAACTGTTATTAATTTGATAAACGATACTACATCGAAATGTTAAGAGCAATACATCAATTATGTCATGCCTATGGTCTTCGTGGTTTTTGTATCAGAGTTAGAAAATATGGAACATTTAGAAGTCCAGCAGTAGACACACAGATTTTCGATGTCAAAACATTGTTGTTGTGTTATAACGTTCAGTATCACATTTTATGGTTGATAACAGTACCTGTAAGTTATTGTTTATACCATATGTGCTATGACTTAAGGAAGTTGCTACTCAAATTCAAAATAACAAGCTTTTCATTACACAAGTATATATTGATAGGGGATAAATAAAGGAAAAAAAAAAAAAAAAAAAAAGCCAAAAGACGATATAGGTCAATGTGTTTGTTTTCGAGATATTAGCAATTAGAAATTTTGCGGGGAAATAATCTGTCTTGATTTTTCATAGCTAATCATTGACAAGTTTAAGTTTTCAAAAACTATCAAAAAATAACAAAGATTTTATAAGACTTTTACAGATGGCTTCCATTAATACATATAAAAGATTTTTAAAAAGGAAAATTGGGGCCAATGGGCAATTTTTTTAAGGCATTTAAATGGATAAAACCAGAGGATTCCGAAAATTTTACAAAAATCCAAAAACATGACAAGGAACATCCCTTATATAATCGAAAATAAATTATCATAAGGTGAACATTCAAATAGTATCATAGATTCTTTTATTTCAATTTAAACTTTTTCAGTTAGACGAATTAGTACCTGGTGTGTATTGAAAGGCCTGTTTATTCGTAATAAGTTCTGTGTTCTCTTTCTGTTCATTTGTGTCTTTCTGATTTGAATTCCGTCTTCTTTGTGACATAAAAAATACATGTTTTACAAATCAAAGTTACAGACAAAAATAACAAATAAAAATGAAAAGTGCGTGTACCCTAAGATTTGTATCTACTGTCTGTTATGTTTTAGGGCTGAGGGATGGCTATATACCCAGCGACGTCCTATCTGTGTTTTTGTTTGATGTTTTTCTTTGTATCGATCTGAATTATGTAGGTTGTCTCAGGTTATTTTGGGAGTTGAGCACTGAAAACAATAGCCTACTTAACGGTATGTTGAATTTTTCTCCAATCGGAAGACCGTTCGGTTGCCTATAGTTGCATACGTCCACTTCGTTTAAATTTTGGTTGCTAATTGTCTCTTTGGCTATCATTCTACATCTCCTTTTTTTTAATATATAACTAAATTATTATATCTGTGTTGGAAATGCATTGAACAACTTCTTTTTTATTTTTTTTTAAAAATAAATAAAATAATTTCAGATTGGTCCCCAATATTCTTAAAAAATATTCACATTAGTTTTGCAATAATCTGAGTTATTTGATACGCAATGTACGTAAATGCTTTACCGTCGGAGTACAATGCAGATGATAAACACAGCAACACATACAACTATTCCACCACTAACGATTATGACAATTGGGACTATGTCACCACCAGTCTTCTCTTGGTCTAAAAATGATAAGTGCTTAGTTAAATACTGGGTAAATACAATCACAAGTTAAACTTACTCATCAAATGTTTGTCTGTTAGTGAATAAACAATATTGATAACAGGTCTTCGGAAGTATATGATGACATTATTTGTTCCTTTTTTTTTAAACATTAGAAGATCACGAGGACTGTGTACTAATCAATGAATGTATATTACGTTGTTGTGTTGATTTATTATTGATGTGCATTGCTATCGTATATATATATCTAAGGTGTCGTTTAAAACGTAGAATCACAATCGAAAAGTCTTTTAATAAATAAGTAAACAAAGTACCTTAAGTCTTTAATATTTTACCTTTTATTATAAGTAGGATCTTGCTACTGTACCCGGTTCCTATATCATTGACTACGGCACACACATACTTTCCTGAATCTAATTGTTTCGTTTTAAATATAGTTAAAGATGGTTCTTCATTGATTGTACTTCCTTTATATCTTGAAACAGATACATTTAGTTTTTCACCATCTAGTTTCCAGAATACAACAGAAGGTTCAGGATATGACTTATAGACGCATTTTAGTTGAATGGTATCAACAGTAGAAGCTTTTATATTATCTGATGATTGATATACGAGTGAAATATCTTTAAAAAAAACCCAATGAAAACACAATCATTTTGGCACAACTTTTTGGAATTTTGGATCATCAATCTTCTTCAATTTTGTGCTTGTTTGGCTTCCTTACTATTTTAATCGGAGCATTACTGATGAGTCTTATGTATACCGACGGCGCGTCTGGGTATTAAAAAGAGGGGCGAAAGATACCAGAGTGACAGAACAGGCAAAAACTGAAAAGGACAAACAGACAAATAATAGTACACATGACACGACTTAAAAAAACTAAAGACTAAGCTACAAGAACCTCACCAAAAACTCAGGTGCTCTGGAAGAGTACGCATTGTCATATGTTTAGATGTAAGTCAAGATATGAGGCTGACTTAACTGTATCTGTTTTACAACTTTTTGAAACTTTTGACCTCATTGCTTTTCAACCTTGTACTTGTTTTGGCTTCCAAACTTAGCGTCACTAGTTAGTCTTGTGTGGACGTAGCGCACGTCTGGCGTATTTTAATTTTTTTTAACCTGGTACCTTTTGTTGATTAATATTTATTTGTTTCTATGTCCTATTTTTTCTCCTATTTATTTGTATTGTAGTCCTGTCATGTAATGTTGTCAGTTTAATGTTATAATTAACATCGCCATTAAAGCGGGAAGTTTGGCATGCCACCAACCCAGTTTAAATCCACCATTTTTATTTTAAAATACCCTGTACCAAGGCAGAGAAATGACCATTGTTATGTTATAGTTCGTTTCTGTTGTGTCGTAGTTCTCTTATATTTGATGCGTTTCCCTCAGTTTTAGTTTGTAATCCGGATTTGTTTTTTTCTCTATCGATTTATGAATTTCGAACAGCGGTATACTACTGTTGCCTTTATTTATCCTTTATCTCACCAATATAAAAAAGAAGATGTGGTATGATTGCCAATGAGACAACTATCCACAAGAGATCAAAATGACACAGACATTAACAACTATAGGTCACCGTATTTTTCTTTGGATTCTTCTTCAACTTGGGACTTTTCAAGGTCCCTCGTCATTAACTTATTCAGGTTGATTCTCTTCAACATGAAGCATTTGGTATGGGTTTTTTTTATATAGTACTAGTACCTGTACCTGCTTCTAGATTAAAACATTCTGGATTAATTGATAGCATGTTATAAAGGAAATCAAGAAAGAAAAAAAGAAAAAAAAACCTAGTGAAACCGCAAGCAACTGCTCAATGAAAACCCCCGTCCAAATACTTGACATTTAAGCATCTGAAAACGCATCAAACGGTAAAACTGACTTTTATATAAACCCTGAAACCAATATTTCAAAAACCCTTGTAATTAAGTAAAAAGAATGTAACGAAAATTTTCAACATGGATTTCATGGATTGCCATCTGTGATATAACTGTGAGTCGGAATTCAATCAAATACAGTTTGCAGCTGTATTTTTAAGCTTACCTGGTGGAAGATTCGTAGTAGTTGGAGTTGTTGTAGTTGGAGTTGTTGTGGTTGTCGTAGATGGAGTTGTTGTGTTAGTAGTTGAAGAAGTTGTGGTAGTAGTTGTTGTTGTAGTTGGAGAAGTTGTGGTAGTAGTTGGAGTTGTTGTGGTAGTAGATGGAGAAGTTTTGGTAGTAGTTGTTGTTGTTGTAGTTGGAGAAGTTGTAGTAGTAGTTGTTATTGTAGTTGGAGAAGTTGTGGTAGTAGTTGTGGTAGTAGTTGGAGTTGTTATCGTCGTTGATGCAGTGGAAGTTGTAGTAGGTACAAGAGGACTACCTACAAATTAGGTATACGGCATGTAAGCTTATATAAGGCAGGTACAAAGTTTTATATAGGGGTCAGCTGAGGCCCAACTCCGCGTGCAAAATTTTCTCGCTGCGTTGAAGACCCATTGGTTTCCTTTGGCTGCTATCTGCACTTTGGCGGGGTTGTTGTCTCTTTGGCATATTCCACAATTTCAAACTTAATTTTAATAAACAGCTTTATTACATTAACTATGGTATCTGTTAAGTCAAACTTGATTTTACATTTATGGGCTTGTGATATTAATATGAACTCTTTCATATCTTATCTATAAACATAACCTCCTATTTCATTGATATATCAATGAAATGTATAAAAAAGGTTCCAGAGTTTGTATTCAGCATGCATGGTCAATATGTAAATAAAAAGGTAAAAAAAAAACCATGAATCATTCAAGACATGAACATAAGAAAACGAGGGTCAATGTTCTCTGCCTTAGATTTATTTTACGCATTTTTTTTGTTTACTCAAAGAAAAATGGATGGGACAAAAGGAAGCCACACTTATGAAGTCTGCTCCAAATAACAAAGCATAACAATAAAATATTGATATGAGCATGGAATATTAAAAAAAAACCACTTTACAACTCAATCTTTTGAACAAATATGAATAAAGGCAACACTAGTTTTCTCGGTTTATGGAAAAAGTGTTCAGGTACATCTTTATCTTAAATATTTAACGTTTGTAATCGGGTTTCGTATTTTGATTTTCGTAGAGACAAATCGGGTATAGTTCCATGGTCTAATAGTTGATGGTATAAACTATTCTTTCGTAAGGGATAGTCTACACAATCGAACAATGATATCATTGTCATTTCAGAAAGGATATACAGTTGTTCTTTATACATTAGGTGGAACAAGATTGTACCGATAATCCGGAGCTTGATTGAATACTATGTTTTAAAATATTTGTAATTTTTGTCTTTACCTTCTGTCATCTAAAGTTTCTTATCCAACTTTGGATGAGTGGATAAAGATAAATATGGTCGTAAACTCTGTAGACATTCAGATTACGATATGTATATATTATTATATGTAGCAGTACATTTAATATATACATATTAATCACTTGATGTCAGTCGAAGTCGTCGTCGTTGACCGCTGTCCGTCATTCGTACGTCTTTCATTGAATTTAAAAAAAGAAATTATTGTTCTAAAGAAATGCACTTCAAAATAACTGTTTTTATTTTTATTTTATTTTTCATTTTGCCTATCATTTACAAAAACAAACAAACTTGAGATTGGAAATATGATAAACAGAACAAAAATATCATGAAGTACGGTTATGTTTTTTTTTTTTACATATTCTATATTAAAGGTTACATATATTTGGTCTTCTGGTTATAAAAAAAAGTGTTTCGGTGTTTTTATTATAAATTATAATTATGTACCTGATACCATCACTGTTATATTGGAACCATATTTCGGGACATTGTTTTTGTCGTCATATGAAAAACAACGATAAACCCCGGTATCATTTGTATCAACGTTTTTAATGGTTAGATTAGTTCCTTGGAAGCCTTCATATTTTTGTTTGCCTGAGAGAGTTATCCATGTGTCCCCTTTTCTTTTTTTATGCCATCCAAATACACCATTTGTAACATCTGGTATTACATTACAAGCTAAATTCAATGTGCCACCAAATGTTGCAGCCACGTCTACAAAAAAGACTCATTAATTTTTCGAAGGAAATAATCAGAACAGAAGAATCTACTTTCAACAAAATCAAAACATCAATTATGACAAACTTGAAAACCAGTATCCATATAGTATGAAACTCAAAACATCAATATGACAATGTCATTACTATAACATCAATAGAGGAACAACGCAGGCAAAATGAATACAATGTTTCTCCAGAATATCTATTCAGGCTAGCAATGAGCAATGTTCATTAATTATAAAAATCACTTTTTGGAATGTCTAGCTTATAAATTGGATCTGATAGCAACTTTATGTATTCTTATATATATATTCCCTTGATTTTTTCACGAAACAGGAGATTTAGAAAGACAATCATCCGTCCGACTTTCCTCTTGTATTATACAAAAACAAAAGCACGACAATTATATATAAGCTCACAAAAGTTTCCTTATATCCGGGTCGTGTAGTTGTTTTAGAAAAAAAAACCCTTAAGTAAATAAGTTCATAAAATCCTAACACTATTACTTTTAAGAAATATTGAGATATTCTTCCAGCTATACTGTTATAGCTTGACATAGTCTTCATTATTTAGGCTGATTGACCATGACATGTAGTTTACAGATAACCGATGCTTGTATGACGTAAAATTTAAAATTGTTAAAAGTTACAAAACCGTTCAATCATTTTTATCTTGTTATGGCATACATTATGTTGGTATTTAACAGGTTATACTTATTAGCTGGGTATGAATATGATAGACAGTTTATTGTCCCCCGCGGTTCAATTTTTTTCCTAAGGCGTAGCCAAGAGTTGTAGTTGCATCTTAGGGAACCATAAACTTACTATGCAACTGACATCAACTATATAAACAATATGTATACACGACGTCGCAACTACCGCGGTATTCTCAACAGCCACCATACCGTAGCTGCATATGAAATTCCGCGAAATACATTGACGCTTACGTTCAAATATTTTCAACGAGGTCCAATAGTTAAAACTATTGACCGGTCGAATAGTTCATTGCTTGAAATTTGAAAAATAGTCAAACTATTGTGTACTTATTTTATATAGAAAATGACAACTGAGGTATAATGATTTGACAAATTTCTTTGCGTCAGCTTAAATATTTTTTTCAACTATCCTGTACACCGACGAAAACTTGAATTATCCTTTATTTAAGTACATTTATGATTCGAACTTGATTTTCTATTGATGACAAATAACTTATACTTTTCACGAGGTTAATTGACAATTGTTGTCCATGTACATGCAAATTGTGTAAACCTGTATTGAACATAAATTATTGATATCCTGTATATATAATGCATTAATTTTATCTATTTTATCTTTTTTTTGGTCACATTTAATATTCTACATTCATAGTTACAAATAAGCTAAATTAAAAAGCAGCAAGCAATACCAAACTTTAGAATTATAAGAAGAATGAGAAGTAAAAAATGATTCAAATATTTCAATAATAATTGTAAACTATTATACTGCATGCCCGGTTTAAAAAAAGATTCATACTAAATTAATGCCGGGTGATTTGTTTAACCGAATCTGTATACAATTACGACAATTACAAAGTTATGAAACTGTAATACAGGGGCCGTGTCAACGAAGCTGTCCTAGGACTAAGACATGTCTTAGGATGTCTGAGGACACGTCTTAGTCCTAAGTCAGGTTAACAAAAGTCTCCTAAAATAAGATATGTCCTAAATTTAGTCCTAAAGTTAGGACATACAAATATGTATCTTAGGATAGTCCTAAAGGTTGCAATGTCTTAAAATATAATAAAAACAACAAATATGGCATAAACTCAATACTAAAAATACATATACAATATTAAACTATCATACTGTTATAAGAATTAAATTAATAAAACATATTTTTTTTCAATTTTTGTTAAAGATTCAATTGTATTACATTAAATTATTTTGTGCTGCCTTTTTTGAAGCCTTAAACATACTAGCATTACAGCAACATTTTGGCAACTTACCAAAACGGTGCAATATTAATTTAAAAATGGGAAAAATCGATTGTTTTTTTTTAACTAATCCTCATTCGATACATGTAATGAAATCGAGTTGACCTAATGACAAAACTAGTTAATTTACTATAATTGCAGCACTAATATCGCATTTAACAAAGTTTTGTGAATATTTACTTTTGTTTTCGTATTTTAAAATTCATTTATATCTTTTATCATATCTTTAAACAACGTATAAGTATTACCAAGGACGTATATTAGATTAGTTATACGTCATTGGTATTTCGTTAAATCTTTAACTTTTATTTTGCGTTTAATTGTTTTCCATACACATGTCATCCTCCCTCTTTTTACATATATACAATTGTTGGTGACCCTCTGCTGTTGTTTTTTTATTTGGTCGGGTTGTTGTCTCTTTGACACATTCCCCATTTCCATTCTCAATTTTATAGATACTAAAATACCATTAAATCTATGTCATAAAAATCTCTTCATGTGTTAGGATGGTCCTTGGACCATCGTAGTTAGGACTGTCATAAGACAGCTTTGTTTTACATCCTAAGACATGTCTCAGACACGTCCTAAGCCAATCCTAAATAATTTCCTAAGACATATCTTAGGACATATCCTAGGATATTTTGGTTGGCACGGCCCCAGATTTACACGCACCTATTACTCTTGTCAAGTGTAACTCATAAATTGGGTCGCTACACTTGCGCTTCGTTTAAATCTAACACTAACCAAAGCAGACAAAAGATCAAGTATTTCAAACACAAAATTGCAATTGTAGAGCATTAAGAAGCAAAAAACAAGTTACCAAACTTATAGCAAATACGAATAAGTCTATTTCCATGTAGTAAAAGAATCGTTAAGTATTGACGTTATGAAATATTCTTACAATATATGTATCAATGATATTTAAATGAATACAAAAGTGCTGACTACTGGGCTATTGATATAGTCTGGAACGCGTCTCTCAGAGTTTGCATCGACTATGTATGAGTAGTGATAAACACTCATCAAATATACCAGAATCATAATTTGGAACACCAGACAAGCATTTCATTCATATGAAACCCATCTGTCGCGTTCCAATCCTTGTAATGTAAGACCAATCAACTTATAAAAAAGACGACATTGAAGTGCATTGCAAACAAAAATTAAGAAAAAATGTGAAATACGACTAAGGTTTGGACTTTGTTATATTAAAACATAAAAGTACTGAGGTGATAATAATCTAAGAAAAAAATCAGTTCTAAATAGGAATAACCACGAATATATAAATTTGTAGGAAGAAACATATTTTATGTAAAACTAAGATATAGTGGTAATTTATATACCATGGATGCAATTTCATGATTGACAATACATGAACTTGTCTATAATTCATCGACTTTCTAATAACATAAATGGCGGACAAATTCTTACCGATTAGTAATTTCTACAAAATATTATTATTTAGGTTGTTTTTGTACGTTAACAATCATTTTATTTTTTTACCACAAAAGAAATAAAAAAATCAAACACATTAATTGACTTATATACATAGTTATTTTTCACAATCTAATAAAAAAAAAAACGTTTCATTAGCGTAACAGTTAAAATATACGTATATGTAAACGCGATGTACAAACATCATCTTCATAGATAATATAACATATTTAAGGAATGACTATAAAGTTTTTTTTTAGAAAAGAAATTACAAAAAAAAATGGGGTTCACACTGAATAACGCGCGTAGCGGGTTATTTAACAGTGTGCACCCCATTTTTATTTTATGTTATTTCGAATATACTGACAAAATATTACAGTTATTTCTTATAATTTAATTCTAAACTCCATTTTAAACCGGCGAAAATCATGAAAAAACGTTTATGACGTAATGGTCACATGACAAAATGGTGTCTATGATATGATAAACAAAACGACGTCAGCCAATCAAAACACGCATTACATCCAAAATTAAATTATTCGTAAATGTTGTTGAATATATATAATTATGTGATGCACATTTCCAAATACGATTATTAAACGAAAATAATGATTTATACAAAAGAAACAGTAAGCCGCTTTTTAATTTTATTTTTGATATCATTTTTCTTATTTACTTTGAACTCAAATTTAGCTACGAGTAGTGATATTGGTGATACAGGGATATTTTCTACCACTCGTCAACGATAATGTACAAATAAGTCACGGTAAATGCATGATACTATTCGTCATGTCACTCAAGTTATTTCTAATATTCCAATGTTTATATTCTCATTAACTTACATTTTGTTAAATAAGGTTTATTTTATTGCTAAATTGTGTATTCATGTATTCATCATGCATACATATAAGATTAAAGTACATTTGATTGTATTCGAGGGTTATAATTATACACATACCTGCAGCAGAAATGTAAAAATTCAAAATCAGTACGAGAATTATTCCCAACATTTTCTTTCCTTCATTTCTGTATAGTTAATAAGGAAGTAGTTATTGTATTTGTAACTGACCTTAAAAAAGACACTTTATTAACGAGTTTGATAATGTACCGGAATGACAAAGTGCGGTAAATTGTTTAAAATAATAAAATAAACGATGTCTATATTTTAATTTCCGCGTGGCCATTAAAGGTCTCTCGCTTATTAAAAAAAAAGACAGTTGAGCGGATATCCGTTAATTCGTTGTTTCTTTTGCAGTCCATTGAAATAAGAAAAAAAATTTTTTTTGTACAATTTCATGCTATTTTCTCAAATATTTTCGATGCATGGGAATTCATAAGATATATTCACATGTGCAGTATGATCTACATACCCTTTTTGAGCACCTAAAATCATCCTCAGGTTTTTTTGCGGTTCGTATTGCCCAGTATTTAGTTTTCTATATTGGGTTTTGTCTGTTGACTTGTTTTATCACCATTGCGTTTTGATTTCGAATTGTGAGTTTGAATGTCCCTTTTGTATCTTTCCCTTCTAATACCATTTTTGAACACTATTATAAAAAATTGAAGTCAGAAATTTTTTAATCAATTTTATGCATACTTTTCTTTAAAAACAAGAAAACGCGAGATTCAGAAAATAATATGTAAATAACAAAAATACCAAACCCTGTTGACAATTGAAAACCGAAAGGCCATTGTCAAAGGGCAAAATTTAAAGCTTAAGCACATCAAACGAATGAATAACAACTGTCATATTCATGACTTAGTACAGACATTTCCTTATGTTGAATATGATTGATAAAACATGGTCTTATATGTGGGTAAACGTCTAACTTGTATGCCAGTCGCCTTGAATGTCTTTTATATTGACAACAATGTGTCAGCAAAACAAACAGACATAATAGGTAAACATGCCAACAATTTGGCTTCAGCAGTCGGCATTGTGTTATAATCTGAATCACAAAAACCGTTTATTGTATCTGAGTTTCAAAACAATTATATATATTGAGATACTGTCAATAATTTTGTTTTTAATCAAGAGATAAAAACGTCATTCATTTTTTAATCACGAATGTTTCATATAAATCAATCATCTCAATTATACACTTTCTGTTCTAAATTTATCATTTTCTGAACAGAATAATATAAAATACCTGGATCATAGAAGTTTGTGAAAAATTCAATGAATACCCCATAAGCATACTGGTATTACAAATTTATGCAACTTTACTTAGTTGACATCTCTGTACACATCCCATTTTTTCTACCTATTATATTTGTTTATTTTAGTCACATTTTGTTGTCAATATAATGGAATTCAATGCGACTGTCATACAGTGAGAGGTTTAGCTGGATATTAAACTTAGTTTAATCAACCATTTTCTGCATAAGGATATGCCTGTTCCAAGTCAGGAAAATGACAATTGTCTTCCATTCGTTAGATATGTTTGAGCTTTTGATTTAACTTGTTTATAAACGATTTATCATGCAGTTCGGTAATTTGTTATTTTACTTTTTAAAAGATGATAGATTCATTACGGAAATTCATTCGCGAGTACTTAACTGGTATCCATCAAATTTCAGCCCAGGTTAAAGTCGTAAAAAAATTATGTTGTATATTTTAAGACAAGAAATTAAACACCACTCTTTACACCAATAAAAACACATTTTAGTTTTAATTTGATTTTGACAAAAAAGTCATTATATAGTTTTACATCCATCCATTCATTTTATATAACTGAAAAGAACTTCATAATAAGAGAAATGATATATAAAAGAATTTGTTTTGGTATGATAAGAGAGAATTTTGGATCTGATTCCTCTGTAATCCCTCGGTTATGGTCTATTGAAATTGAAACTTTTGCATATCTTACTTTAACGTTTGTGTCAGTTTAAGCGGAACCAATCATTGTCAGTCATTGATATTTTGTATTCAGCTATATTTGTAATTTGCTATCCAATGCATCAAGAACAGAAACCATATATGTGCCAACATTTAAAATACCTCACTATTTTTGCTTTTATATTTATTCGGGTAATGAAACATTTATTTTGAATTGGAGGCTGATGGATTATGGTTCAGGCAATCTATGACGAAAAGTCGTAAACATCAGTTACATTGCAACAGAAACTACCTGAGAGTTGTTGTGTCCAAGACGATATAAAATACTGACGGACTTTAAAAACGCAACATATTTTGGTAACTGTTTATACTAAATCATGATTGATCCTTATATAACTACTTATTATGCTTTCCATACTCCTTTTGGTTTAGAAACAATCCCAATATCTGACTTACATGAGAAAAACATGCAGGTAGTCATTGACTTTGACGGTTAAACAATCATTGATACAGCACAACCAGATTATTAGTGCATACACATGCACCAATGGATTTAAATATAAGAAAGACGTAACCAAACCCCTTTCGTGCTGCATTTTATTTTGGAATGGGAATTACAAAGTATAATCTAGTGTTGCGTTTCTTTAGCGTTCAGTATATATGATATACTTAAAGTGTACCAAGTTGATAGTAGTGGACAATGACGAGTTAGGATTAAAATCATTGAATTTTAGTAAGAAAATCAATGAAACATTTGAATTTTAATATTCATTTATTGATGAAGCAGCATATATAAACTTTATTTAAAAATTTAAAATTTAGAAATTGTAAAAGGGAACTGACACATTTCCTTATCGGGCAAACAATAAGATTTTATCATTATTTCTCCTAAAAGGAAACCCAAAATTTGTCAAATATAACTCTATTGTCCACAAAACAAACACAATTGCTTACGGAAACTGATAAAATTTCATCACCAGAAATAACTATTGTGAATCTAAAACTAAGATTTTTATCAGGTGCTCGCCGAAAACAGGAAACCTAAAACAATTTCAAATACAATCAGTTACGATTTATTTTTATCAATATTGTCTCTTGACAAACAAATGTTTCATACGGAAAAATCAGTCTTAATCTTTCTATTAAAAATATCCAAAATTTGTAAAGAAGTTAATCAAATGTGTATTATGAATCAAATCCAATGTAGCAAAGACTTTGTAAATGTATGTATGGATACGACTTAAATTTCGTATAGCTATGTATCAATTGTTTCATATGCTAAGAAAGAGGAAGACGCGAGTATTTTTGATAAAGATTCAGTTGAATTATTCTAACTGTTAACGTATTGGTATTTCACAAAAGAGGGACGAAAGAAACCAGAGGGACAGTCAAACTCATGAATATAAACTGACTAAAAATGAAAAAAACAAATAGACAAACAACAGTACATATAACACAACATAAAACACTAAAGAATAAGCAACACAAACCCCATCAAAAACTTGGGGTGATTACAAGTTATATATATAGCTGGTAGATTATAATACAAGGGTGGCTAAATATTGGATACTCTTGCCACTGTCTGATTAATTATATGTATGTGAAATGAGACAACTATCCATCAGTTTCAAAATTGACGAAAACTTTAAAAACCATTTACTGTAAATTACCATAAACGGGCCGTCAACCATAAACAAACACAATACCAGATCAGCACACATAAAACGCACCAACATGATCCCCCTTAACCTTGAACGGTGGTGGTGTCATAGTTCAATAAAGAAAAAAACGGACAGAAAAAAACCAGTTGTCAATGACTTGATTCATAAGATTCGCACAAAGCACCAACAGAACCCAAATGAAACAAAGATAAGACAAAAGACAAAAAGAAATGTGATGAGATAGCTTTATAATATCTTTGAATGAACTTGAAACTTAAACATTTGAACGTATAAGAGGGGTGTGTTAATATTCTGTTTGATAATAATCGAATCAGGTCAGTACTCGAATGTGAGTTAGAATATTATTAAGGATTCGAGCAAATCATCAGTTAAATTTTTCTTCGACTCATTAATTTAAAAATGTTTACAATGGCTAGATAAAATAATAATTCCTGGGCAGACGACATTTTGAATGCTTTGTAAAAACGTCTCACAATCCAACGATTCCAATGTTTTCAAAAGAAACATTTTGATTGCATATATAACAGAAAATTAACAATTATCATGTTTCTACGTTATGTGACTAAAAGTAAAATCATACAAATACTGAACTCCGAGGAAAATTCAGAACGGACCGTCATCCTCACCCTTTTAATAAGTATGTCCCGGAAGATAAATTTATGACTGATTACCATGGATAAGTTACGCTTGAAATGTGTCAATACATTGAACCTATCAAGTGATTGGGTTTCTAATATCATAAGACAACAAAAAAACAATTTTTTCAGATTTTATCCCAGGGACACAATTTTGAGCTTTCTATGAAACTTTTTTTTGTATCTGACTATTCTTTAGTTGTTGGTCAATAATTAGTAGCCTCAAACGTACCGTAATCAAATAATTTCTGAGTTTTAACTGACTATAAATTTTTTTTTGTATATGAACAAGAATGTGTCCATAGTACACGGATGCCCCACTCGCACTATTATTTTCTATGTTTAGTGGATCGTAAAATTGGGAACAAAACTCTAGTTTGTCATTAAAATTAGAAATATCATATCATAGGGCACATGTGTACTAAGTTTCAAGTTGATTGGACTTCAACTTCATCAAAAACTACCTTGACCAAAAACTTTAACCTGAAACTTGCACTATCATTTTCTATGTTCAGTGGACCGTGAAATTGGGATCAAAACTCTAGTTGGTCATTAAAATTAGAAAGATCATATCATAGAGCACACATGACGTTTTCTATGTTGTGTCATGTGTATTTGTCTGTTTGTCTTTTTCATTTTTAGCCATGGCGTTGTCAGTTTATTTTCGATTTATGAGTTTGACTGTCCCTCTGGTATCTTTCGTCCCTCTTTTATGTCTTTGTCTAAAAAAAAACTCAGGAAAGAGTCTTATACAAAACCAAAACAAACTAGGAGAGATATACAATTTTATTTATGCGAGATATAGTTAAGCACAACAAATAAAAAATGTAATTTAAAAACAAAACAATATGATAAAAAGAAAAAAAACCAGGAACGAACACACGATACAATTATAAGAAAACCCATACAATTGGTCTCTTATAGGTGTATTAGCCTTTGTTAAATTTGCACTTTTCAAAAAATTGTGCAAAATTTATCTTTGATTTAAATAAAGAAATACTTGGCATGAGTTTTATCCTGTCCAGTACTGTATAAAAAAATAATTTCACATAATGTTTCATTGCATATAAGAAAATGACCATCACAACTTTCAAATAATTCAATGAATACTTTTCATCGACTCTTTTTCGTATGCAACCGGATGTGACGTACTATGATGTCGTGGTCTTACACCTATATAAGATTAAATGTTTCCAGGTGGCAAAGTGAGTCGTTCGGAAAAAAATGCTGTTGAATTTTTTTTTAATTATCTATACTAGTTTGTACACAGTTATAACATGGTGGTCAATCGTCAGTCAATCAAAACTTCGCAAAGCATTATCAACATAAGCTTACCTTTTGATTTTTAGCTATTCAAACAACTAGTCTTATCAAGCGTATTAGTACTCAATATTATCATAATAAGTGGTATTGTAAAATAATTTTAATGAATATACATTTGGATTGCTTGTAAAATCAAAATATCTTTAAGAGCTACAGCGACAATAAATCACTAGACTTGGATCATTTGGAACAAAAGTAGTCAAAGACCAAACATCCTTTTCCTTTCTTACAGTGATTTTTTTCTTGAAACTTTTCAAAGTATGATATCATTATTTTAGAAACAAAATATGATGAATATGATGAAAACTATTTGAGAGTCACCAACTTTGTTAATCAACTATTTACACTCACAGTGTCGTGTTTCCACTATATGTAACTTATCAGGTTGATATATGAAATAATCCAATAAGGGTTCTATGAGTACGTTTTCAAATTAAGCCGTGAAAAGAATAAATCACAGACTTTTCAAAACGTAATGAATGATTTCATTGTAGTTTCAATTTTTTTTTTTTTAGAAATCAGTAATCTGCAGACGTCATAGTTCATGTTTTAACAAAAATAGCGCAAATTTGAAAGTTTGAAACCCACATTCACATTTTCGATAATATATGCATGTGCATTATTATCTAAATATAAAAGATTTATGAGTTTGACTGTCCCTTTGGTATCTTTCGTCCCTCTTTTATACGGTATTGGTAAGATTGTTTAACTGTTCGAAATCACCTACTCCATCGCTTTGTTACGACACTATGAAACCAGATAGTGATGTGATATAATGTATAGTTTCATAAGGAATCGACAGTCGAAACATAACAAAATTATTGAATAGGATCAAAGTATTTTAGCAGTTAAAAAAATGCATGTCCTTACTTTTAAAACATCCAAATGTATCCACCGTTTTTAGTGTTATTTGTTATGACTTTATGGTTAATTCAATCGGTATTATTACTACAGGAACCTTAGTTTTGATTTGTTTATAATAAAAATGAGACAGTCACTCTAAAAGCAGATACATCACTATTGTAGAACACAAGTCGTGCTATACCTTGTTATATGATTGGGATAGTTAGGCATCACCGAAGTATATTAGTACAATATAATTTTATTAATAGATGAGGATGAATTTAACTGTATAAAAATAATTATTTATAAGTTTTATTTTCGCTCTTAATATGGATGAAATATTTGCCACAAATCCCTATGCAATCAATAGTCAACTAAAACTATGTGATACACGTTAATTTAAAATCTTGATGAATATAAACAGCCGGCATTTAACCAATAAATGCTAATAATGATCACTAAATTAACATTTAAAGCACTTGAAAACTTGTTTGGTTTCTTATGTGTACATCACTTATATTTAAGTTTACAAAAACAATAATAATCATATTCATTAAAATCCCTGAATAAAACCACTACAATTCTTTTCTTGTCTTGTGTTTGTTAAATTTTTAAACAGAATTCTATGTTTTTTCTTTCACCTAGGACAATGTACCATGTCTTTGACACTTGTCTATACGATAACTACATCTTTCCTCCAGGTGTCATTCGATAGCGGCTTTTATATATTTTTTGAATTTTGCAAATAAAACCTGACGTCTTTTATCGTGTCCCCCAGCACTGATTGAAAATTGCCGTAAAAGTTATTGACGGATCACATATTCTCGCTAAACAAAGGCAACAGTAGTATATCGCTATTCGAAATTGATTAATCGATTGAGAAAAATTCAAATCCGGGTTACAAACTAAAACTGAGGGAAACACATCAAATGTTAGAGGAGAACTACGACACAACAGAAACATAACAATAAAATGAAACACACACAGAAACGAACTAAAATATAACAATGGCAATTTTCCTGACTTGGTACAGGACATTTTAAGAAAAAAATTGTGGGTTGAATCTGGTTTTGCGGCTAGCAAACTGAGTCGTTCTGCAACTTAAAGTGGACATGTTTTGGCGAATAACAATTATCAGATAAGGTTGGGGGAAGTCAAATTGAACATGCTTGTGCAATCTGGAATTTTAAATACACACTTGGGCAAAATACACGATCATATTTTTGTGTATCCGACACTTTGGGGGAATGTTCAAATCATAATGGAAAAATATAATCATACAATATAATGGAAAACAAAGAATAATGAGTTTTTTTTAAAATTAACATAAAAAGACTTATTCAATGGTGTATAACTTTTGTTTTTCTTCATATCAAAATCACAGTAATGCATTCTATTTGAACCAAAAATTTTCTTCTGATAGCAAGCCAAACCTCAGCACTTTTACAGGTTGGATCGGAATTCTTAGCAAGAAGTCAAAAACGTTATCTGCGTTCACATGTTTTTCTTGTGATTGTAATGAAACTACACCCTGTTATATATATTTATATAAGAAAAGATTGATTGAAGCATATTGATAAAAAAAACTAGTTTTGCAAATCATTCGATAAACGAATATGTATGAAGTGTCTCCAAGTACTGTGTCCATTACTTCGTAACAAAACTCATAATCTTCCTGTAATAGAAAACATTTTTATTTTTAAATTTGTAAAAATGGTTGGGACAACATTGTACAATAAAACAAAAAAAATCGTGAATATGTGTCCTATGTACATCTATCAACAGTTAGTACCTTAATGTAACTGTAAACATGTGCATACAAATAAATGGAGACATGTGTATATTTAAAGTGAAAACCACCATCAAATAAACTTCAGCACATTGATATATGACTTGATACTATTTGAAGCACACATTTTGTAAACTTCTATACATTTTAAACACTTTTGGATTGTGATAATTTTTAGGAATATAAGATGCAGTATAATGTAGAAACCGAATTATTCTAAAAAGCAAAACGCTAATAGAACCTCCAATTGTTAAGTTTATGGAGCTTCATATTGCTGGAACCTCTATATCTTAAGTATAAACAAATCGTGAGAACGTCAAAACCTTGGTAGCAACACATTAAGAGAATTTATAATGTTCAGTAGCGTACAAAGAACGTTTAGTCCTTTGAAAAATAAACGTTCATCAGAAAATGGTCAAGAAGTATAGATTCTAAGTGCTGACGTCGTTTCTCATCTGAATAACGGGTTTTAGATTTCTTTTGTTTTGATTTGTCTTCGTACTGTTTTTATTGTTTTTATTGTTTAGTTCATTTTGGTAATATCCTTTTGGTGTGGCTCGGTATTTAACCATCCTGCGATTGTGTTAATGTTCTGTGGTCACTTTTTGCTTATGTGCCTTGTCTATAGAGTGTCTACATTCTTTTTTATTTTTCTTTGTAGTCATAATTGTTTGCTTCTATATTGATTAGGATTATTAAAAAATATTGACAACTGTTTCTTTTTGTTTACCTTTTTACGTATGACGTCTGTTTGTTTATGCTCACACATTGTTGTCAATATAATGGAATGTTATGCAACTGTCATACAAGTTAGAGTTTGATCAAGCTATAAAACTAGATTTAAACTGAAAATGTCTACATAGAGAAATACCCGTAGTAAGATAGGAGTATGAAATTTAAAATTTCATTTGTATACATTGAAGTGTTTCAGGTTTTAGTTTAGCCACTTGTTTAGTGACTGTCAGTTTTTGAATTTGCTATTTTTGTTGTTACACTTATTTGTAAACCAACGGATGTACAATAGCAAATAAATCTTAGATCCTGTTGGTTTTGAGTAGCAACACATTGTCTAACTTATTGGTTCTAAATAACAAACTCAGGAAGATCAAAAGTGTTTGTGTTGTCTTTGGTCAAAAGAAAGAAAGCCGTTTCCGAAAGTACGAATACCTCACGGCTTATGGGAATAAGTTGTTCCCTTTTACAGACAAATATTAATCCCATGGTATTGGACAATTGAACCTTTCTTGTGAATAAAGCTACAAACAAATTGGTTATCGTGTAAATGTTTTACAACTTGTGTGAATATTCATTCAAGTGTGTCGGTATTGTTATTTGCAACGGAGTTACTAAAAACGATTTTAATAAGTCATTATCTCTTAACCTTAATAACATTGAAGGTCAAATAGAATTGTCTTTGATTTGACAAAATGGATTCTTTGACTGGGACAGTAACCTGTCACGTTATAACTAGGTTATTAGAAGAATATCAAATATATATTTAGAACATCAACAACTTACAAATACTTTCATGAAGTCGTCTTCTATTCTTTTGAGTAATGTTGCATATTCCAACAACGAAAATGTCGTCTCCCTTTCGATTTCTCTGACAGAATGAAGACACACACTGACAGCTCCACAAACAGAAAAGCCTTTCCCTTTGCTTTAAAATATATATTAAAGATAAAAATAGTAATGAAGCAATTGCAAGTGTAAAATAATTTCATGAAATAATGAATTCGACTATTCAAGTTAAAAAACAGCTGCCTTTTTTAGATTATATTTTATAAGATAATGAGAAAGCTACACAAAACGTTCATATATTGACCCAAAGCAAAACATTAGAATCGTAACTATATCCCTTCTGAATAAGTTTGTATAAAGGTTTTGTTAGGTTTTGAGGTGAATGCCGACATTTTTGTGCTTTGTAAATAGTATTACCATTTGATTTGATAAGATTTGATGTAAAAATACCTGAACGTATATAATGTTTGCATGTTGATTTATATTTACGAATGATGACCTTGCACCGATTACAAAATGTAGTAAATGTTCTAACTAGTTTGTCACATAAAAAATTCTAGTGTTAGCATTTTTCAGTAATACAGAGATTTCTTTCGTTAAAATCAAATAATTTGTTAAATACATGAGCGTATGTGTACATCATCTTTGTTTTGAAAAACATAAATCTCAGATTTTTTTCGACTGTCAAATTTTAAATACATTTGATATTTAATTAGTGTTGCTATTTTGGGCAAACATCGTCCATTTTCATCCTGCTTTTGTTCTCTCTGTCCCGCCAATAACTGTGTGTATAAAAAAGAGCTGTAAGACTTTACCTTCCAATTAACTGAACTGGTTGACCCTCTTCCACTTTAACTTTATCGAGTAATGAACAGATAGTTTCTACCGGAGGATGAGTATCAGAATCATCCCATTTAACTGTTTTGAAGATTTTCACGGGCTTCCTTGTTTTTGTTTTCTGTAACATCAATTTTTTTGAATTTTTTTATTTACATAAACAATTTCTTTTGACAAATAAATACGACTGACAGAATTTTGGTCACTGTTCGTCTTAACTTCATTTATTGCATCTGAATATAAAAAAAAATCAAATCCAGTTATAGAAGACATTGACACCGAATTACGGTTGGTGAATGTGTAACAGGAAACTAAACGCGGTTGCCACACTTGGTCTTCACTGTTTACATACTAAGCCTTATCTTCCGTTTGTTTCATTTAATTAACAAACAAAATAATTATATATACACAGTACATCACGAGTTTTAAACATAACAAATAATTATATATACACAGTACATCACGAAATTTGAACATAACAAATAATTATTCATAAGGTTTACATGGTTTCAGCATGTGCAGGTTCGGACATTTTGTTTGTTTACCTTATAGTTCTTTCGACATTCGCTTGACTTTTCTTCCAAAAAATATTATAAACAGTGCTTTGATTTAAATACGTATGTTTCTCGTTTTTGGAGTCACCCACTAGTGTTCGCTATTTAATGCTTTTCAATCGAAATACTAGCAATAGCATCATTTAACTCACCTTGTCATATAAAGAAAACCTGAGCAAACATATGTTGTCATTCATTTTCTCGGAAGATTGCATTTCTATTTCTAACATTGCCACCGTGAAAACATCGTCTTGAGTGGGATAAAAACTGGAACTCTAGATAAATTGTCACAATAAAAAAAATATATACATAGATAAAAACTGGAACTCTAGATAAATTGTCACAATCAATATATATATATCCATAAAAGGTTAATGTTTCAAGGTAGTTATTTAGTTAAACTAAACCAAATTTAGAGTTGTACCGTTACCTATTAAACAATACGAGTTATAACATCTAAGCCCATGTCATCAACTTATGCTAGAAATGTGAGAATGGTATACTAAAACCAAACGTTTCTTTCTCTATGCTAACAATTTCAACGTCAAACATAACCATATCAAGTGCATTATATATTTATAGAAAACTGCAAATTAATACTTTTGTTAAAACATGTCATTCAAATAATGATGTACCTATTCATTCTTTTGTACAATCATAATTATATTTTCGAGTCGATTATTAATGATCACACTCCAGAACTGTTCCACATTACCATCGTCAGGCAAACTACTAAATACGAAAATATCATCTGCACTCCGCTACAATCATAGAAAGAATAAATGATATCAATAGTTGAAGTAAATACATAGTGACGTAGAATAGTTTTTTTTCAATATAACAAATACTTTATGACATTTTACGGAAATCTACAACAGTTATATATTTTCATATATACTTGTGTCAAGAACACTAACAAACTACAAACTAGAGTCAGGTAAATGTGTTCTTTCAATTTTCAGTCAGATATTTCATGTTAGAAAAGGAAAGGCAAAAGAAACCAGAGAATCACTTAGAATTTTTAGTCGAAAATAAAAATCGAAAACACCATGGCTTAAAAAGAAAAAGACAAACAAACAGTAGCACACAAAACAGCACATAGAAAACTAAAGACTTAGCAACACACAACCACTCCCAAAACTGAGGGAAGTGGTAATATCAGGTGCTCCGGAAGGGTAAGTAGATCCTGCTCCACATGTGGCACCTGTCGTGTTTGTACAAAACCGGTTATAAGTCTTATTCGGTAGGTTACATTCGTATAAGGTGACGGGATTTATTTACGAACAAGAAGTTGCCGGGCAATTCTTATTACCTGGTACTATATGCATTTCTGATTTTATGACAATGACCTTAAAGAAATATTTTAATGTTTGAAAACATAGTTACCGTACCTTTATATACAACATCTTTGATTCTGCTGTCGATGCCCCTAGATTCAACAATAAATACATATATTTAAATTAGACAATGATTATTGTAAAGCACTAGTAGTTTGATGTGCATTAACTTATATGGGACCATACACTAAAAATGATTTTAATTTTGTTACGGAAAATGAGTTAGTGTTTTCTAAAACGTGAAAACTTATTGTTTGAACTAAATATCGATTTAAAGTACTAATTGGGATGTCTTTTAATAAAGAACTTGGTCATCGTCTTATTTGCATAAATATAAAAAGGACTTTGCATTTGTTTTTTAACTGGGTAACTACAACAAAATCCTTATAAAAAATGACACATTTCGGATCGTAAAGATATTTGACTAAACATTTTTTCTAGTTCCTAACAACATTCTTTCTATGTTCTATGGTAAATAAAGAAAACAGTAGTATACTGCTGCTGACCTTCAATGTAATATATTTAAACCAGCCGTGTAATCCAGATGTAGATTTCTAAAATTCATAAAGACCTGTGGCACAATAATCGGTAGCGATCTTTCCAAATTTGCAATTTTCTACATTTTACATAACTATTTTCGATGGTTGATCGACGACTCAAACTAAATCTATGACTAGCGTGATGATCAATTGTCAATTACCCATTTATCAGCAGAAGCATACCTTCTGTCCAATTGTAATACGTTTTGATATCTGATTTGTTACGTTACGCTCATACATGTTCATCCTATACATACTTTCTTTAAAAACAAACTGAAGAAACTCTCACAACATCAGTGTCACTGTCATTAGCACGATATGTTAATTCTGTTTCTTATCTCTCTCGCGATATTTGATCGACATCCTGGATCTTAATATACAAAAATGAACCTCTCATCTATAATAACCGATTATGTCTTGTTATCGATTAACTGTGGATTCGCAATACAGGTAATACAGCAGGAGACACTTGCCCTGTCGAATCACCCGATCTCAGTCTTATAGGGAACATTTTATGTTTGCTACTTGGATTTGTATTCTTAATCGATTCATGAAATTTGAACATTCTTTTATACTGAATATCTTTTTTTGGGATTAGCAAAAGTGAATCATAGCTCTCATAACTTCTTATTTCATACGTAGAATTCAAATCAATTTTGAGATATAGGTTAACAAATGAGTAGAAAAATATAGATTTTAGAAGCAGGAAAGAGATCACTCGCATAATATATCAGAATATCGTTTACTGCAAATATAACAGAGGGATAGGGATTGGTAAAACTTACCCGTTTCGTTTGTATAGACCACTTCATCGTTATCGTTGATTAAGACATCAACCTTCGAGCCATTGGATTCTAAGAACTTTTAAAAATGATAAATTGTAAAACTTACATCTAGTACAATGGCAATAATGTTCCTGGTTTATACAAACAGGAAGTGACAAAAAGTATGTATTTGCTAAATTATTTATGAATAGACTGAGTTGTTCTGTTATTGGTGAACGGACTAATTTTACTATGTATATTTCATTTCAAGTGATAACAATACACAGGTTGCTATTGCGTTCCTGTCATTCTCCTCACTACAATGCCATGATGCGGCCAAAAGACATTACATGGTTAATGGGTAAACTTCAGTAAACGAGACATCTCATGACGTCATCACCTCTTTTTATTTACTAATTTATTATTGGACTTCAGGCCTCGATGGGCCAATTGTTCTAAGTTGTCGAACTACTGTATTACTATCCTGTCAACACCGAGGTTGTGAATTCGAATCCAGAACGTAGAAGGTGCTTTCAACTGTAGTCTTTATTGACTTAGCTTGTCAGTTTTCCTGTCCAAGGCCGGGAGTTCTCTGCAGACACACTGGCTCCCTCAAACAAACAAAACAGAGGACAAGTTAGTGTGTCTAAAGAAACATATGGCTGATAAGCGAATCAGCATGGACGGGCGTGATACTTTTTCAACAGCTTAATTGCAAAGTGTTAAGCTAGATTCATGGGTTAAAACACCTACAGCTTTTTTCAGCCATTATTATGTTTCTTCTGTAAGACAGAAAGAAGCATCACATAAAACTTCCAATGAATAACTATAATACCAAAATCTTCTGAAACTTGTGAAAGATCTGAAATTTCTGATGGACAAATTCTGAAAATATCCATCCCAGTCTTTCGTAGTTTCATAATTACCTTTATTTTGTCAAGTTTTGCTATTTTTCCTGTGAAACTCACCATAAATTCTTCTCTCATTTTTGCTTTCTGTAAATCTGCGTCACCTATACGTTTTGTTAACCCAGAAACCTTATATCTTTCAAGCAGAAAATGATCTTCCAGCAAAGGAGTATCCTCTAAAGTAACTTAAATAACGTTAGCAATAATCACAACATAACGTTATTTGTAAAGTGGATTTGCTGATAAACCTAAGTTAGCAATAAAGTTTACATATGTCTTACATATACAAATGTGGTGAGGAATTGACGAAAAACAAATCTTGTAAAATTGGCTATACGTTTAAACTAACAGTGTTATTTTTAAGTGTATAGTCGAATATTATTTAATAGATGTAAAAAAAAAAAAAAAAAGAAAAAAAGAAATAACGGAATATTTGATAAAAGTTCACGAACTGTAACTTATAGAGACCTAGGGTTTGATGATTATATATATATAGATACTTGTTGCATCAAAAGGTTTAGAGTTCAAGTTCAGAGGTTAAATTACATGAACGTTAATTGTTTTTTGATATGATTGCTTTCTATGAAAAAGTGTGAAATATATTGATAAAAGACTTTGCCAGATTGTTGGTTACGAACAATTGCAACTTCAACATGTTAAATATATTTGGTTCTTAAGAGACTTTTCATAGGTTTTTTCACATATAAAATGTTGAAAAAAATCGTTTGTCACTATAATGCCTTAACCATAGATAATAGAGACCTATGGTATTTTCGTATTGAGATCCATCATCTATTAACTTGAATTTGAAATCAAGGTTGGGGTATATTTAAATTTACATATTTTGACCTTTACTGAAAGTTTTATACTGGTATATGACAAAGTCACTTTAATCATCTTCTTCGGCTTGTGTTGGCAAACAGATAAAGCTAATGATAATATTTTGGTGTTACCAGTGTAAAGTAACATATCTTAAGGAACTAAAAAGAACACTTTTTAACTTGTAGAAGATAAGATTTTATATTAACCGTATATTTTGATAAACATTGCGAAAAAAACTATGATATGAAAACGGACCTGACTTTCTTAAACCGGAAGAAGCTTGTATGGCCTTTTTGTGAGACAAAAACGTATTCTAAACATTGTTTTTTAGAAATACGTATGAACTAGTTTTTTTCCCATCGAAACTGACTATTTGAACTGGAAATCGTCTTTTTCGTAAATATGAGTTTTGTCAGGTGGTAAACAGTTCTACTGATCTGTGAACAATTTGTTTATCTTTATTATCATTATTCATTTGTAATATAGTCGACAATATATACTATTTGATGCATATTTTGATTTTTTTAAGGTAATACTAGTATAGAGATTAATTATACTTTGTATACTTACATTGTTTGTGTCTGTATTTTGCTGCGTGGCGGAATTGCAATATTCATGATAAGTGTCCGTTTTACCGTACGCATGAGATTCCGCTGATATAAAATAAGTGAGATAAGTCATAATCTTATGATATTCTGCTCACAGTTATATATACAGTCACTTAGTTGTTATAACTGCCATACCTCTCATCTTTATGGTCTTTATTGTATAATTGTGCAAATGACATTCAAACAACATTTCCTCACTATTATTCTTTTATGTTTGTTATTTTTTGTTGTTGTTGTTGTTATTTTGTCTAATGATTTTATCTCCATAAGTTGTATGAGTTATTATACACTAACATATAACTATTGATTTCAATGAAATATTCAGTGTTTTGATATTTATTGCTATATGTTTATTAATGTTTGTATCTATATAGATTACATTCTTTTTAGCAACAAATGTGAATCTTACCATTCATCATCTCATTTGTTTCGTAGTTTGATTCTTGTCTTTTCTTTACGTGTCTCCTAGTATCAATAACAATGAAACACGTTCATGATATTTTGGTTGCATAAATTGCTTGACATATATTATGATTCTTTCTCGCAAATTTTTCAAAGGGGCACTAGCTGTCAAATTCATGTTCACAGATTTTAATCAAATTCTCATATTTTATTCATAACAATGTAAAACATTTATCCAAACTATTAAAAGTCTAAAATAAATAATAATAAGGGCACGAGCATAAAAAACTTAGCTTCGTTTCGTGTGTATTTTCGTTCAGACGCCATCTAATTAATTATCGAGTTGACCTCTAAAGTCGTGCGATGACCTTATAAGCGAGGTAAACATACATAAAGATAAAAATAGATTAAGCAAACTCGTGCTTTTGGATTATTCTAGGTATATTTAATTTCATATTATAGATAAAAAATAAATGTAAATCATCGTTTTTACCTGTATAAGAATGTATTTTTGTGGATCTAATCAGTGAATAAAATGATTTATCTTTGTTTCACTTTCAATGCTGACATAATTTTCCTTTAGATAACTTTACACATACAATTCACGTGTTATTCATCTCAAACAAAGAGGTTAAATCAAAATCAATGTTTTTTTAGCTAATTTTGACAAAATTGAACCGCACTGGCTGCAAAAAGCTAATTATTATTTCACTATTTGCATGTCATTATTGATTGAGCAAAAAAAAAAGGATTCAAATTGTACACTTCTAAAGTTAACTAGTTAGTTTGTTTGATTAAATGGTATTGGAATAAAAAATACATGTCATGATATATGTTACTCATCATTAGGTATTTTATGGTGGAAGACATTTTGCTTTTGTTATGATAATCATTTATTTCACCGATTTTGTTCCTAAAACATTTCTTTTGTTTTGCATCATTTCGATAAAATATTTTGTAAATGCAAACAAACTGTTATTGTGCTCTTAAAATTTACCCTTTCTAACCCAACAGTTTTTAATATTGGAGTTATCTACTCGCATACTGTTTTTGTTTTGTTAGCAGGTCATCAGTGAGAGTCAATCTGATTGTCTGAAAATTTGACAATTTTTAATATATACATTATTCCTTTTTTTGTTAGTGTTGTAATGTTGGTTTTACTCACTCAATTGTAAGTCATTGATACCTTTAATCAATGTTAAAGTTCAAGTTCATATAGCAGTTTGTATCAAAAAGTCCGTTACTATGAATTTTGGCGTTTTGGTTTACTTGCAGTTCAGTGTTACTGTTGTTCCGTTTATTTTACTTTTATAGTTGATGTGTTTCCATAAGCTACAAATATTCTCCGTTAACATAGTTAAATTACCCTTTTCTCTTTATGAACTATCATTCCTTACCTTATAATCACAATGACTGTACACAATATCAAGAAAAAAACAGCAACACTGGTACCAACAATAACAGGTACTTTTTCTGCAAACTGTGGTTGTTTTTCTATATTCCAAAAAAGAAATGTTATATCAAAAACTATTCCTTTACTTAGACATAACCAATTTGTGTTCCTATGAATAACCCTATCAAATAATGCAATTTTAATTCTGCGGCAACCAAATTGACATAATATATATGCAGCAACTACCAAATCGACACAGTTCAAATTAAACGGCCACATCATGGACACAATACCAAAGTAACAAGATGCCAATGCAGTAAATGTCAGATCGACGTTACACTGATCTATCTAAAAAGCTACAAAATCAATACATTTAAACAATTGTCACCACCAAATCTACTTAATTTATATTCATCGTCCACCAAATCGACATAGTGGCAACGAAGAAGCTACTACCCGACATACTATAAATAGACAATACAATCAAACGTAAACATTCTTTAGAAATAAGTTTCTACAGTATGTAAACGTAAGTTACAAAAGGAATGAACACGACCTTGCACAATTTTGCAGTCCCAATCCTTATTCGCTTAAGGACCAACACCATATTTTAATTTAGATTTAAATACGACAGATATATCCAGTATTGAATACACATAAAGAAATTGCATAATTATACTAGATTTTTCAAAAACTTTGCAGTTCTTTTAAAGTTTTTAGCTAGTCGATGCACAAATAAAAAGAAGTTCAGTATTCTTGGTAAAAACAACTTGATGTCAATTTCCCCAAAAAGATTCACCAAGTACGTTCAGGCTCCCCTATGTAGTTTGTTGACACATGTGTTTGCCTTTAGTAATTTTACTGTTGGTACTTGTGTTATTTAAGTCGTTTTCTCAGTTTATACCCATTAGTAGCTTTTACCTTCATCTGTTTTAAAAGCAACGATACTAAAATCGTCTAAGATTAACTTTCGCCAGATGAAACGCAATTTTTCGTTATTAAATTAAACATTTTGAATGTCACTTAACTTTCAAAATAGAAATGTATCATTTAAAATTGAACCTACTGGCTACTTGACAACTGATATCTAGGAAAACGCTACTAAAAGAACAGCTCTGTACAACCTCGCAAAACATAATGAAGTAGGGATATGGAAAAAAACCACTTATTCTCAAAAGTATTAATCATTTAAGTTCTGACTTCTTGTACGTGTCCGGGTCCTCATTCATTTCTGGGTACTATGTGCTATTCATTAGATGTTTTGTGTGTAGACTGATAATTTAAAGTTTGACCTGTATCATTATACATAGTCTTAATCAATAGTAAAGACTATGACAATAATAAAAACGTCTTTCAAAAATCATGCTAATTGAATAAAGTATCTTAATTCTTTGATATCTTGCCTTTTATCTTTAGTTGAATTTCGCTACTGTACCCAGTTCCTATTTCATTGACTACGACACATACATAAGTGCCTGCATCTAATAGTTCTGTGTTATAAATAGTTAAAGATGGTTCATTAATTGTACTTCCGTTATATTTTGAAACTGATACATTCAGCCTTTCACCGTCTCTTTTCCAGAATACAGCGGAAGGATCCGGATATGACTCGTGGACACATTTTAGTTGGACAGTATCACCAGTAGAAACTTTGATAGTATCTGATGATTGATATACATATGGATTATCTGTAAAAAAATGAAACAAATGGTTATTCGTTTGCTAAACAAGCTAAGTACCCTTCTTTTTTTTGGGTGTACATGCATGCACCCAAATTTCAGATACAAAAAATCTAGTACACATGATATCCTACCACTTTCCAGAATTGATATCCCCATTAGACGCAAGATTTTTTTTAAAGTCTATATATATGTTTCAATTCAGCATAAACCTATAAAATCAAACAGAAAAAAATGAATTCCGAAAAAAATTCAAAAAAAAATGCACTATTTTGTTTCCCTCTATGTTTTGAGTTGCACCGGAAACTGGAGTTGTAATACAAGACTAGTACCTATAAGATTATTTCTGAAAAGTCTGCATAATTGTATATGTATGCAAGTTCGTTTACTTCTATATTCATCAAGTTGCATTTTAGAAATGACAAAAACTTCTTAATAAATTGGAATTTACTGTGTGTATATATAACGCTATCATAGGTTTGAACGTAGTTTTCAGTTTAGACTCGTTTTGGCTTGTATCATAATTTCACTCCGGTTTATATATATATATATATACGAGTTTAAATTGAAAACTACGTTCACACCTATGATTACGTTGGATAAAAACTGCAATTTTTATACGTGTGCAAGTAAAAACAAATTTCGTTGAAGAAGGGTCTAAATATAGCACAAACAACATTCTCCAAAAGACCACAAAAGTGAAAAAGTATACATTCAAACAAAACGCATTTGACTAACAGGTCGAACAACTGATGCTCTTTAACCCTGCTGACTGCCATTGACGATTGCCAAATAAAATTGATCACAAGATGTAACAAAATGGATCTTAATATAAATTTAATACTAAACAGAAAACGTTTAACTAGTGGCCACGATGTCATGCACAAACATAAGGTGTCAATATTTTTTTTGTACATCAGATCCAGATTTCGACAATAAGACAATAAATGTCTCTTCAGTGATGTTAGGGATCAAAACGGTATTTGGAAGGCCATATAAAATTTACCCTCATTTTTAGATAGACTCTTGAATTTTAAGAGTCAATATAGGATGAACGGATCATATAAACCGGAGGGAAAATATGATACAAGCCCAAACGAAAAAATATAAACAAGTCTTAATTGAAAACTACGTTCAAACCTATGATTGCGTTGGATAAAAACCGCAATTTTTATACGTGTACTATATATATAAACTAGTGTCGCTCACCTTGGTGTATGTGCATATTAAACAAAGGACACAGATGGATTGATAACAAAAATGTGTTTTGCTGATGGTGATGTGTTTGTAGATCTTACTCTACTGAACATTCTTGGTATTTACAATTTTCTCTGTCTATGATTAACTTGGCCCTTTAGATACAGAGGAACCCAACAACCAGTTTTCAAATTCATCTGCAAATTTCTGGGCAGATAGATATTGACTTGATAAACAATGTAATCCTTTGTCAGATTTGCTCTAAATGCTTTGGTTTCAAAGTTATAAGCCAAAACCTACTTTTTACCCCTATGTTCTATTTTTAACCATGGCGGTCATCTTGATTGGTTGGCTGGATCACCGCACACATTTTTAAACAAGAAACCATAATAATGATTATGGCTAAGTTTTGATGAATTTGACCAAGTAGTGTCAGAGGAGAAGATTTTTGTAAAAGATTACAAAAAATTACGAAAAATTGGTAACAAACGACTATAAAGGGCAAACACTCCTTAAGGGGTCAACTGACAATTTTGGTCGTGTTAATTTATTTGTAGATCTTACTTTGCTGAACATTAATGCTGTTTACAGCTTATCTATCTATAATAATATTCAAGATGATAACCCAAAACGGCAAACATTCCTTAAAATTACCAATTCAGGGGCAGCAACCTAACAACCGGTTGTCCGATTCATCTGAAAATTTCAGGGCAGATACGAAGACGGACGATGGACAACGGACGCCAAGTGATGGGAAAAGCTCAATTGGCCCTATGTTTATGGCCAAGTGAGCTTAAAATTGGGTAAGACCTGCAGCCTTTAAACAAAAAGTAAGAATTTTAATTGAAAACTAGGATTGTTTTCCTCTTCTGTCTATTTAATTTTACTCTCACATTTTTTTCAAACATAGCAATTAATGCTTATCTGGTTTTGATTATATTGTCGTCACTCGTGAACTTTTATTCAGATAAACCTATTGCCAAAATATTAGTTGTTTCCTTATTTCACTGGCTATTCAATGCTAATATGATAATGCATTTCTAACCTCAAAACATACCCAACAGTTTATGAAAAACATGTAACCCCCAATTGTTATCTGCTTTTTTGATTGAAACAGTATTATAAAGTATAGTCTATACTATAATATATGTTGGAAAACTCAATGAGACTCTTTAAGTTTTATAATTTCGACTTACAAAGAATTTTGAGTTCGACAACTTCCGCAGAATGTCCGAACGCATTTTCCAATTTACATGTGTAATATCCGGCATCATTTCTGTCAATATTCTTGATAGTCAGTGACGGTTCGGATAGTGATCCACCACTGTATTTTTCAATTCTATACGACCTTAGCATATTTGAACCTTTTAGCCAGTATAAATCTCTATTTGGAAGTTCCGTCTTTATTTTACATTCTAGAGTTATATCTTGTCCCTTTATGGCGACATAATATTCTTTCGATATGGTAGTCTGCAATATGTCTACAAAATTATTATTAATAGTAAAAAATTTTTTTTGCATTTATTTGTCTCAAATACATAATCCTGTTTTTCTCATATATAGCATGTATATACCGATAGATGGCGCAGCATTAATATAACATATATTCAATGTTTCTGCCAAGGGTGGAAAAGAAGGGTATGGATCGTAACCATGGCTAGTAAAGATAATTATTATAAAAAAAGTCTACCAGTTGATGCCGAAAAACAATAGGAATTCAGCTTACTGTCCATTTTTGGGTGCCAATATCGACATGATGTTTGAAACTGATCATAAGAAATTTTACAATTTTCTATAACAATTCCTGCAAAGTTTGATATATTTTTTAAGTCATCGAATGATTAAATTTAATTGATTTTTCAGGGTACTTGAACAAATAATTGAGATTGAAAAGGTGAACATATTGCTGGTTTTTTTTGTATGCTTAATCTTTGAACGACTGGTATATTTTCTAGTACATGATGGTTTCAATTTTCAATAAAATTGAAATATACCTAGTTGTGGCATTCTTTTTTTGCACTCGGTGTATACCTTGCTTACGCTTCTTATATTACCTGGACATTTATTTATAGAACATATTTCGGCCTGCTGATTGGCACCACTACATATTGATCCACCACGAGATGGAGGAGGATTATTACAAGTCCTGTGTCTAAACCTTTGATCACCTCCACATGTCACTGGACAATGATTCCACTCTCTCCATTCTCCAAAATATCCATTAACTAAAATTTAAATTGATATTCATTATTTATTATAAATGCACTTACTAAACACAGAAATTTGAATATGTCGAAGTCATTTTCTCTTTAAACATTACAAATTGATATCACGTCTTTATAACCATTATGTTGACTTTTTTGTAGATCTCACTTTTCTAAACATTATAGTGGTTTACAGTTTATCTCTATCTATAATAATATTCAAGATAATAACCAACAAGAGGCTGTCACAACGACAGCAAACCGGATTTATTAACATTTATTTGTGTCCTGGCAATATCACAAGAACCATTACTGATGAATGCTGAAAGTGAAAATCATAAATATCAAATTTGACCTCCATTTTGTAGTCAGTATCAACATATTAAAATTTGAAAAGCTTAGATTGAACGGTTCATGAGTAAAGGCAACAATGTGAATGGAAACGATTCTTTCAAGAACCATAACTCCTGAACGGTAAAAGTCAAAATCGTCATTATTGAACTTGACCTCTATTTTTTCATCAGTAACAACATATCAAAATTTCAAAAGCTTTGGTTGAATGGCTCATCAGAAAATGCACTGACACGACTAGAAACACCATTTTTCAATCTTTCAAGAACCATAACTCCTGAATGGTAAAAGTCAAAAGCATCATTATTAAGCTTGACCTCCATTTTGTCATCAGTAACAATATATTAAGATTTGGGAAGCTTTGGTAGAACAGTTCATGAGTAAATGCACGGACACGACTGGAAATTCCATTTTTCAATCTTTCAAGAACCATAACTCCTGAACGGTAAAAGACAAAATCTTCATTATTGAACTTGACCTCCATTTTGTCATCGGTAACAACATATTAAAATTTGGGAATGTTTGGTAGAACAGTTCATGTGTAAATGCACGGACACGACTGGAAACTCCAATTAACAATCTTTCAAGAACCATAACTCCTGAACGGTAAATGTCAAAATCGCCATTATTGAGCTTGACCTTCATTTGATTGTCAGTAACACCATATTAAAATTTTAAAAGCTTTGATTGAACGGTTCATGCGTTAATGCACGGACAACATTTGATTGCCGCCCGCCCGCCCGCCGTACATCTTCAAATTAATAACAAATTAATTTGTCACAAAAATCCGGTTAAAAACTGCAAAATTTCCTTAAATTTAAATATTCAGGGGAAGCAACCAAACAATGGATTGTCTGATTCGACCGAATTAGGACCGATAGATTTGAACCCGATAAACATTAATACATAGGTTTGCTCTAGAAGCTTTAGTTTTAGAGATCTAAGTAAAAACTGCATTTTACACCTATGTTCTATGTTTAGCCATGTCGGCTGTGTTGTTTGGCAAGTGCGGTCATCGGAAACAGTTTCCAAACAAAATACTATAATGATGATTGTAACCAAGTTTAGTTATTTACGTCTCAGTACCTTATCAACATTAATTATATTAACTGGACATCCATTTATAAAACAATTTTGGGCCTGTTGAGTCGCTCCACTACATATTGATCCACCACCGGATGGAGGAGGATTATTGCAAATCCTGTGTCTAAATCTTTTGCCATCACCACACGTTACTGAACAATAGTTCCACGCTGTCCATTCTCCAAAATAGCCATTGACTAAAATTTAAAATGATATTGATTATTCATTTTGAATAAAGAAACAGAATACAGAAATTCATATATTTTTAATTGCTTGCACCTGAAACAGAACATATTTCAATTAAATTTTTATTTAAATAAAAAGAACTGCTATAATATTTATGAAATATACGAATACATCCAGATGTTAGGTAAACCTAAAAGATACAACAACCCAACGTACAGTATAAAGTTGGCAAAATTAAGTCAATATTCAGTCCTCAACCAGCCAAATGTATAAATTGTACTTGTAAGTCAAACTTGACCAAATCGAGTTTACCGTTTACTGACGAATCATGTACAGATTAAAACTGATGTTACGAAGACAATTTATCAGTTAAAATTGAAATGATACTGTACTTAATTTCCAGGAAAACATACTTTAGGGAAATGAAACTAAGTGGGTTACAGATACATTGGCCTTGCTGAGGCTGTATTACTATAAACTGACCGAAATATATTTTTTAGTTTTTGTTGAATATAAAAAAGAAGATGTGGTATGAATGCATGTGAGACAACTCTCCACAAGAGACCAAAATGACACAGAAATTAACAACAGTTACTATAGGTTTCCATACGGCCTTCAGCAATGATCGAAGCCCATACCTCATAGTCGGCTACAAAAGATCACGTAATGAAAATGTAAATCAATTCAAACGATAAAAACTAACGGCCTTATTCATATACACAAAATAAACGAAAAACAAATATGTAACACTTAAACAAACGACAACCACTGAATGACAGGCTCCTGACTTGGGACAGGCATAAGCAGATGTGTTTCTCGGCAATCGTTGGACACAAATTAAGTCCGGTAAACTTATCAAGTAAAGTTGTTAACAATAACACCTTTTTGTGTACAGTAAAGTCTTCTTTAATCGTTGCAAAAATGTTAGAATAGATGTTTCATGTTCAGAATTAAATAGCTCTCTACTTTCTTATTTTATTTTTTTCTAATATTTAGTGATGTAAGCTCGTTGGTTTAAAGCTTTAATAGTAAAATTCTCAAGAATTATTTTGTAAATCAGATCATTGTAGGAGAAATGTGTAGCAACACTCGATACAGCTTGAGTTCTCTTATCATAGGATACCCAACATGTATGAAGTTGTTTGACTTGCTTATATGCTTAATACTTTGCAAAAAATACAAACAATACAGTTGGTTGTAGATCTATATGCCATCGTTGATATACGAAGAGACTGGCTTAGTAGAATTTGTAATTATAGTACAAAAAGAGTAAAATCCAAAAATACTGAACAAAGAGGAAAATGAGTCCATAATCACATGGCAAAATCAAATGACAAAACACATAAAAAAAGAACTGTCATATTCCTGACTTTGTACAGGCATTTTCAAATGTAGAAAATGGTGAATTAAACCTGGTTTTAAAGCGCTAAATCTCTGACTTTGACGACAAGACTTTGTCCTGACAAAACAAAAGACGATAAGTTGTGTTCTTATTGCTTTTATTACAGACCTAATTATATTTTGTACTTTCAAATGTTTCAATTTTTCATACTCATCAATTATGTTTCTGTAACTTCATTTTTACGGTTTTCCACTAAAAACTAAAACTAAAAACTAAAAATGGATCTGCCTGTAAGGGTTGAACTACATAGCTTAAATGTAGTAAAAACCTGACACACTATGCAGCTGTGCTAATCAATCGATAGTATTAGCATAAGAAGGGTTTATTTCAACTCGACTGTAAAAGTTCGATACGGCTCGGGAAAAAATTCTAAAATTTTCCGATACGATTCCTTATTTAAGAAAGGGGTTAATTCGACAGAAATAAACAAAATATGTTTTAGTTTAATTATATGTTAATTTTGGACGATTTTATATTAATTTAAGCTCCAATTAATAATATGATTTACCCTACTTAAATGGCACTCATAAGTTCGCGGAAATCGACTAACAAACACAGTAAAAAAACGACAATGAAGTGGATAAGGAATTCTGGGAATTTATAGTAATTTTACCTACATTTCAAAATATATTCGTGATTTTCAGAAATGTTGAGATAAAGCCTTAAAAAAATGATAACTGATCAGTAATTTTGTGTGATCTAAAACGGATAGACTTCAAAAATATTTAATGCAAATTAAATTGTAGACCTGAAAAGGTCAGGATTATGAAATTTTTCTTTTAAATGTCAAATATTTAGAAGGAATGCAACACTATGCGTACTTATTGTTGTAAATATTGTTTTTCGATACTTTTAGAATCTTATCACCTAATTATTCTGCTTAAAAAAAAGAGATAAGTCTAATTTCCTTTGTTTGAAAAAGTTGTCGTAATTTTATAATTTTCAAGTAATTTCTAAAATAAACGTCAATTTTACAAAAACAGCATCGTACGACTTTGTTACGACTGGGTAAAAATCAAAGTAAAAACTTTACTCTTTCATTTAATCTAAACGGAGAAAATATGGAAAATTTCAGGAAACAATACTCAAAAGTCATTTATTGCTAGATGATATATATATTATATAGTATTTTTTTCTTTTTTATTATACATATAGGTAAAAAAATAAGTCTCGCTGATATTTACTTGTTTATAATTTCATAGCTGATAATTTTATAACTTAGCTGTTAGATTCTAAAACTAATATTGATTAAATATAATGATGCTTACCAGAAAGCAACCCTGAATTTCTGGTATTAATAAACAGGGACTCTTCACTGGTATGCAGGACTAGTGAGGTATATTGTTAACAGCAGAAAGTGTAATTTGTTGTTGAATAAAAAAAAAAACCCCAAAAAAAACTCCTTCATTCTAAAAAGAAATTAGCCGTATGTAAGGTGGTGCAGTTATTAACTAGACGTCTGTTTCAAATATGACACTCGCCTTAAAAGTGTATATTCGGTTTTGGAGTGTTAAATGAAAGATTTTTTTTGATGTTTTATATAATCAATTATACGTTATGTACCTGGTAACGTAACTGTTATATTGGAACCATACTCCGCGAATACAATACGATCCCTTGAAGAACAACGATAAACTCCTGCATCATTTATATCAACGTGTGTAATGGTTAGAATGGTTCCCCATAATCCACCATATTTTACATTGTCTGAAAGGCTTAACCATTTACCACTACTGTCTATTTTCATCCATAATATATACCCTTCATATTTACAAGTCAAAGTCACTGTGCTTCCTAGCGTTGCAGCAACGTCTACAAAAAGAGACTCAATAATTATTCGGCAAAAATAAATCAGAACAGAAGATTCTGTGTTCAACATCACGAAAACATCACTTATGATGAACGTGAAAACCAGTATCTAAATATTCTGAAAAGAAATATGAAATAAAAATGATATATTTTTTCAAAGTTTTTTACTTTAATAACTCATCCCTTATTTTTTTTATTTTATTAATTTTGTATTTACATTGCATCATACATTAGATCAAATTATTCGTTCAGTGTATGTTCATTTGTGTTACTACTTTTTTTGATTGAGTGAAAAGTAAAATCACAAAAAAAAACTGATATCAGAGAAAGATCCAATCGGAAAGTCCATAATCACATGGCAAAATCAAATGACAAAACACATAAAAAACGAATGGACAAGAACTGTCATATTCTTGAATTGGTACAGGCATTTTCAAATGTAGTGAATACAAACGGTGGATAAAACCTAGGTTTAAAGCGCTAAGTTTCTCACTTTGATTATAGTCTCATCCAATTCAGTTATATTTACAATGATGCGTCAACTAAACGGACATAATAAACGAATTCGTCAAAATAGGGGTTCAGGAGTCATCCCAATTGATTTTCCTTCGTGTGTCTTTTTATTATGTGATGTTACACTATTGTTTCAGATAAGGGAAAAGGGTTTGGTAATATTTAAACGCTTAATGTTGCTGCAATTGTTAGCACCTTTTTAGCTCACCTGGCCCGAAGGGCCAAGTGAGCTATTCCCATCACTATGCGTCCGGCGTCCGTCGTCCGTCGTCCGTCGTCCGTCGTCCGTCGTCCGTCGTCGTCGTCCGTCGTCGTTAACTTTTACAAAAATCTTCTCCTCTGAAACTACTGGGCCAAATCAAACCAAACTTGGCCACAATCATCATTGGGGTATCTAGTTTAAAAAATGTGTGGCGTGACCCGGTCAACCAACCAAGATGGCCGCCACGACTAAAAATAGAACATAGGGGTAAAATGCAGTTTTTGGCTTATAACTCAAAAACCAAAGCATTTAGAGCAAATCTGACGTGGGGTAAAAATGTTTATCAGGTCAAGATCTATCTGCCCTGAAATTTTCAGATGAATCGGTCAATCGGTTGTTGGGTTGCTGCCCCTGAATTGGTAATTTTGAGGAAATTTTTCTGTTTTTGGTTATTATCTTGAATATTATTATAGATAGAGATAAACTGTAAACAGCAATAATGTTCAGCAAAGTAAGATCTACAAATAAGTCAACATGACCAAAATGGTCAGTTGACCCGTTTAGGAGTTATTGCCCTTTATAGTCAATTTTTAACCATTTTTCGTTAATTAAAGTAATCTTTTACAAAAATCTTCTCCTCTGAAACTACTGGGCCAAATTAATCCAAACTTGGCCATAATCATCTTTGGGGTATCTAGTTTAAAAAATGTGTGGCGTGACCTGGTCAACCAACCAAGATGGCCGCCACGGCTAAAAATAGAACAAAGGGGTAAAATGCAGTTTTTGGCTTATAACTAAAAAACCAAAGCATTTTGAGGAAATCTGACAGAATAAAAATGTTTATTAGGTCAAGATCTATCTGCCCTGAAATTTTCAGATGAATCGGTCAATCGGTTGTTGGGTTGCTGCCCCTGAATTGGTAATTTTGAGGAAATTTTGCTGTTTTTGGTTATTATCTTGAATATTATTATAGATAGAGATAAACTGTAAACAGCAATAATGTTCAGCAAAGTAAGATCTACAAATAAGTCAACATGACCAAAATGGTCAGTTGACCCGTTTAGGAGTTATTGCCCTTTATAGTCAATTTTTAACCATTTTTCGTAAATTAAAGTTATCTTTTACAAAAATCTTCTCCTCTGAAACTACTGGGCCAAATTAATCCAAACTTGGCCACAATCATCTTTGGGGTATCTAGTTTAAAAAATGTGTGGCGTGACCTGGTCAACCAACCAAGATGGCCGCCACCGCTAAAAATAGAACATAGGGGTAAAATGCAGTTTTTGGCTTATAACTCAAAAACCAAAGCATTTTGAGGAAATCTGACATGGGATAAAAATGTTTATCAGGTCAAGATCTATCTGCCCTGAAATTTTCAGATGAATCGGTCAATCGGTTGTTGGGTTGCTGCCCCTGAATTGGTAATTTTGAGGAAATTTTGCTGTTTTTGGTTTATATCTTGAATATTATTATAGATAGAGATAAACTGTAAACAGCAATAATGTTCAGCAAAGTAAGATCTACAAATAAGTCAACATGACCAAAATGGTCAGTTGACCCGTTTAGGAGTTATTGCCCTTTATAGTCAATTTTAACCATTTTTCATAAATTAAATTAATCTTTTACAAAAATCTTCTCCTCTGAAACTACTGGGCCAAATTAATCCAAACTTGGCCACAATCATCTTTGGGGTATCTAGTTTAAAAAATGTGTGGCGTGACCTGGTCAACCAACCAAGATGGCCGCCACCGCTAAAAATAGAACATAGGGGTAAAATGCAGTTTTTGGCTTATAACTCAAAAACCAAAGCATTTTGAGGAAATCTGACATGGGATAAAAATGTTTATCAGGTCAAGATCTATCTGCCCTGAAATTTTCAGATGAATCGGTCAATCGGTTGTTGGGTTGCTGCCCCTGAATTGGTAATTTTGAGGAAATTTTGCTGTTTTTGGTTATTATCTTGAATATTATTATAGATAGAGATAAATTGTAAACAGCAATAATGTTCAGCAAAGTAAGATCTACAAATAAGTCAGCATGACCAAAATGGTCAGTTGACCCCTTTAGGAGTTATTGCCCTTTATAGTCAATCTTTAACCATTTTTCATAAATCTAAGTAATCTTTTACAAAATCTCCACTGAAACTACTAGGCCACAATCATCTTTGGGGTATCTAGTTTGAAAAATGTGTCCGATGACCTGGCCATTCAACCAAGATGGCCGCCACGGCTAAAAATAGAACATAGGGGTAAAATGCAGTTTTTGGCTTATAACTATGAACACAAAGCATCTAGAGCAAATCTGACAAGAAGTTAAATTGTTAATCAAGTCAATATCTATCTGCCCTGAATTTTTCAGATGAATTGGACAACTGGTTGTTGGGTTGCTGCCCTCCAATTGGTAATTTTTAAAGAAATTTTGTCGTTTTTGGTTATCTTGAATACTATTATAGATAGCGATAAACTGTAAACAGCAATAATGTTCAGCAAAGTAAGATCTACAAATAAGTCAACAGTACCTAAATGGTCAATTGACCCCTTAAGGAGTTATTGCCCTTTATAGTCAATTTTTAACAATTTTCATTAATTTGGTAAATATATGTAAATTTTTACCAAATATAGTTCTCTGTTACTAATGGGCAAAGTTCATTATAGATATAATTGTAAGAAGCAAAATCGTTCAGTAAAGTAAGAACTTCAAACACATCACCATCACCAAAATACAATTTTGTCATGAATCCATTTGTGTCCTTTGTTAAATATGCACATAGACCAAGGTGAGCGACACAGGCTCTTTAGAGCCTCTAGTTTATGTAGTTAATTTATTTTTCAAAATGAAACACGTGAAATTAAATAATACGGTATTAGACAAAAAGTATAAAAAGTTAATTAACATTTGTAAGATCGATTAAAACATAATGGTATAATAAGATACAAATATAACAATTGATTTTGTTAATTAAATGCTGCTTCTAACAATTGCCACTTCTGATCCATTTTTTATTTTCTGTGTAGGGGTAAGAAAACATAGAGTATTCTTCTATTTTAATTCAATACTTTAAATATTCTATCACACCATTTTTTGTGGGCAATATGCTCTTACATCTACACTTGTATATATAGTATTTAAGTAACAACAAGATATTATTAACTGTTTTACTGTTGCCAAAATCCTCAGACACACCTAAAATGACCTCTTTTGCACTAAAAGGCAAGAAGATGTAATAATTTCTAATCCAATCTATAATGGAAAACCATGGTAAAATCCTATGAACAATTTTATATTGAAAATCTGCTAAAACGAATTTCTGGTTATAATGAAGGGCATGGAATAAAGAGCATTCCAGTCTTCAATCTGTATATTTAAGTGAATTTCCCATTAGTTACGGGAAGATAGTGATAATACTTTATTATCCTCCTGAAATAAATTATAGAAAAAATTACACGATTTTGGTTCTTTTTTAAACTTTATCTACTAAATTATTTTCAATATTATCAAGTTTAAAACTACCTTCTAGCCTTCTTTCTATCTATTTGGAATAGCACTTAAAATAAAATAAAACTCTACAAATTAGTATTGATATAATACTTTTCACAAATTCTTCATATGAGAATAATGTATTATTATCTGACACCAGATCATTGATAAAAATTTTCAATAAATTTACCCTTCGAAATCATCTTTCCATCCATTTTGATGTTTGGATTTAGCCGTATGGACTGGGCCAGAATATCGGTATTGTTTTCAACTTTCAACTTTTTTTTCAATTTTGAAAAATATACCAGAATATCATGCCAAAAGGGATTGACTTTTTTTGAAAAAAAACACATTTTTTTTGTTTATAACTCAGCAGTAAATCTTTCCAAGGAGAGTACTTTTTAGGGGCTTGTTATTTATACAGCCGAACATTTTTACACTTTAACAAAAATAGTAAATATTAGGCATCTTAAGACCGCCATCATAGTGTCCGGACTTAACCACTGTTCTTTTAACTTTATCTGTTTTTTTTCCTTTCAATAAAAAACTGAAAAATATATTTTGAATCTCCTTCAAAACCCAATCTGGGGGGTAGAAAGTACATTCATAACTTTAACCAAAATGGGAAGTGCTAAAGTTTTAATCACAACAACCCTCCCAATATATACACATGGAAAAAAGTATTAACACAAAATTGAACTTGAAATTAAAAAAAAAACACTCTTTATATTTTTTTATATAATTTGCTAAAATAGAACTAGTTAAACATTATTCAAATATCACCTGAGTTTTATCAATAAATAACGACTCGATAAGTTAATATCTGCACATGCAGCTACTGTACCCGTAAACAGCAAAACAGATGTTTTTATCCTCATTGTTTTTAACACTTTACATAAACAAGTTTATAAAGTTATATGATTGCCACCTTGTAATGGGTCCTCGTAACTGCAGTAAGATGGCAGATTATCAGCATGAGAAAAGCAGGTATGTCGCTGTGACAACCGCAAGTAGTGTTGGTCATCACCATTCCACTATGAGAATAAGAATCAGGCAATAAACGATGTTCAAGACCTTCAAAGATCAAGAAGACCCCCTATACCATCTTCTAGGGAAAACCAAGCATAATGAAGGTTGGTCAGAAGGAAACCCATTGCATAAAATACAATCATAAAAAAGAGAGTGATTGGCATACAGGAGCTTTTTAACAAAAACTGTTCGAGATCGACTCATCACTACTGGTTATCGTGCGAAAAAACCATACCGAGGACCTTTGTCTACGAGCAGACACAAAGTTGATCGTTTCAAATGAAGTGTAGAGTTTGCCAAAGTTCGAAATTAGCACCGTGGATGAAGATTCATTGTTCCAATGGAATTCGGTTTATCTTTCTTGACCCGATCGTAGCCCGGATTTGAACCAGATCGAGCATATATGGACACTATTGGGCGTAAAGTGCGCGGAATGACATCCCACTTCAAACACGTCATGAAATAAAAAATACCCTTCATCAGAAATGATTGATACTACCATAAAAACAAATTAGTCAATTTATGGCAGGAATCAGAAGACGTTAAGACGCGGTTATCCGTTTGAATGGAGGCTGCGCACAAAGTACTAATTTCTTTGGCGTATAAAGATCAACCATGATGTGAACAATCATCTTAAGATTTTTTTTTCAAAGTCTGACATTGTAAAGTTCGACAACAGTAAAAGTTGTAAAATGTATTTTTTTGTAAAAAAAACACTTTATTTTGTTATTAAAATTGTGGTTAAGTAAGTCATTTTTTTCATACATTTTTTTGTTCGTTGAAATGCCAATACTATCATAACTATGTTTTAATATTATTTTACACATATTTTATCATATTCCATCCAAAGAAAAGGGCTGATTTTTTCAAGTTTTAAAAAATCAAGGTGTTGCAATACTTTTTTTCGTGTGTATATGTTAGTTCTCTATAAGCCCAATTATTTAAAGAAGTGACTTGATACTGTTTGCACCTATCCTTATTCAGGAATCTAATGTTCAGTAGCTGTTGTTTGTTGATGTGTATCATAAGTGTTACTCGTTTTTTATAAAGATTTGTCATCCCGTTTGATGTGTTTTACATCAGTAATTTTTTGGGGCCCTTTAAAGCTTTCTGTTCGGTGTGCGCAAAGGCTCCGTGTTGAAGATCGTTCATTCACTAAAGGTTAACTGGTTAAATCGTTCAAGGTTTCCTTTAGACTACGCAATTTGTATTTTAATGATTTGATACTCTGCACGTCTTTCAACATAGGTAAACATATTTAGATATACACAAAACGTTCAGGGTATATACAGATGAAGTGTTTACTGAAAAAGCAATATGTACGGAAACATCTCCATGCGACGTCATCAAAACATCATCTTTTTAAAAATGAGCAAAAACAATATGTTACAAGTATCCATTTCGTAAAAATATTAAAGACAAACATGGACTTATATCCAACTTATCAAAATATTTGAAGAAATGAAACAAAAGCTCTGCGATCTGACTTTAAACGATGCGAATTCAAGCATGGATGCAATTTGGATACTCCTCACCAACCGTACAAGGGCTGTATAGCCAGTCAAGGTAGTTAAAAACTTCCATTTGTTGGTACTCCTCATTGCAGAATAATTGATGGTTTGGAGGTCAGTTCAGACCAATTTTTCTATGATTCCATATGAATTCAAAATTAAATCGTTGAAACCATATAGTAAATAATGATACATCTACAAAATAAACACCCAATGAAAACTGTTGTCTGAAGAATAAAGAAACGTAGGTTACCATACTGTCAAAATTGGTGCAATTTAGATACCCTTACGTTACACATACTAATTACAAAATTGAAATTCTGCATTGCTGAGTGATGATTTTAACCGATTTTGTTTACAATTACAATTATATCACAGTTATGACACTGTAATAAAGATTTACGTACACCCAGGACTATTGTGATTTATAACGTGAACGGACTTTGTTAATCGTTCAGTTATATTGTATGTCTCAAGATACATTTTGTAAATCAGTTTTAATTGTATGATTAGAAGTGGGTCAAAACCCGAAGTTCTTCTAATTATTTTTTAATTTGATATAAAAAGTTTGTCTACAAAAAATAATGTATCAATGATATCTGAGGGGGGGGGGAGGGGTTAGTTTAAACATATTTATTTATATATTTGCTATTAGCTGTTATTGTCTTATTCTTTGTTAGCTGTTATTGGGCTTTTAGTTTTTGTTATCTGTTATTGTGGTAATGTATTTGCTGTTAACTGTTATTGAAAACTGGAATGTTAGCAAATTTTTTTGACAGTCAATATTCGGTATAAATTGAAGATCATTGGACATTGGGGTCTCCATATTCAGAGGATTCCATTAACATATACCCATCACAGAAGTAAGGTCCAGGACAAATCCAATTTTTATGAATGTGTATTTATATTAAACATGTAGAATTATCTTAATTTTTTTGTATGAGAATAATGTTCCTTGTTTATGGCAAGGAATATCTGACAAGGATCTCAATTAAGGACTAGGTCCTAACAACCACTTAACCTTTTATATAATATGAAACATAGTCTGTGAAAAAAATTACAGAGCTAAGTCTAGCAGAACCAAACGCATTGTACAATGAAAATTCCAACCATGTACTTGGGTCCGAAGCTACAAATAACTCATTTCAAACACATATTTATTTCGTTTCAAGCCATTGTTTCCCTACTAAACTATGAATTCTACTTACTAGTACACCTGGTACAATCAAAAACCTCAGCTGATAAAAAACTGTTCAAATAAGGCCTTTGAAAATAGTGGAATAAATTGATTTTAGAGTGTAAAAATTTGTTTGAAGTACTTGATAAATTGCATGCTTATAATTGGTGCTTTTGTTTTTTCTACCCTATATACCACTTTGCCTCATAGTCTTATTAGGAAAAATCCACACATCTTATTAAATGGTCATTTCGAAAAAGTCAGAATATTCAAACTCTTTTTTATTAGCAACAAAGGGAGCCTCAGTCAATATATATAAATAATACACCAACGTTTCATGAGAACTGCTGAAAGAATTTTTGAGTTTTTTTTGAAAACTAGAAAATACCATTTTTTTCTAATGAATAAAATCCCTTAACTCAATAACATAAAATCTTAAATTAATAAAAATCAAAAGGGAGTTTACAACAATAGATATAAACATTTCAGCAAAGTTTCAATTTAGAACTGCTGAAAACATTTTTGTGTTAATGACGTTAATGTCTGAAAACTGGAAGATCCCCCCTTTTTAATAAATAAAACCCGTTAACTCGGAAACGTAAAATCTAAAATTTATAAAAATTGAAAATGACCTCATGTTGATAGATAAAAACAATCAACCAAAATTCCTTGCTTTAAGAAAGCATTTTTGAAAATAAGATCTATCAGAAAACTGAAAAAAACACCAATTTTATTGAATAAAAACCCATTTCCCAGAAACTTAAAATCTAAAACTTATATAAAAAAAGGGAGCTCACTTCAATAGATTTAAACAATTTACCAAAATTTAATGCAAATTGGTTAAAGAGATTTTGAGTTAATGTCCGACATGTTGACAACACGCGGACAACAGTATACCATAAATACGTTCCGTAAACCAGCGTATAAAAAGTATTATAAAGTGATTTAAACACATTTAGATAAATAAATTAATACTAAAAACATAGTCATAGAAAATGGAATGCATTACAAAGGATTATATGATCTTATATCCGTAATAAGAAATACTGATTTTTCAATGACCGAATTATTTTAATATTTCATTTACTGTTATCTGTTTATGTCCATTTTAATTCCTTGTTATCTGTTATGAGCCAAATCAATTTGCTGTTTTGCTGTTATTGGGACCCCCCTTGCCCCCCTCAATATCTTAAGTCAATACAAAGGATCTAAATACTGTCATAGCCTTAGTGGCTATAACGTCTCCTTAACGAAATTTCAACAAAGAGTTCAAGAGCATTCCATAGCAAATAAAACGTTCGCAAAGTTGTAACAAAAACGACTAAGTCTATATATATATATATATATGTGGTAAAAAAAACTTTTTGTTTCGATTTTTTGAAATATTCTCACAATTTATGAATAATAAAACTATCAAAATAAACGACCGTATCAATGATATTTTAAATCCACACGAAAGAGCTAACTACTGAGTTGGTCATATAGTCTAGGAAAAAATACCTCAAGCAAGTATACGTATTTGTAAATACACGTAAACTTTACCACAATCATGGGATTTTAGGCAAGCTTCTCGTATACATAAGACCCATCAGTCGGAAAATTCGTGGTAGAAACATATCGTTAAAAACAACTCAAAATTATGGTGATTTAAATATATTATAATAAAACAAGTGTGGACACAGATGAGTGTGGATAGTATGTATGGATGTTTGACAGTGTCTTATGACAAAATGAGTTCTATGTTTTTTCTATATGGTGTTATTAACTATGTTGCACGATGACAACCAATCTGAGCATTATGAGTGTTATTTACTAAATTTTTTATGCCCGCACCTACAATAGTAGATAGGCATTATGTTTTCTGGTCTGTGGGTCCGTTCGTTCGTTTGTCCCGCTTTAGGTTAAAGTTTTTGGTCAAGGTAGTTTTTGATGAAGCTGAAGTCCAATCAACTCGAAACTTAGTACACATGTTCATTATGATATGATCTTTCTAATTTTAAAGCCAAATTAGACTTTTGACCCCAATTTCACGGTCCATTGAACATAGAAAATGGAAGTGGGAGTTTCAGGTTAAAGTTTTTGGTCAAAGTAGTTTTTGATGAAGCTGAATTCCAATCAACTTGAAACTTACTACACTTGTTGCATATGATATGATCTTTCTAATTTCAAAACTCATAACTGCTCCAAAAGTAATCTGATAGAATTTCAAGCATTTTAAGCCAATATTATCAACATCTACTAATGAGTCTTAATATGTCTACATATCTAAAAAGTCATAGTATTCAAAAGGTAATGCAAAATTATTCCTTTTCATTTTTTTTGTATATGGATACACATTTGAGTGATACATGTACCAATACAATATATGTTGTGGTATGAAAGTGCAGTAATTAGCATTTACTGTAACTATGTTAATTCACACAAATTGAAAAATAAACAAATGAATGGACCAGATGCTCCGCAGAGCCCAGCTTTATACGACTGCAGAGGTCGAAGCCTGAACAGTTGGGGCTAGTATTGACACAACATTCAAGCTGGAAACAGCTCTGAGTTTGAATTGTGATTAAATAGATGACACAGCTTAGGTTTCTGACACAGAATGAATGTGGTCTAATGAACTTAAATATTTGTTTTGCTTTTGTGTTAGGAGCAATTCACTATGCTGCTGAATATTAATCCTTTCAAACAAAAATATCTAAAGAAATTTTCTTTTTAATTTCTGAAATGAGAAACATTTAGAGGAGACAAACTTCAGTTAAGAGATCAGAAACTAAAAAAATGTATAATTTTTCCATTTGTAAAAGGGCATACCCTAGAAAGTGCTTGCAATCACTGAATGGTTATTAATGACTGCTTTAATTTATCAGTTGGTAATAAAGTGAATATTGCATTGTATATTGTATAATTGATTTAAGTTGACTGAACAAAGAAAGATAACTCCAATTTTCAAAGAAGATTTCATAAAGCATTGGTATTAGGTAATTCAAGAACCATTCTGGACAAACTCCAATTAAGGGTCTTGAATTTACAAAAATGTTTGTTTTTGGTCCGTAATTATTAGACTGTTTGTCCCATAACCCACACAATATATCCGAACCTTCTACTTATGGTATTAAACATTGTGGTACAATTTCAGAACAATTGAAATACTTATACACAACTTTTTAAACCGACACTAGATTAAAGCTTGTTTTGGGCACCTTTGTACCCCTTATTCCTAAACCTTAGGGACCATAACCCCCAAAATCAATCCCAAGCTTCCTTTTGTGGTTATAAACGTTGTGTTATAATTTTGTTGATTTCTGTTGACTTATAATAAAGTTATCATCCAGAAACCATCTTTCGGACAGGATACCAATTTACGACCCCAAATTTTTTGTGGTTGTATAAAAATGTTGAACATGTGCAATGAAGTATAGTTTTAGAAATCGATTAGGGAGCTACCATTTGATTTTTATGGGGGGGGGGGGGGGGGGGGGGGGCTAGGATGAAAAATTTTGTCCTGCCTTTTTTTTTAGTTGTAATCTCTGTCCTGCCTTTTTATTTTTCAGTCTATTCGGTCCTGCCTCTTTTTTTCTTAGCTTATCCTGACTTTTTTACAACAATTGTCATCCTGCCTTTTTTTTTTTTGCCAAGTTACTCATCCTGCCTTTTTTTTTTACTCAAAATCCTGTCCTGCCTTTTTTTTCAAATTTCATCCTAGCTCCCCCCATAAAAATCAAATGGTAGCTCCCTTAGACTTGATAGGCCTTATAATTTTTTTCCCTCCTAATTGAAGGACCGTTTGCACTCAGGGCCGAGTCATCAGCAGGCAATACAGATGTATTAAAACAACCTAGCATCATATTGCTAGTAGTGGGAGTAGCATTGTCCGGTAAATTTGTTCCCACTTTTTTTTTATAAAATGTATGGTTCAAATCAAAATAGAATGCTTTTATCTCCTGAATACTTACATTGTACATAGAGATGATACTACTTTGACAAATCCTTGTCCATTAGAGTTGTCTGTCAAATCTTAATTTCACAAAGAATGAATTGCATAACAATGAACTGAGCTCAAAGCAAAGTACTTTAATAATACACTTCGACAAAGAGCTAAATCCAGTGATATACTTTGTACTACAGGTCCTTCATGACCATCCATCCACCCAAACCATATCTCAATAACATTCCATACTACATGATTGGATTCAGAAGTCCTGAAAAAGACATGACTTTTTTTATCTTGTTTTAAGTATATATGCACAGGTTAAACCTTTATTGTGGATATAATCATTCAGTATCTAGCAACTATCAATTTGCTTCATGCACATATTGATATAGGTTGATTGCTCCTCTGTTGGAAATTAGAACACACCTCCATCTAATTTTAGTCAACTGACGAAGAAAAATTCAAAACTATATAAAATGTTATCTAAGACTTGTCAGTGTCTATTTCCTTTGCCACTGAATAAGATTCCATATTTACAACCAATGAAAATCAAATATCCCTCTAATAGACTTAGCATTGAAATCGTTTTCTAAAATGGTAGTTATGTGGAACCTAGAACTAAAAAAATTGAAACAATATATCTTAAATATTTCAAATGCATGTACATTTAATAATTCTCCAAAATTCACTTTATTTTTCCTTTTTTGGTTTTCTGTTGGAGACTGTATATTGACCTCTATGTAGCCTTTTCAACTTATAAAAGGGGGGATACATTTCCATAGAATTAAACTTTTCTGAAAGAATTGATTCCATTTATTTTCAATAAACAATAAATATTGAAGTCTATAACAGGCATCTAGGAACAGGCTCAACATTATTTCTAAACATGTATTAATATATATACCAAAATGTGGACAAACCTACATTAAATATTCTACTTCAACGACTTTAATTAGTGGAGTAGATCAAATTAAAAAGTCACAATGGTTAAAAACTCCAATGGCAGTCTTTCCTGCTAAAATCTTGATGTGTAGAATGTGATATACCATTTTTGGGTCTATATACTGTCCTTTAAATTTAGGTCATTTTGACACGGCAAAATATGAAAAAAAATGTAAACTATGGTCTGGAAAGCACACAGTTTGTGATATTTTAAGGTATCTTTACTAAGAAAACCTGCAAATTTCAGTGGCAGATCCAGAACTTTTCAAAAAGGTGTGGGGGCTCTGATGGACCAGAGGGTTGCCCACTCCCATCAAGCTTCAATGATTTCTTACATATATGTCATAAGCTAAATTTCCCCCACCCCCTTGGTCTGTCTATGCATCTGTTTATCGTTCTGCGAAATAGTACTAATACTAATTTTTCCCCTCCCTTACCTGGCCCTAGACAGTTGCTTACCTTTGTAAACATTTTATAATTATAGTCAGGTATATATTGATTGAGAGTAACTTACATAGTAGTTAATGGGACTCTTTTTCACACGGTTCTGTGAAATATAATACGGCAAATATATACCCGTACATACTATCCGCATAACACAGAAATCTGATAGATTTTCACTCCTCTGGGAAAAATCAACCTGTGAAATGAAATACCATGCCTGGAAAAAAATTACCGGGACAAATTATCCTCAGGATAAAATATCACAGAGGACGAAATAAACCGTTACATTACATGAGAAGCCGGTTTGGTTACAAATAATTATGTCACGTGAAGGCGCACTGACGTCACAAATTGCATTAATTTTGCAATACACTACAGTTCACTCATACAGAACCCATTATCATGCAAACATGCAACGTGAATGTGATTGGTTATCAAATAATACAGAATTTATGCACGTACAGTTAATATAGAAGAAATTAGTTCATCAAATGTGAGTTCGTGATCTTGTGGTTAAGACCGATGGCTACAGTGCTGAAAGTCCTGAGTTAGATTCTCACTTGGGGTGCTAAAAATATCAGTACATCAGAAGGGTAATTTTCACCCTCTCACACACATCTTTGTTAATGTTCCAGGATTGTTGAAAACTTGCATATTCATCAATATTTGATTTTGTGGTTTTAACAATCCAGACAGACAAATAGCAATAAGGTGTTTAGGAAAACATGACCTAAAACCTCCTTCATATATGACAAAAATACATGGGAACTCATATTGAATGGTCAAATGTGTTCAATATGAAAATTGAAATTAAGATGGTAAAATCAAATATTAGCCGTTACTGTAAATGGACTTAAAGTATGACTTTTCAGCAAATTTAAAGGGAAATGACACGGAAGGGGCCAAATAGTGTTCAAGGGGAGCAAATGCTATTTAAATTAGTATGCAGGTTTTAAATATAGAGGGAAGTTGAGTCATCTTTTTGGGTGAAGTTAAATACTGACTAGTGTGTGGTTCTCATTGGGTCTAAGCGTGACCAATATTGACAATTTTTCGCAAGCGTGAAACGTGAAAGTCAAATTATTGTGTCATGAAAACGGGAAATGAGGTCTGTCGTGAAAACGGGAAATGGGGTTCTGCAGGACCCCCGAACAAAAAAATGAAAATTGCTCATGTACATAGTGTAAGCGGGATATGGGAATCTGACAAAACAGTAAGTGGGATCTGGGATCAGAACACCCCCCCCCCCCCCCAATGAGACCCCCTTATGTAGATTTACCTTCTAATTCTATATAAAAAAAAACACAACTAAGAACTACGTTTAATTCACTTTGACTACTGATATGCAAACCTAGAAATATTTCATAAAATAGTGATTGAAAGATTCATAACACTTTGAAAGGATAATTCAGACACGTGTTACACGGGGAGCATGTTTTAAATTTGTTTACAAATAATAATGTCACGTGATCGCGCACTGACCTCAAGTTGCATCGCCCTTACAATTCACCAATACATGACCATTTTCATGCAAACATGCAACGTGAATGTGATTGGTTATCATATAATACAGAAATAATGCATGCACAGTTTAAGAAGAAATTAGTTCAATAAATCGATGCGATTTTCACTTTTGACACGAATAGGTCGGGTTGACATTACTGTCATCGGAGATAATATTGAGATAAATGGGATAAAACGGACCGTCAAAAAGGTCTAGAGGAGCACATCAGTAGAACCTTAACATTAATAAGTAATACTTACCAAAATTTCTCTAATTAAAGAACTATATAACTGAAATTTCACAAAGATAACGGTAAACATTTTGTTGATGGTGATGATGCTATTATCGATCCGTTGAATTCAGGGTCAACGGAATTTTTTGCGTTGCGTTTAAATCGTTGAGGCCATCTATTTTTATTGCGGGTTCCACATATATAAATCGGAATTAAAGAAAAAATGGAATGTTGTTAGCAGAATCAAAACAGAAATGATGAACATTGCAACATTTTCAGCAAAATATAAATAGGATGGAGGATCTGTGTATTCACATTATTTGTAAAACTCTCCTTATTCATGTGAAGCGTGTGCTTTACATCGAGGCTTGCTATGCTTATCATTGACGCCACAGTACTTCAACCAATCAGACAATGTTTATTTTGGGCATTTGACTTTTTTTAACTCAGATTTTGGAATATTTTAATCGAAATTATAGAAAAATGGAATGTTGTTAGTACATATAAAATAGAAAATGATGAATACTTTTAGCTAAAGATAATTTGGATGGGGGTTCTGTGTATTCGCATTATTTGCACAACTCTCCTTACTGATGCCATATTTTGGAATTTCCGTGACCTAAATGGTTCTCGAAAATTAATATTTTTATATATAGTATAGTAATAACAGTCAAAACGCTTGTGATTGCGTCCGTTGAACGAAGAAAAGATCATTTATTTTCAAATTTTGAATCCTCTTTCATGTTTATCATGATACAAAACGCAACCTATGGAATACCGTGTCAACTTGAGAATATAATCAATATGCAGGTCCTGTTGAAATGTTGCTACACAGAAGTTTAACGCTCATTCCATTCCATAAAACTTGAGGCGTTGTTCTCAACCAACCCTCATATTTAATTCCTAGATGTTAATCAAAATAATAGGCAAGCTTACCTGTTTGGAATTCATTCATAATTACATTTTTTTGTAGTTGCTGAATTTGAGACTAGGTTTCAGTAATCATGCAAATATTATATCGGTACTGTGCGTCTTTTGTGCCTATATATAGAAGTTGTTTTCTTTTAGTTTCTTTGATCTTCGTGCCGTTCTAATAATCAAGTCATTTTACAGTTTGTTCTAATGGTATTCTGGTACATCATTGTCGTACGTACGGGAAGGTGGTAAGCAAACAAACATTTTAACCCCGCCATAATCGGCATATGCCTGTACCAGTTTAATAGAGTACTGATAATTAAGTTGTTGCCGTTGCCAAGGACCAAAAATTCCTTAGAGTTTTGCCAAATACAGCTACGGTAATATATTCCTGATGTAATAAGGCCTTTATTTTTTTTTAAATTCTAAGTTTTGCAACATTGATTTAAGAATTATGACCATATCAATGATAACTCATTTTAATACAGAAGTGCTGACTACTAGGCTGGTGATACCACCGAGGAATAAAATCTCCAGCAGCAGTGGCATAGACCCAGTGGTTGTAAATAAACTCATCGTAGAGTAAGTGAGACTAAGTCTTGTAATGCACGCATAAGTTTCGAATAGAAAAAAACAGGGTTAAGAGAAAAAAGTTCAATATTATAAATTTTTGCAAGAGGAAAAAGATTAAGATTATGTGTACTTTGTATCTTTGGAATTTTTAGTATTTATTTCTGATATACACATCCCCTACAGTATATGAAGTGAAAATAAATCTAGACAGAGAAGCATCGTCACAATTTTTAAGTTTACAACTATTTAATTTTACTCACACAAAAACAATTTCAAACAGAGTATTTGACTTAAACATGGCTTTTCTTTTTTTTCAATCTAAAAAAGGATACGTTTCATTAGCGTAACAGTATAAATAAACATAAATCATGTATATACAACGATTAAGCGCGTTGGAGCATTACCATTATTTTCTTATTCGTCATGTCGCAAAAGTAAGACATATTTCTGATTGTTTTCAATTTCTAACATCTCCGTGAAACAAAATTCATTTTGTTCTAAATTGTGTTTACATGGATTCAGCATGCACACTTGAAAGACTTTTAAAATAACAATAATTAATATTCAACTGTTATTACTATATACAAACCTGTTGCAGAAATGTAGACATTAGGAATCCATGTAATTAGTATAAAAATTTCCCCCAACATTTTCTTTAGTTTATTTGTTTGAAGTGAAAAAGGAAGTTGATATTTTATGCACATCTGACCTTCGAAATAACACTCAACTAGCGAGTTTGATAATGTTCCGGCATAATACAATGCAGGGATTTCCGTGTTCTCGTATAAGTTTTCTTAATGTAAACTTTTTTTTGAATTTTCGACAGTTTACGGGATACCATCAGTTCGTGGTTTTGGAAACCCTGTTAAAAATTAAAACACCTGACTGTTTGGTTTTATAAATTAACACATGCCATTGGTAAAATCTTTTTGTTCTTACTGTGCTATAATACGGATAATGCTCAGCAAAGGTGTGCATTATTTAGCTCAGATATACTGTACTGTTCAAAGTTCTGTGATCTTTAGGGGACAGACCCTGGATTTTGAAAGATGCGTAATTTATCGAGTGTAGCTCCTTAAGACAGGAGCCAAACGAAAAAACAAACAAATAAAGGACATGTAACTTCAACATAAACGATAAAAAAAAATCTAACACTAAAACACAATTCGTAAAATAATGAAACAATTTAGGAATGAGCCTAAATTTAAAAAAAAAAAATACTTACAAACGTTCAACTACATAAAAGCGTATTTCCCCCTTTCATTACCATCTAAGATACTTTCATAGGAGCCGTGGATTGCGGAATATTGTCCACATATTTTCAAAATGTTCACGAAAATTGATGACGTCATGTGTTATAACAGTTATTGACTAATCAAATCGGTATACATGATTTAATCTGCACGCTCATTTGCACATTTAATTTTTCATGTAAGTTGTCCGTATTATTATGACCCTGTTTATTTTTGTTCAATTTAAACTTTAGAATTTGAAATGATGTCAGTTGTGTTAGTACAATTAAAATTAATCAAAAGAATAATGTGTATGCATTACAGTTTTAGCATTACACATCTCATGGTCATAGAGATTATTTGGCTCTGATCGAAATGTCATGGTCTTTTGACATTGAAACAATTGCTTATGTCTAGAGTTAAAGTCTCTGTCAGTTAAAGTAGAACCGCTAATGATCAGTCAATTATATTTAGTATGTAGTTGTATCAGCAGTATACTTTTAAATGTAAGGTGAGGTATAGAACAGTTGTTCGCTATTTTATTTTGGGTTCATATTTATTATTGATGACACAGCATCTCTTAAAATAATATAACTTTGTTTTAAACTATTGAATATCATTGTTTAAGGAAATTGACAAAATGTCCAGACATGAATCTGAAATGTTAAGAATAAATCAAGATTTTATGACAACTGATATTGGATAGAAAAACCCCAAAAATTGTCAAATATAACTTTTGCCTTTAAAGAAAAAAAACACAATTGCTTCCGGAAACGAATTATTTGTTTTATCTACAAATAACTTTCATAAATCTAAAACGGAATGTGTTTCCTGTGAATAAATTAAAGTCAAGTTCGATTTGAAAGGATTTAGCGTTAATTTGTCGTTATTAAGTTAAAAACTTCTAAGTATCAGAAAGTGACACTTAAGGCGTTGACCGTGCAATAACTTGAATACTAGTTGACGCAATCTTTCATAATTATTTATTATGTTGTTTCCTGTAACTATAGAAGTTCAGTTTGTTTATCTTTTTTATTGTTGTGCAATTGTACACTCTGTCCGTGTATTAACTTTAGAATGTTTCGACGAAATCTTTTCAAATTTAAAACTAATATTTCTTGGAACTAAATGAAGAAAAAGTTTGGTTTTCACAATTTCTAACTTTTCTCATTGTTAAATTGAAAATCTTTAAGAGTTTCCACTACTCTTGTTTTGACTTTTAGGCAGATATTCAGAATTCTCTAGGTTTATTCATCATGTTCATGAAGTCATCTGTAACATCTGTCTTTTTCTAATGTTTCATTTTAGTATATAAAAATGTTTTTCTGTTACAAATCATGATGTATTGTTTTATGTGTACATGTTATGCTGCCCATCAAGGGCCCTTGATTGGAATAATAAAATTTGTGTTCTTATTCTTATGTAGTGCTGAAATAAATTGAACCCGCTAGCCCCTGCTATCTTTTGATAATTTTGTTAAATATAGTATAAAAATATTGAACCTTATTTAATCCTTGTTGTTTGTTTTCATAGTTTTTGAAGGAAAGAAAGTTCTAATGTTTAATGTATGGAAATTGTAGCGAGAACATCCTTAAGTTCGACTTTTATTTTATTTTGTACCTTTATAAACATCATGTATAATATTTAAGATGTAAGATCTTAGTTACTTTTTTTTAAAAATATTTTGAGAAGCAAATAAACTCATCATAGATACCAGGATTGAAATATATGTATTTGTGTCAGACGCAAATTCACATGTATATTATGTATGATATCTCCGTTGGAGAGATTTTGTAAATGTATGTATAGATATGACTTAGATTTCATATAGTTATGTATATGTCGTGTACAAGTTGCAATTTTGTACAGGTTATAACGTGTACAAAAATATTGTACATGTTATAATTTGTACAATGCTAAAATACAAATTATAACATGTACAAAAGTACCTCGTACATGTTATAACCTGTACAAAATATTGCTTAAAAATGGTTTTAACCTATACAAAATTGGACGCTGACGATGCCCAACAAAACCTTGCCCACCACTCAATGATAGCTCTAGTCAAACATATTTAAAGTTGCATTTGCAAAAAACATGTACCTGGTTTCTAATTAGTATCCCTTTATTTATCACACTTTAGTTCCAATTGTATAGCCGCTATGTTCATTCACATTCATCATCACGCCTTTTGTGATTTTCTCATCAGCAGGGCTGATTGTTAGATTTAACTTGCATAATCCATACACAACATGGAAAGTGTATCATGTTGTCACAACCAATCATTTTTTATTATATATTTTTATATCATATTACAATATATATAATACTACATTTTTAACACAAGAGTCTTTAACACATCAAACACAACAGTAATACGTGTCACCATACAATTTAACACATAAAACACCGCAGTAATACCCCGCAACACGTGTAAACATACAACTTAACACATAAAACACAGCAGGAACACGTGTCACCATAAAATTTAACACATAACACACCGCACTAATACCCAGTGACACATGTAGCCATACAACGTTTTCACATAAAGCACAGCAGTTACACATGTTACCGTACAATTAAACACATAAAACACTGCAATTATACCCAGTGACACATGTAACCATACAACTTAACACATAAAACACTGCAATAATACCCAGTGAACTAATAGAATGAACAATTGTAATCACGTATATACAGAAGTAAAGAGTAATGCATGTATAGTATAGTACCTTTAATGATGTGATTATGAGACGTTTTCATATGAATTAGTTTTACTCAATTGTTAGATGAAAAATATTCTTTTAGTTTAGTATGACAGAGTTAAGTATGACGTCCATTATCACTGTACTAGTATACAATTTTTAAGGGGTCAGCTGATGGACGCCTACAGGTGCGGGAGTTTCTCCCTACATTGAAGACCCATTGATGGCCTTCAGCTGTTGTCTGCTCTATGATCGGGTTGTTGTCGCTTTGACACATTACCCATTTCCTTTCTCAATTTAATTTAGTGTTCCTTTTTCTGGCACTTTTAAATTCTGAAAATTGCTCATTAACATCCCACTCCTGCGACAAAATAGCTTCAAGACAAACAACAACGAAATGTGTACATTTCAGATAACAACCAGATGCAAACTAATTGAATAGGGAATACAAGACGGCACATCCTTTAGAAATCAGGGTAGACATTTCGTCGCTTCTTAATGTAGAAAAACTAACATAGATCTGACTATTTTCTAAAACAAAAAATCGATTCAAAGTTTCGGATTCTGTCCTCTAGTATCAACATCAACAGAACAATACAAATCTTTCGTCTGTAAACTGGACGCCTAAACTTAACAATAATTTTTTTTATATAAAACGCGAGAAAGACTAAACATAAGTTATTCGACTGAATATTTTTCCTAAGTTCTTAAGATCATTCTTTCAACATGGGAATATGGTCTTCATAAATATTGCGAAAAGGTATATATGACCCTTTATGCCTTTCCGATATAAATTCTTAAAATCATATTCACCTACAAACTCTTCGATACCAATCTTGATTTTGCAGTATTATTAGAACTTTTGTCTCATCATTACTATTACCAAATGCGGAATTGTACAGACCATTTTCTTTAAAAGTGGGCATCGTAGATACAAATTTCCTGTTTAATGTCAATGCATTAGTTGATCGCTACGATAAGTATGTGCGTCAGCTCAAAAGCAAACAAGCTCAATTTAGATATCAGGGTTACATTTTGTATTTACGCCAGACGTGCGTTTCGCCTACAAAAGACTCATCAGTGACGCTCGAATCTAAAACAAAGTTAAAAAGGTCAAATAAAGTACATAATGAGCATTGAGGACCTAAATTCATAAAATTTTGCCAAACACAGCTTAGGTAATCTTTTCCCTGATGTACAAAATGTATATAAGCCTTAGTTTTTCAAAAATTCAAGTTTTGTAAACAGCTAATTTACAAACATGACCATATTCATGATGATGTTTGTAAGCACAGAATGGTGACTATTGGGCTGTTGATACCCTCGGGGAATTTTAACTCCACCAGCAGTGGCATCGACCCAGTAGCTGTAAATAAAAACATCATAAATATCATGATTAACTTTTGTATTTACGCCAGACGTCTACAAAAGACTCAACAGTGACGCTCAAATAAAAAAAAAGTTTAAAAAGGCAAAATAAAGTGCGAAGTTGAAGAGCATTGAGGACCAAAATTCCTAAACGTTTTGCCAAATACAGCTAAGGTTATATATACCCTGAAGTAGAAAAGCCTTAGTTTTTTTAAACAAGACTGCACACGCTGAAATGTCTCGCCTTCTTTACTAATCATTGATATTATGTTGATACACCTAAATATAAAGCTTTATTACAACTTTCACATAAACTCAACATTAACCAAGAAAATGAAACATTTATCAATTAACCAAGAAAACTAAACATTGATCAATGAACCATGAAAATGAGGTCAAGGTCAGATGAAGCATGTCAGGCAGATATGTACAGTTAACATATCTTCAATCCAACAAATATAGTTGACTGATTGCTTATAAATTAAGAAAAACAGACCAAAAAAAACCCACTTAGCAATGGACCGTGAAAATGAGGTCAAGGTTGAATAAAACCTGCGTAACAAACATAGATCATAAAATATTTCCATACACCAAATATAGTTGTCCTAATGCATAAAGTGTAAGCAAAATAGACCAAAACTCAAAAATTTAACTTTGACCACTGAACCATGAAAATGAGGTCAAGGTCAGATGACACCTGTCAGCTAGACATGTACACCTTACAATCATTCGATACACCAAATATAGTACACCTATTGCATATAGTATAAGAGAAACAGACCAAAACACAAAAACTTAACTATAACCACTGAACCATGAAAATGAGGTCAAGGTCAGATGACACCTGCCAGTTGGACATGTACACCTAACAATCCTTCCATACACCAAATATACTAGCCCTATTGCTTATAGTATCTGAGATATGGACTTGACCACCAAAATTTAACCTTGTTAACTGATCCATGAAATGAGGTTGAGGTCAAGTGAAAACTGTCTGACAGGCATGAGGACCTTGCAAGGTCCGCATATACCAAATACAGTTATCCAATTACTTATACTAAGAGAGAATTGAACATTACAAAAAATCTGAACTTTTTTTTCAAGTAGTCACTGAACCATGAAAATGAGGTCAAGGACATTGGACATATGACTGACGGAAAGTTCGTAACATGAGGCATCTATATACAGAGTATGAAGCATCCAGGTCTCCCACCTTCTAAAATATAAAGCTTATAAGAAGTGAGCTAACGCCGCCGCCGCCGTAGCCGCCGCCGTCGCCGGATCACTATCCCTATGTCGAGCTTTCTGCAACAAAAGTTGCAGACTCGACAAAAAATCATTTGTTTTTTAACATCTAATTTATAACTATGACCATATCAATTATAATTCATGTCAGCAAAGTGATGACTTCTGGGTTGCTGATACCCTCGGGGAAGTAAAACTCTACTAGCAGTAGCATTGACCAAGTGGTTGTAAATAAACTCATCATATATACCAGGAATAAATTTTATTTACACCGGACGCGAGTTTAGTCTACAAAAGACTCTTCAGTGACGCTCGAATTCAAAAAGTAAAAAAGTTTTAATCTAGCGTCGTAATACAGTACATGATTTATAAGGCATGGAGATGTTATTGTTACAGATCAGCTCAATTATTTATAGTAAAGGATCCTACAAACTAATTAATGCAAGATACAGTCACAAAAAATAATTATTTATATATAAATAAGTTATGAGCACAACTTACTGCAAAACAATATTTTAAAGAGAGCATATGGTACATCTAATTAAATACTACATCAAACTGAATTATTCATTTTTGATTCATGTTATCGTAAAGGAAAACACACCTTTTGCATTCTGTAAGATAAGTAAATGCTATAGGACAAAAGAGGTAAGTAGAACTATAATAACAATCATACTTTAACCGTACATTAACGATAATAGAAAGATACAGTAACAATCTAATTGATCATTTAAGAACCTCTGCGATGATTGGAAAGATGTGTGTTATTATCAAGTATCCTCTCCCTTGACACCATTTGCGAGTATGGTCTTGAGGAAATAATGATAGTCCGTCGGAAGGGGACGATAAATGGCTGACCCGTGTTAAGAGAGAGCCATATCTCTTGCACGTTAAAGACACCCTTTTAGATTTCGAAAAAGAGTAGGCTAATGCCGCTACAAGGCAGCACTCGCATCCGCAAAGTGGAAAGGGATTAATATAAGTTGCAAAACTTGTTTCCCAATCCACTATAAATAAATATGTTTAAACTAATTATCAAGTATATTAAACATTTACGTAAAATCGAAATAATTTTTTTCTTAAAAATGTAAATCTCCGATTCGACAAGCCTTTTTCTCTCTCCTATATAGCGTGTGCTTAGCCCAGAAGCAGTATTTTAATGGTTTCATATCTTTTGGTTGATCACGAAAGACATACTGAACTTTGGAGACGTGCACACTACGGATATAAATATTCATTCTTATCTTACGATAATTATATGTATATGTATATGTTAGATAAAGCTTAAAAGCTCTTATCTGTCTTACTATTCACAGTCTAAATTAACAATCATGGACAAACTAGATTCTTTGATTGTGGTAACCGGTATGGCATGTGTAATATGGACAAGAAATGCTACTGCATCGCCAGTTGAAGACGTACGGGTGTACACATCATATCCCGATCAGGTGTTAGAAACTATACTTGTTAAGTTTCAATCTATGGAACAAGAATTGAAAATGCTGAAATCTGAACTTAAATTCCAGAAGGAAACAAGTAAAACAAAACTCGGAGCTATGGCGGATGAACTGAATAGACAAACAATTCTCATTCAAAAACAAGATATTCAGATTCAGAGACTTAACAACGTGCTTGTTGGTAGTGACATTAAACCACATAAATCAATGTATAATAGATCACAGGAATATCCTAGTCAACACCAATCTAAACCTCTGCGGGACAGGAGGAATACCGACGAGTTTATTTCTAAAAAGGAAAGACAGACTCAAAAGCGTCTGTTAGGTATCGTTATCTACAATATTTAACCCATCAACAACTTTTTGTTCAAATATAATACTTACATAAAATATTTGTTATAATAGTCTAGTCAAAATAGATGAAAAATGTGGCCAACCTCAAAAAAATTGCAACAGAATTATTTTTGGTATTTTTCAAATCTAAAAGGCTTTCTTTGTAACATACTAAAAGTCTACCAAGATATCTGAGTGGGAAAATGGATTTTTTGGGTGCAAAATTTGACAAAAATAGTGAAAAACTGGGAAAAGCTTGTTAAACATTCATTTTAGATGATAATAATTTCAAATCAAAAGTTTTACAACAGGTTATACAGTGTTTATGAAATATTATAATAAAAAAATAGTTTTTGTTTTATAAACATGAAATTTTAGGTGAAAACATCCGATTTTTGTTGGAATTTGAGATCTTCAAAGCGTGAATTGATTACCAACAGGACTGGGAAAATATAAATATTGGTAATAGAGGTTCATTTGATAGTTCAAAAAAGACAAAAACCTTTATTCTAGTCATTCCAAAACTTTACAGCAATTTTTAATAGGGTAAATGGTGATTTTGGGTAAAATATAGCAAAATCATCAAAAAATCGTTAAAAACTGGAAAAACACCAATTTGGAATTTTAACTGTTTTTAAATCACTCCAAAAATAAAAAAATGCAAATCTTAATAGAATAATAATCAGATCAAACAAAATTCATTGTAAAACAAATTTGTAAATAACTGATTTTGTGGAAAAAAAAGAGAAGCAAAATTTGGCCCAAAATTGACAAAACTAGAAAAAAATGACAAAATTCATATTTTTTTTTTTCAGAAATCAATTAAGATCTCAGATAACATTCATTTATATTCTTTATATGCAAAAGTGCAATGCTTAGATTCATACTATTTTAACCAACAAGAGATGTTAAGCGAAAATCTTAGATTTGTTGACTATGCATAATGAGGGGTAAAAAGTATCATTGACCAAAACGGATGATTTAAAAGTAAATGACAAGATACATGGAAACATTTTTTTTTAAAGATTATTCCATACTTTTCTGTATACAACAAATATCTTTTCATCAGTAAAGTCAGATTCAGCAATGGGAACAGTATTACAAAAACTCAAACCACAACATTCACCGCATCATACCGACCATTGTGTCTACAGACACATCCTTTGGTGTTGCAGTTTTGCTTACATTTGTATCTTTCAATGTTAAAACTTTTATCAGTTGCAGGAGGAAGTTCAATCAAAATTGGACGATGTTTTCCACGTGAAATTTACTAACCATTGTCTGCATGGTCTGTAGGATCTATGTCAACTTCTTTTTGCATCCATTTTTGGCACCGATAATACATTCGCAGACTATGAAATTGCCCTGTATCAAATGCTTCTTCTCCTGCTTTGATGATATCTGCTTTATAAAGCATTATTCATTAAAACTTGACATGCGTTTTCAGATATCCTTGGTTAAGTGTTTTTAAAATATGTCTTTACTTACTTACTTAGTCCTTACTATGCCTTACGGCACATAGAGCAAGGACAAGTTTCCTCCACTTTTCTCAGTTGTTTGCTTTTCTTTCCACTGTGCCCCACGTATATTATCTTTCCTTTAGATCATTTTCTATGGTGCGTCTTTATGTTCTTTGAGGTCGGCCTCTTTTTCTTTTTTCCTCTGGTGTCCATCTAAGGGCTACCATGGTCATGTCATCAGATGTTTTGCGTATAACATGACCAAGCCACCTCCAGCTTTTTTATATCAGCAAAGTCTCCATGTCCTTGGTGCTGGTCATCTCATGTAGGTCTTTGTTGGAGATTTTGTTTGGCCAGAATATTTTCATTATTTTCCTCAGACATATGTTATAGTAGCTGGAGAGCCTGTTGATATCTTTCTCAGTCATTCTCCGGCACTCTGAGCCATATAGGAGTACAGAAAGTACACAGCTGTTATAGAGCCTGAGCTTGGTCTTATTTGAAAAGGCTGTTGTTTTCCAGATGTTGCCTCGTCTAATGAATGCGGATCTAGCTTTCCCTATTCTGATCTTTATATCTCTTTCCGCACCACCTTCTGTTGTTATACAACTGCCTTCATAATTAAATGAATCTACTGTTTCCAGCTGTTTTCATTCTATAAATATGATAGGATGTCTTTCTGTATTGAGGTACATTAGCTTTGTCTTTTTGGCATTGATCTTAAGTCCAATCATTTTAGCTGTTTATTCTAGCTTTTCGGTCTTCTCCTTCATGTGGTCTTTGGTATGGGATAAAAGTGCTAAATCATCAGCATAGTCTGTGTCCTGTGTTACAAAGTGTCCATCTCAGTCCATTGTTTAATACTTTCTGCTGGGGTTGTTCTCATTACCCAATCAATATATAGCAATTATGAACAACACAGATGACATAACACATCCTTGTCTTACTCCTAATTTTACAAGGAAACTAGTGTCAGCTTCAGAGTTGATGGTACTTGAGAAATTTGTATAGAACTGCTTGATGAGATGCACTATCTTACCTGGTATTCCATAGTTTCTCAGAACTACCCTAAAGATTTTCCCGGTGTAGGCTGTCAAACGCTTTCTCGAAGTCCACAAAATTTACTAGTAGATTTCTCTGCCACTCATGACACTGTTCTCAGTTGTTACATAGGACCAATATGTGGTCTATGCAGCCTCTACCTTTTCTGAAACCAGCTTGTTCTTGTCGTAGTTTCTTATCAACAGCCTTTATAATTCTAGATCTTGATATTAAAATTATGCAGGAGACCTTACTTGGAATGGATAGTAAGGTGATTCCTCTCCAAATATTGCAGTAAGTTAAGCCTGCTGATTTTGCTTTCAGATCAACTATTAGGAATAACAGCTTGCTCCCATATTTTCTGGAATACTGGGTGTAAAGTATCTGCTGCTAGCACTGTATCTATCTTAAAAAGTTCTGCATTTAGTTGGTCTATGCCAGGTGACTTTTTGTTTTTCAAGCTTTTAATGGCTGCCTGTATTTCTTGTTTTGAAGGTGGATCTGTGTCTATTTCAAGGTCTAAGGGTGCCTCAGGAAATTTTTTCTAGATTATCTGGTTCTTTTCTATTAAGATCCTCTTGAAAATGTTCCTTCCATCTCAAATATTGATCTCGTTCTGTTGTTAGCATATTGTTGTTTTTGTCTTTAATTGGAATATCAATTTTAGCTTTTTTATCACTTAGTTGTTTAGTTACTGTGGATTCATTTATTTTCGTGGATTGCTGAAAACTTGCAATTTCGTGGATATTTGGTTTCATGGTTTTGCCAGTCTCTGCATACAAAGCCCATTGGTATTATGCTATTCGTTGAATATTTGAATTCGTGGTGCATATGTACCCACGAAACCCATTCTCTGATTCACCCATTCTTCTGCCCCTGGTTAGACCTCCACAAGATTTGACACTTCTCATCAATATTTGTTATATAGTCAAATCTGTAGAAAGACCACTCCAAAAATGGTCTGTTGTATGTAGTATTGATGAAGAAAAAAATCTATTATCCATTACTAAAAAGGAACTTTTCATGTCAAACAGTCAAAACAAACAAGCTCGTTGGTTTTCCCGTTTGAATAGTTTTACACTAGTAATTTTGGGGCCCTGTATAGCTTGTTGTTCGGTGTGAGCCAAGGCTCCGTTTTGAAGGCCGTACATTAACCTATAATGGTTTACTTTTATAAATTGTTATTTGGATGGAGAGTTGTCTCATTGGCACTCACACCATATCTTCCTATATCTTATTAACGTGCTTTGTGACAAGCTAAGAGATAATAACATTAGATGTAAGAATGTGACTGGTGATGCAGATTGTGCAAACAGCTTTGGATTGTGCTTTGTCTTTAGTAGTCATAGTAAATGGTGAAGGTACGGATCTATTTGTGTTACTTATTCATCATGTTAATCAGCAGTGCAAACGGGTTATTTTTAAATCTGAATAAATGACAATCAACCAAAAAAATAAAAATATGGAACATAAAACAGTCTAAAGGATTTCTTGGGGATGATGTTGCTCTTTTTGCATTCTATAACAGGTTATGACTCATCATCTAGGCTTTTTGGAATAAGCAAAGGACGTCCATTAAGATCAAGTTTTCATGAATAAGCCGGCTTCATTAAAGCAGATATCATCAAAGCAGGAGAAGAAGTGCTCACATGTTTATATGGAGGACTTCCTCTAGAAGGACTTTAAATTCTTCTCTGGAGAAAATTCAAATCTATAGTAATTACTGGAAACACATTGGTTCAGGTGAAAAGTTTACCACCAACATCAGATTCAGGGCAATTTCATAGTCTTCAAGTGTATTATCAGAAGAAGTTGACATAGATCCTACAGACCATGCAGACTATGGTTGGGAAATCAAACATGGAAAACTTTGTCCAATTTAATGGAACTTCCACCTGCTCCTGATAAGCTTCTTAACATTTAAATATTAGATGCAACTGTAAACAAACTGTGACACCAAATGATGTGTCTGTTGAAAAAATGGTTTCTGAAAAATATAAATTGTATTTTTTTCCAGTTTTTGACGATTTTTTGACAAATTTAGCTTTTTTCACCTAAAATCAGTTATTTTGCTATTGTTTTACAATGAATTTTGTTTGATCTGATTATAATTATATTAAGATTTCCGTTTTTCTATTTTGGAGTGATTCAAAAACAGTTAAAACTCCAAATTGGTGTTTTTCCAGTTTTTAACGATTTTTGATTGATTTTACTATATTTTACCCAAAATCATCATTTACCCAATAAAGAATTGCTGTAAAGTTTATGAATGATTAAAATAAAGGTTTTCGTCCTTTTCAAAGAATAAAATGAACTTCTATTACCATTTTTTATATTTGTCTGTCTGTTTTGGTAATCAATTCACACAATGTGAATCTCAAATTCCAACAAAAATTGGATGTTTTCACCTAAAATTTCATGTTTATAAAAAAAAAACTATTTTTTTGATATTTCATTTCATAAACACTGTATAAACTGTTGTAAAACTTTTGATTTGAAATAATTATCATCAAAAATGAATGTTTAACAAGCTTTTCCCAGTTTTTCGCTATTTTTGACAAATTTTGCTATTTTTCACCCCAAAAAAGTCATGTTCCCACTCAGATATCTTGGTAGACTTTTGGTATGTTACAAAGAAAGCCATTTTGAATCGAAAAATACCAAAACAAATTCTGTTGCAATTTTTTTGAGGTCAAATGCTATTTTGACTAGACTATAATGATAAGGTCACTGTGTCTAAACCACACCGGAAAAACTTGTTCGGACTCGATGGTATCGAACATCCGGCACAATGACGGAACATCAATAGACAGAAGAAAGATATGTTTCTCCATATTTTCTTAATTTTTTTTATTATATCGAAGAATATATATACATATACAACTATTTTCTATTGTGATATGCAATATTTTCTATGACCGTTTTATATTAACGGAGAGATAAGTAAAAATGCATGTCAAAATGACGAATTGAGTGAACATTGCCTCGAAATTGTTTAATTTCTCGTTAAATTTTTCACATTATACAGAAAGAAAGGTACGGGAAGATAGATACTGACACGGAGATTGCAAAACTAATCATTATGAGCATCTCAATACTTGTATTTCTGCGGAACAAAAGAAATGGGTCATGTCAAATTAGAATACACCGGTTTTGTCATTGTTGTTTACTACACAATAACCCGGTTTCGTCTATATATATCATTCGGTTTTTTATATTTTTTTAAAACCAACAATTTATGAAAAGCAACATAAACACGGATTTGAACATTGTCACTCGAAAGAATTTAAATATATATGACGCCCGTCAAGCAAAAACAAACCTTATCGCATTTGACGTCGTTATCGGTAGTCAACGCTAGAATGTAAAGTACAACAAACCGATAAATTGCACGTTGAAATTGAGATATTTTTCTAAACATAGCGTTATCCATTCGAATTGAAAAGTATATTCTTAGAGTACATTACTTCTATATGAAATATGGAAAATGTGTTTAAACTTGAAATTAGAGTTAAACTTTACGGTCTTAAAAAATCGAAACACACAATTGATATGTGATTTTATCGTACAATCGGATGGACACCTTTATAAGTACTCTAATTATTCTATGTATGTAATATTTTCTATGATCGTTAAAAATAAATCTTTGACGTTAAGACAAATGTATATATGCATGCATAATCGACATAGAAAATGAATGTTTATTGGAAGAAAAGGATTGCAACTACCAAGCATCAAAATGTTGGGTCTGGGGCGTGCAATCTATACGCCTTCTAGATTCGCCACTTATCTTATAAAGTGTTTACCGAATTAAAATATTGTTAGAAATAAGAAAACAGGGACACCGGCGAAATAGGATTGTGTGAGTTTGATTATGTTTATTTTAAACATTATCATTGATATATTTAAACAAGCGACACTAAGTGATTCGAATTCATAGCGTTTTGAACTATTTGTATAAAGCTGCATATGTCAAAAGTTAGGTGGTTTGACTGTAAATATACAAGTATGGAACACAGATCTAGCGACCCCCCCTATTTGCCATATGTCCATTGCCCTTGCTCTTGACCTCATTTCTATATTATTTTCCTTTGGCCACATGACGATCCATGTGACCGTGAACTTATTTCCTTCATTGATTGGTAAATGTTTAGGGTTTTGTGTTGTTGGTATAAATAATAAGAATGGGTCCATGTCCGTCTGGCAGGATCCATTAGACCTCGACTTAAATGGTTCCATAAACAACTGGTTACGTTTCTGTGACCATTTTTTTTTTTTATCTTACAGACCTTCATTATAAATTGAATTGCGATCCTTCAAGCATTTGTGACATGTCTGTGCGTACACTTAAATATAAATAATATGTCTTATTATTCTTTTATTGAAAAAAAAACCCGCCAGTGAAGTTGTTTGCTATGTCCGACGAGTTATCCGGTTCGTGAAATTTGAAATTTTCAGTTGTTACAATTTTTTTTAAATTCAAGTACGGTGTAATTTTACTGTGACCCCGCTTGTCAACCAAAATGGCCGTCATGGCTAAGAAATAAACAAAAAAAGGGGGGGGGGGCATGCAAGTGCATGATGTCAATTATTTAAAAACAGCCGTAGAAATATAGACAATTCGAAAGGGCAAATGACAAGTTTGAAGTTCTTTTTATCAATTTCTATCTATTATTTTCAAACATATATATAAAAGTCTTATAGCAAAATTGACTTAGGAAGTCAAGAAAATATACAAATAAATCGACATGGCCAATATCCTATTTAAACTTATTGACCTTTGAGTTTTTTCCCCATTTCATTGCGTTTTTACACGCCCATCACAATTTTGACAGGACCTATTATAGTATACATCCGTCCGTCCATCCTTCTGTCCTTCCATCCATCCGTCAGTTCCTCCATCTATCAGTCATTCTGTATGTCCGTCCGTCCGTCTATCTATCCGTTTATTCTTCTGTCCAGCGTAAACATGTCGCACCGTAACTTGAGAACAGCTTATCTAGTTTTCATGAAACTTAACAAAGTTATTTCTTTAAATGGTTTGACGATCTGTAAACCTTTTAGTGAAAATCAAATTAAATATTTTTGAGTTACAGGACTTTGTAAGTAAAACAGGAGCTGTGTTTTTTTAACATGTCGTGCCATATCTCAAGGTGTAATACCACCAAATCATGGTACGTCACATCCGGTTGTATACGAAAGTAGGCCTAAAAAAATATTCCCTTGAATTTGACAGTTGTAGAAAATTAACCCTGCATTTCAATGCACTTAAATTTTTCTGAGTCATAAACATGTATGTTGGTTGTCTGAAAGCATCATTCTTTTTCTATTTGCTGGTCTTATACAATATTTTGGAACGTTAAGGTTAAATAGTTACCAAAGCAGGTAACCAGTAAATAACAGTGTAAAAATTGGGTTGTTTACTTCCGGTGCTTGTTACTTTCATATATGCAATGAAATGTAGTTTGAAATTTTCACTGTAGCACTGGAAAGGATTAAACTTTATACATGCAAAGTATTTCTTTGGTTGAAATAAAGGTAAATACTGTACATTTTTTTTAAAAGTGCCAATTTAACAAAGACTTTTAGGGAATAAACTGTTATCACAGAGATATGTCTCGCCTTTTTGTAATTTTGGCAATGAATTGTGCCAATTAATGCTAATACAATTGCAAACCAAATATCAATGACCTACCACAAGTGGATCCCCATAAATTGACCTCATCACAAACTAATACATGTAATGTAAGCAAACCAATCAAAGTCAATAGACAATGACTGAGGGGGCGGAGCCAAATAATCTCCATGGCAATGAGATGTGACAATGCTAATACATCTGCATACACATTATCATTGATGTACCACAAGTGGATCTCCATAAACTGACCTAATCACAAACTATTACATGTAAAGTAAGCAAACCATTCAAAGTCAATAGACCATGACTGAGGGGGCGGAGCCAAAAAATCTCCATGGAAATGAGATGTGGCAATGGTAATACATCTGCATACCAATTATCATTGACGTACCACAAGTGGATCTCCATAAACTGACCTAATCACAAACTAATACATGTAAAGTAGGCAAACCATTCAAAGTCAATATACCATGACTGAGGGGGCGGAGCCAAATAATCTCCATGGCAATGAGATGTGGCAATGGTAATACATCTGCATACCAATTATCATTGACATACCACTAGTGGTTCCCCATAAAACTGAGCTAATCACAAACTAATACATTGTTGACGCCGTCGCCGTCGCCGACGCCGGAAACAGCATACCTATGTCTCGCTTTTTGACTCCGTCAAGGCGAGACAAAAAATCGATGGTGGTATTACACCTCAAAACGATTTATCATTATTGCATCTTCTTTTACAACCTTCATAGTAATATGAATCTTTACTTCTGCATACCATTTGGTGATGTTTTAAATTTTGTTTATTAAGCGTAATTTGTAAAAACAAAAAGGGGGTGTCACATATTGCGATGTAACTCAAAACCTTTATAAAAAAATATCATAATGTTAATGTTAAATAGAATAATCATATATCAGTGTTTGCCATTGAGTATTTATATTCCATTTAAAATTAGTTTGAAGATCAGTGAAATAACGGATACGCCTTTCATTAGGAAAATGTGTATTACTATAATTACCTATGTATATAAATTTATACACGCCAAAAAAATGCAAGTTTACTTTATAATAAATATACTTTTAAATTCTTTCGAGAGACAATGTTCAAATCCGTGTTAATGTTGCTTTTCATAAATTGTTGGTTTTAAAAAAATATAAAAAAACCGAATGATATATATAGACGAAACCGGGATATTGTGTAGTAAACAACAATTACAAAACCGGTGTATTCTAATTTGACATGACCCATTTCTTTCGTTCCACAGATATAAAAGTATGGAGAAGCTCATAATGACAAGTTTTGCAATCTCCGTGTTAGTATCTATCTTCCCGTACCTTTCTTTCCGTATAATGTGAAAAATTTAACGAGAAATTAAACAATTTCGAGGCAAGGTTCACTTAATTCGTCATTTTGACATGCATTTTTACTTATTTCTTCGTTAATATAGAACGGTTGTAGAAAATATAGCATATCACAATAGAAAATAGTTGTATATGTATATATATTCTTCGATATCATTACAAAATAAGAAAATAAGGAGAAACCTATCTTTCTTCTGTCTATCAATGTTCCTTCATTGTGCCGGATGTTCGATACCATCGAGTCCGAACAAATTTTGCCGGTGTGGTTTAGGTGTCAGAACACCAATTAAAAGTCACTCTCTGTTCAACCAAATTTTGCAATTTTCATAGCTTTCTAAATTTTTTATCTTAAGTTTAACCTCCTACAAACCAGGTATGTCCTGAATCGTACAGGTATCACCTTTCCTCATGCCAAATTTCGACATACCTTTAAAGCCATATAAGAAAGAAGAGACCTTCCGAATAGATGTACCACTAAAAATAACCCCTGGTTTTCTTGAAATCTTAAATTAGTATACTATGGAGCGCATTAATCCTCAATTTTTAATTTCAACTCATACACAAGTAAATTTGGGCTCAAAATGGTCTTAATATATTTCTCTTTCACCAAAAGTTTCATTTCTGTAAATTTGTTGGGTAGTTTAAGTAAACGATGACATCAAATGCACTATTTTTTGTCCCGAGTAGGCCTACTTTTACATACGTTCTAAATTTGAAGGAGTAATTGGTGGTCTGACACCTTTATACACAGTGACGGTTATGACTTCGATAAGGTAATAAGAATAAAGCCTAAGATAAAATGAGATTTGAAAAATATAATGTAGGGTAAATACTTGCCCCTTTTAGTTTTCCACGGGAAACTAAAGCATGTACATGGAATTGCAAAACAACTTAATGAAAAAAGTTAATAAAAAATGTATGCACACAATAAAAACTAACTTAGAAAACAATCAATAGGTGCTCACAATAATGATTGATAATCATTTAAGATAAACAATTTAAAAGAAACAGATTTCTATTTTAAACAGAGAATATTTTAGAAAATAGAGAAAATCTGAATGGCCAGACCAAAAACAAAATCATCTCACTTACATACGGTAATGACATTTGTCAGTGTAACAAGCTTAAGAGTCTGCATTTATGCCGTTAATAATGTACAGTAAAATAATTCATGTTATATTTACCACTATACGACATACCGGGCTTCATGTGTTTTATCTATAGATGTAAAATTTCGCATATAATGTACTAGATGATTTGATTTCTAAATTCCACCGGAATAGGAGAACAACCAGTCTTGTGCTATCACTCAAGGTACAAGGGATGTATATGGGTGATTTAGTGGAATTTTATGAAAAAGTGCATACAACCTGAGCACGGGAAACTGTACACGAACATCGTAACAGTTATAAATATAACAATAATACTTTCAAAGAAATAAAATATTCTGAGAATAGTAGTACTTATGTATAGAATAAACGTAAATATCGTTTAAAAATGTTCAGCAACTTTGTTTTATCAAAAACAACAATAGTTTACCGCTGTTAGAAAGTCATAAATCGAATGAAAGAGGCATATTCGGAATAATCAAGATTTAAATTTTCTCAAAACCGGTTCTAAAATTTTTCTAAAAACTATATGTTATTTCTCATGAAATTTTCATTTTATTGGCATTATATGTATAAGAGGTCACTGAATTCGCTTTCTGAATATGAATAAAATTAATAAAACGAAGAGTTTAGTGAAAATAACCACTTGTGGAGCAGGATCTTCTGGCCCTTTTGGTTTGAATCATCTGAGATCACCCCCAGTTGTTGTGTACTATCATTTGTCTGTATGTCTTTCTCTTTTTTAACCATGGCGTCGTTAGTTTATTTTCGATCAATGCGTTTGGCTATCCCTCTGGTATCTTTCGCCCCTTTTTTGAAGAAAATTTCTTGGACACGTTTTTGAGAAAGACAATTTAAAGTCATTTTTTTGAATATTTTAACATTTACAATGTACCTGCTTCCTATACATTACTACTTAATTTTACAACTTATTAAATTTGCTATACTAAATTAAAATCCCGGTAGCTTTGATAACTATACATCCGAAGTTATCAAAGGTAATTTTTCAATAGTTATATTCATTGTGCACTTGTTTGCAAAATTTATAAAAATCCGTGCGATTGCACATTCACGTACATGTTACCTTAATTGCAAATTTCGTATGATTACCCGGTAGACGTAAACAGAAAAAGATGTGTTATATCCCTGGTTTAGTTAGATTAAACTACACACATTTTCACACTGAAATCTATACCTATATACAATGCTTAAAAAATCATACAAAGTTTGATTGACATGATATCAAACGTAAAATAACAAAAAATACCGACCTCGGAGAAAACATTAAAACGGAATGTCTCTAACGAAATGCCAAAATCAAAAGCGCAAACACATCAAACGAATGGATTTCAACTGTCATATTCCTGACTTTGTATGGTAATTTTCTTATTATAATTGTAATCACTATTAACACAAACAAATGTGTCAACAAAGGAACACAAAAAGGCATATGGACAAAATGATGTTGTTACTGCTCACACACATTTATCAGCAGAAATTAGAAAAGGGGTAAAGCAGTCATTCAATAGGAAATGGAAGTGTAACGGTAGAAAGGTGATAAAAATGTACGGGCTCTAACATAATGAATCTTTCTTGAGTGTTTACTCAGTCCAGCTATGGGAGCAATTATACAAATAAGACCATCTCTAACACTTAAATTGTTTTATAGGTATTACTTCCACAACGAGCCCGATAACATCTCCTATAGCATTTTCTGCATATTTCTCAACAAATGAAGACCAGTTATCAAGTCACCATACTCTTGTATTTGATTTAGTACAAACGAATACTGGAAACGGGTATAACAAACACTCTGGATCATTCATTGTACCACGTGCTGGATTATATGTTTTCACTTGGACATTGATTACCGATTCAGGTGGAGAAATTTGCACTAATCTTGTAGTTAATGGTGTAAATAACGGTTTTAGCTATGCTCATGGCAATTGGCAGCAAACAACATCAATTGAAGTTATTCAAGTGGAACAAGGCGATACAGTACTTGTGCGAACTAATAACTATTCTGGTTGCAACCAGGCCGGATCGATAAAAAGTGATAAGTGGCGTCGTTCAAATTTTTCTGGATGGTTAATTAGATAGATGAATAAAGGATGATCTCCTTTTTTTATGATTTTCTTATATAATATATGGGTTACCATATCCTCATTTTGGCAAATGATTGATACAGATGTAAAGATGAACAAATAATATATTTCAATTAATTATAATACTTCAGAAATCAATCTTAAATAGAAAATGTATCGCTACATGAATAGTTCTGATTCCTCGTCATTGGTTGGCTTTCTGTTGATTTTATCAGATCTTCAAAATTTGTTTATATATATATATAACATATGACATTTATTGTCGAAATTTGGATCTGGTGTACACAAATTATTGACACCTTATGTTTGAGGCATAACTATCTTGGCCTCTGGTTAATTGTTTTTTGTGTTTAGTATTAAAGTTAATACATTAAGATCCATTTTGTTACATCTTGTGATCAATTTTATTTGGCAATCGCCAATGACAGTTTAGCAGGGTAAAAGAACATCAGTTGTTCGACCTGTTAGTGAATTGCGTTTTGTTTAAATATATTTTTTCCCTTTTTTGGTCTTTTGGAAAATGTTGTTTGTGCTGTATTTATACCCTTCTACAACGAAATTTGTTTTACATCCACACGTATAAAAATTGCGGTTTTTATCCAACGCAATCATAGGTTAGAACGTAGTTTTCAATTTAGACTTGTTAATATTTTTTCGTTTGGGCTTGTATCATATTTTATCCGGTTTATATGATCCGTTCATACTAAGACTCTTAAAATTCAAGGCTCTACCTAAAAATGAGGGTAAATTATATATGGCCTTCCAAATACCGTTTCTATCCCTAACATCACTGAAGAGACACTTATTGTCGAAATCCGGATCTTGTGGACAAAAAATATTGACATCTTATGATTTTGGCATAACATCTTTGCCACTAGTTAATTGTATTCTGTTTTGTATTAAATTTAATATATTGAGATCCATTTTGTTACATCTTGTGATCAATTTTATTTGTCATAGGTCTGAAAGTTGTAGTTGTTTTCAATTTAGACTTGTATATGACATATGCGCATACAGTGTAACCTGCCTAATACGACACCTGAATATTCCAACATCGATCCTGCTTTAATCGACATATTTTCATAGTCCTAAATATGCCCATCCTTGTACAAGAAACATAAGTATCCCAACACCCTGCTTAATCTGATATTTTTTTTATAGTCCCCCAGTGTGTCGAATAACACAGGTTACACTGTACTTTAGTGTGAGAAAACTTGACTTATGTAAGAAGACTTATAATCATCATCATCATCATCATCATCATCATCATCATCATCATCATCATCATCATCATCATCATCATCATCATCATCATCATCATCATCATCATCATCATCATCATCATCATCATCATCATCATCATCATCATCATCATCATCATCATCATCATCATCATCATCATCATCATCATCATCATCATCATCATCATCATCATCATCATCATCATCATCATCATCATCATCATCATCATCATCATCATCATCATCATCATCATCATCATCATCATCATCATCATCATCATCATCATCATCATCATCATCATCATCATCATCATCATCATCATCATCATCATCATCATCATCATCATCATCATCATCATCATCATCATCATCATCATCATCATCATCATCATCATCATCATCATCATCATCATCATCATCATCATCATCATCATCATCATCATCATCATCGTCATCATCATCATCATCATCATCATCGTCATCATCATCATCATCATCATCATCGTCATCATCGTCATCATCATCATCATCGTCATCATCGTCATCATCATCATCATCGTCATCATCGTCATCGTCGTCATCATCATCATCATCGTCATCATCGTCATCATCATCGTCGTCATCATCGTCGTCATCATCGTCGTCGTCGTCACATCATCTTTTTTTTAAAATGTCTATTAATCTATAAACGATTTGAACATTGGAAAGCTACGGTTACCGATTCTTGTGATAATCTTGGTAATATTGGCGTCAATTGAAAAACTTGACTTTAAATCATTCTGATGGCCACCAATTAAAACATTTTGATTAAAGAAAAGTCCTCTGACGACCTGTTATTATTGTTTTGGTTATAAGGTAAAGCTTTTGCCCAACACAATTTTTATGAGTAGGCGTTCATGTGCAAACAAATAATTAGTAAGGGTTCCGCGGAACCCATGCCAGTGTCTCGCCTACTTTTTCTCTAAATTGCAGACTCAACAAAAATGAGGAAAAAAACTCCAATAACAATATTCCATTTGGTATCATTTTTTTGGTTGTAAGAAGCCTCTGCCTGATTTTGGTAAAAATCCAGGATAGTTTATGAATCTAATAAATGTTTTAAAAAATTTAATTGCAGACTGTATGTAATGTTAACTGAAAGTAAAAGTAAAATTGAGAATGGAAATGGGAAATGTGTCAAAGAGACAACAACCCGACCATAGAACAAATAGATCTTCAATGTAGCGAGAAATTCCCGCACCCGGAGGCGTCCTTCAGCTGGCTCCTAAACAAATATATACTAGTTCAGTGATAAAGACTAACAAAGGCCAGAGGCTCCTGACTTTGAAAAGGCGCAAAAATGCGGCGGGGTTAAACATGTGTGTGAGATCTCAACCCTCCCCCTATACCTCTAGCCAATGTAGAAAAGTGAACGCATAACAAAACGCACATTAAAATTCAGTTCAAGAGAAGTCCGAGTATGATGTCAGAAGATGTAACCAAAGAAAATAAACAGAATGGCAATAATACATAAATAACAACAGACTACTAGCAGTTAAGTGACATGCCAGCTCCAGACTTCAATTAAACTGACTGAAAAATTATGATTTTATCATATGAACATCAGGTACAATCCTTCCCGTGAGGGGTTTAGTATCATACCATTATAACATTTATGAGAAGAACATAACCCGTGTAATGCCAACAACTGGTTTTTGAATAAATGTGTTTAGTTCCGATGCAAAGACCCTATAAGTGAATCAATTTTTACGCCAAAATATGCAATCTTTAATGACCTGGCAACAGTATCGTAACTATATACCTTCTTAATAAGTCTATTCAAAGGTTTTGATAGTTTCTGAGGTGAATACTGACACCTTTGTGCTTTATAAAGATAGTTCCATAAAAAAATGGATGTGAAATACCTGAATAAGTCCATTTAATAGTAAAATACAGATACACAGGTGTAAAATTTTTAACAAAATGTCCTTCTAGATACTAACTTTTGATCATAAAATAGCTTCTGTCCAAGTTTTGTACAAATTGTATAAGATAGTTATTAAAATTTAACTTTAACCACAGAGTGAAGGTGTTGTTTCTTGCAAAAAATCTAAGTCCGTTTAAAAGTAAAATACAGTAAAATAAGGATTTTTTTTTACAAAATTTACTTCAGGATACTAATTTATGATCATAAACAAGCTTCTGTCTAAGTTTGGTAGAAACCCAGTATAAACAAAGTTATTGAAATTTCTGAGTGAATATTTGAAAACACAGCCGATGACGAGGACGACGACGAAATGTAGGATCGCTATGTCTCTCTTTTTCGACTTAAGTCGAAGGCGCGACAATAATATACCAAATACCAATCTACAGGTCAACACAGACATCAATAGGACCGCAGCGGTATATATTTGTATATGCAATATGGCGATGTGTAACTCGGTATAGAGAAATGTATTCGAACCCACAAAAAAAAACTACAATACAAATAATGACGAAAGAGAACAAGGTGAAAAGTTAAACTTTCTTTCAGATACAACACTAAAACATGGTAACGAAAGAAGTTCGAATCGCCTTAACGAATCAAAAACTAAAATCCGGTTCCTCAATATTGGAACCATTTATTTTTCAATTCTCGAAATACGGGTATATTATCAGGAAACAATTTACACAAAACGAATATGACAGACATGACCCAACAACAGCCAGTGATTTAGAAACTCCTTACTTGTGAAAGTGAGATAGAGAATGTGACAGATGAGAACATGTTTAAGAGCGCTCAACCCTCCACATAACCTGTGACAGTGGTGTTATAGCACAGCACAGGTAGGTACCCACTATATACATCAGTTGATAAAGCTGAACTCATCAGATCAATACCAAGCAGAAAAAATCTTAAAAAAAACACACGTACGTGCCCGGATATGTATACATTCCAAGCAATAAAAAAGACATAGAGTATTTTGTAATAAACTACACTTTTAAGATACACTTGTTTTAATTGACACGGATCCATTAATCATTTGTTTTAAGGAAACTTTACCAGGAAAAATAAATTGAAAAAAGACTGATTTTTTTTATTTTACTGTAGAATAGAGATAATTATAAAGTATCTGAATTTTAGCCTTCGTATAATGGAAATTTTGATGTCGAAAATTGAAAATATCAAGCAGTGCCAATCGGTTGGTCATAACGCGGAATAAACGTTTTTGTGTATTACAGTAACTGCGTTTTCGCTAAAGGTAGATATATATAGGGAAAACGGTACTATTTATTCTGCCATAGGCGACAATACTAACATTTTCTAAATTTACCAGTTTTTATTATAAAAAACTGGATAAAACAGTTATGTGTGGTGATAGTACTTTATTACAGTATTCTAAAAATTGAAGCCAAATAGTATCATGACCAATTTCCAACGGAGCTGGTTTATGTTATCCATGCCCACCGTCATTTTGCACCAAATTTATGAAATTTTGGAAGCCTTTTCGAAAAATTCTCTAGAAAATATTTCAATAGGTTTTAAAATTTATATTGTAAATTTACACACTGTAGTTATTCATAAATAAGAAAAAAAATATATTGTACCCTTACATCCAATCACAGCGCTTCTAATTTGACTTCCTTCACCTTGCGTACACAAAAGGCCAACTTAATGCTGGGAAAATGTAATACTACCGTTTTCCCTATATATATATTGTAATACTGGTTGACGATAATAGGACGTCATAATTCTTATATGATTTGCATATTAGGAAATACGTTGATATGATCGGTCGAGAGGACTTCCGGTAGTTGACCTTGACGTTGGTTATTTATATGATATATAGATGAATTTCATCGAACTTCTACTCGTAACCAATGTAAACAAGATGGAGGCGATACTAACACCAACGTTAACAAAATTTATTTTCACTGCACGTTTTTCGTTTAATAATATAATACACAAAAACATTCGTTGGAATGATAATAAGAATTTTTTTACTTTTAATCAGATAGCAAATTTCATTGGAGTACATATTTTTGCGTTTACCAACACATATATTCATGCGCCAGGTCTATTCAATGACATACATTTACAATTTACGTGTGATAGAGGTAACGAGTGTGAAAAAATAAATTCTATATCTCCAATTTTAAGGAATTATAAGGATTAAGCGCCTTTTTAAAGGAAGTTATTGGTGTATTAACTCGACCAATTACTCACAATCAAATAAAAGTCCGAAATCACAATTACTCCCCCGTTTCGTCGATTGTTTATTCGTCGAACAACTTCTGTTTACTTCCCTATTGGATGTGTTTTGAAAGGATTGCTTTTGCAAGTCTTCAATGTTACAATTATCGAAAGTTCGTTAGAGTCCAATAACTGCCGTAGAAGATATCAAATCAAAATTAAGTTACTCTATGGTGAACTAAATATGATGGCATACAATCTTATAAACATATTTTAGCTTTCTGTAAAGGTAGTTGATTTAAAACAAGGTGTCAATATTATAAAACTCTTTAATGTTTTAAATCGCATCACTCCCGTCAAATTTTTAAAATCAAATTAAAGCTGACGTTGTTCAGGGTAAAAAAATATGACGCCACTAAAGCTCATCAAATACGAAAGATTTATGTCAAATGGTCATTCAGCATTGATGTGAATGGACAGCCGCTATACCAATACCCCCGTAGCATAAGTACAGAGAGGATCAACACGGAAATACGTTGTTTTTAAAAACCCTGACTGTAGTAAATTTAAGATGCAACACTTTCAAAGGACGAAACATGCATACATACATACATCACATCATGACAATTATCGTTGAAATACATTCCGTACGGCTTAAAAAACAAATCATATATGTATGATTGATTGATCGATTTTAAATTATTAATATTTGCTCCATGCGCATCAGTGCAAACAGGCTGTATACTGCGACGATTTTTAAAATTTGTATCATATGTTTCGAACAGCGGTTAGCTACTGTTTCCTATATTTAAAGACTTTCTTCACAAAAATTATTTATTTTACTAATTTTATTTCCCAATGAAACAGTTTAACAAAAATATCGAACTTCAAGGCAAATTAAAAACGGGAAAGTCAATTAATGAAGGTTAATAAGAATGACATGTATGCTATAAATAAAATCTTGTTAAATATAAAATAGGGATACCCGGGATATATCAAAACAAACGTGTTGGGAATTCCACACAGTTGGTTGACAAACTCGAACGATATCAATCAACGGAACAACTGAAAAACATCTGTTATATTCTTGAACTGGTACAAGATTTTCCACGGGGGGTCAACTTCCTATTATTGGGTATACATGGATGTGCCAAAAATATGGGTCATAATTTTGCGAGATTTTATATAAGAATGACCCTCTTTTAAATGACACCCTATATTTAAATGCATTTACGTTTGATGTTCTGTATATTGATTTGGGGTATGATCTACATATCATATATAAATATGCTTAATTGAGAATCTTACATTATACAATATATGTGCAACAAACGATGTCAATTTATATATAAAACTTAAGGGTAGCTGGTATATTTATGAATTATGAGTGATGATGAGTAAGTGCTTATATAAGCATGGGTCATATTTTGAATATATTGTATATAAGTAAAGGTCATTCTTTCTTAAATTTTTATATAACTATAGGTATTGAATTTCAGTGAATGTTATATTAAAATGGGTACGTTTTTTAGGCAAAAATGGCACACCCCTACCTAAAAAATATCGAAGTTACCCCCCCCCCCCCTCGTGAGATTTTCGAAGAAGTCAATGAGCTTAACTTGGTTTTGTAGCTAGCTAAAACTCCCACGTGTATGACTGATGAAACATGTATAACTTTAGAGGGAAAACGATGACGTAGAAGTGAATTAATTCTATATCGCAGTAAAGATTTAAAGAATTAATTGTCTCATTTGAAATACCGTAGATTTTCATTAAGAGTAAACGAAGACCAAAACATTTTGATAACACAGGATCCCAGATGACAGTTGATACCTGTATGGACTTTATTTCACACAAAAAAAACCGATGACGCAGAAGTGAATTAATTCTAAAATCAAAGTAAAGATTTAAAGAATGAAAAGGCTCAACTTAAATTCCGTAAATTTCAATAAGAAGTAAACGAAATCAACACATTTTGATTTTGCATGATCCCAGATAACATGCATGTCCCCACGGACAATATAAATTATGTGATGCTCCCTGACAATCAATGATCAATATAAACTAGAGGCTCTCAAGAACCTGTATCGCTTACCTGATTCTTCTTGGGTTTTTGAAATCATATAAAAAAAGATGAAATTTGGCAATAAAGTAACAACACTTGGCCAGCACCTCATTGAGAAAGGAACATTTATGCTATGTTTGCTTTCATTCCATTTAGTTGTTCTCTAAAAGAAGCCATTTAATGTATGTATTTCCTATAGGATCCTATGTTAGATCAAGTCCTCTGCTAGCGCTGGAAGCCATCTTGGGTGATGGATTGGATATAAAGTAATAGCACTTGTTCAGTATGTCATAAGGAAATTCATGCTATGTTTGGTTTCATTTCAGTCAGTGGTTCTCTAATAGAAGTTATTTGTATGTGCATTTCCAATAGGGTCCTATGTTAAACAAAGTACCCCACTGGCTGCCATCTTGGATGCTGGATTGGCTACAAAGTAACATCACTTGGTCAGCACCCCAAAAGGAACATTCATGCCATGTTTGATTTCATTCCATTCAGTAGTTCTCTACAATAAGTCATTTGTATGCATTTTCCATAGGGTCCTATGTTAAACCAGGTCCCCCGCTGACGGCCATCTTGGATGATCGTGGTGGATCGGCTTCAAAGTAACAACACTTGGTCAGCACCTTATAAGGAACATTCATGCCAAGTTTGGTTTCATTCCATTGAGTATTTCTCTAAAAGAAGTCATTTGTATGTGTTCCAGACCATATGAGTATTTGGACCATACGCATTTACTTCCAGACGGTATCATAGCTTTTTTGCATTTGCTAGTCTGGTTGTGCAGGATCCTTTTCATTTACACCTTCTGTTTGCGAGTGGAAAGCTAGCCTCTTTGTAGCCACTTACAGTGATATTGTGGTCAAGGTCCATTCCGATGTGTCTACGGTGTTTTTAAGAAGCTCTAGATCTCAAATATCGTAACATGAAAGCAATACATCATATTCACAAGACTTAAATAAACTATGTTAATTTTCAGTAACTTCTTGTGTATCAGTTCATTTAGAAATTATGGATTTATTTTTTTAAAGTCCACATATTGCTATGCACCAGGGATGGAGTAATCATAATCTGTAATCGTAATCGATTGTAATTGATTACATTTTTTCAAGTAATCGACAGTAATCTGTAATCGAAGACATTTTCGATTACATGTAATCGTAATTTAATCGATTACAGCAAAAATTTGGATGTAATCATCGATTACTTTTCGATTACATTTCGATTACTTTAGTAATAGAATTTGATGAAAAATAACCTATTTCAGAGGAAAATATGTATGACTTTGTAGAACAGATAAAAAATTATGCATCAACAATACTTAAAGAGTTAAGCAACTGCCTTATTTCTATCTATTGTCTCAAGTTGCATTATGAGTAACCAGATCCCCTACCTAAATTTACTTTTGAAACAAATGGATGTATGTGCTTGTCAATAACTCAAGAGCTTTAATATTTAAATAATAAAATAGATTTGAAATAATAAAATAGATCTTAAATAAGAAATGTGTCTGTCTTTCTTCAAGTTCTATACTACATTTTTTAAAAGTAGTAAGCTTATTTGTATTAAATTTTCTGAAAACAACATTTTCAATCAGAGTTCAAATTACAATAACAATAGATAAACAGTTGATTTCTTAAATGTTATATATGATATACATGTACATAAATTAAATTAAAAGAGAACATAAAATCCTTTTAACAATAAACCCAATGGCAATATGCATACATGGCATAGCAATTCTTTTTAGAAACAGATACATGTATTCCTTTAACACTATAAATACATTTTGTATATAATTTGATTGGTGAAGTTAACAAATCTTAATAACACACTTGCTTTTACTAATGAGATGATCAAAGTCTTCTAATCATTAACAAACATACTTTGTTTTTATTTCAATTATCTTATGTCTAATTAAGAAGGAAATTTACAATATTTAGCCCCAGGTTATTTATAAATTGTACTCCAGTGTCAGTAAAATAATCTGAAATTAGGGTGGTTATCCAAACAAAAGGTTTAAATCATGCATGTTATTATAAAAATGAATTTTGATCTTAAAAATTAGCTGAACTAATTTTAAAATTATTCTACTTTTTAGGTTTCTTTTTTTAAACATTATAATTAACTATGCTAAAAAAAATTAAAAATCAAAGATTAAAAACAATGAAGCTAACGTGAGTCAGTAAGAAAGCTAAATTTTTGAAAAACAATTAGTTATGAATAAGTTATTATTGCAATGCGATGACATCTTTCATTTATGTTGAAAGTCAAAATTTCAAGATTTTTTTAAATATTTCTAATCTTCATCAAGAGACAGCTTTTAACTTATAATTTAGAAACAATGCTTTGAATGATGCATTTTGTAAAGATCTTAATTTTCACTATAATTACAAATGTTGAGCAACATAATTGTGTTTTACTCATGTTATTTTTTGTTGAAATGTTGAAGTATATAATCGACAGTAATCGAAAAGTAATGTAATTACTTTTGATAAAGTAATCGATTGTAATCGATTACATACTAAAATTTGAGTAATCGATTATTAATCGATTGCACAAAAATCCTTCATGTAATCGATTATTAATCGATTACTTTTGTAAGTCATCGTGCCCATCCCTGCTATGCACTCGTAATTACAAATCGGTAATGACCATCGGTATAAAAGAGGGACGAAATATACCAAAGGGACAGTCAAACTGACAAAGCCATGGCTTTATTATAGTTTCGACAGGTAAGTAACATTAACTACTTGAATTTTCGAGATCTAAGTTAAATTTAGCTAATATTTTTATTATATAAATATAATAATAAAACTAACAATATGATAGCGTCTTTTTAATGAACGGTCATACCATATGAAGAGTTTCGAAGTATTCAAAGTAAATCGTAACAGTTTTAGTTACACCCACCATACGTGTACGGTCGGACCATACGCTTATGGTCTGACCATATGAGTATATACCCATATGGTCATGACCATATACACGTATGGTCCAAATACTCATATGGTCCGAAACATATGTATTTCCCATATGGTTTAACTTGGATGATGGATCGGCTACAAAGTAACAACACTTGGTCAGCACCTCATAAGGAACATTCATGCCATGCTTGGTTTCATTCCATTCAATGGTTCTTTAGGAGAAGTTCAAAATATAAATGATTAACGACGACGATGGACGACGCCGGACGTCGACGGACGACGCCGGACGACGGACGCCAAATGATGAGAAAAGCTCACTTGGCCTTTCGGGCCAGGTAAGCTAAATAAGAAGTATTTGTCTATTTTTTTTAAACACAAACAATTTGTTATGTATTTTAACCTTTTTGTTAGTCGAATCAACGTTTTAAATTCAAAAGCAGTAAACACAATAGCAGATTGTTTTATGAAATATTTATCAGTTTATTTCTAAAAGGTATTGATGTAGATTTTTTACAATGAATAAAAGAGAAGAATTGCGGAGGTAACATATATAAATGAAAATCTTGTTCAATCGTTGACTACAGACACCATTACTGGTGTGCTTCATTAAATGCAACTAAAATACTAGATGTTTAACAATGTCTTACATCTTATGAAGATATTGCACTTAGGGTTTCTAGTAGCAAAAAATAAGTCTTCATTAATGACATCTTCAAAATGCAATAAGAAAATGGATAATGGATGTCCATCTATGTCACAAAATCAACATGGGTATAGCAAAAAAGACAACAACAAAAGATTGAATAAAATTGAAAAGCCTGACTTTCATCTTAACAACAGAACGCGTTATTTCTCTAAATTATATTGCTTCACACGCTAGTGGTAAAGATCTGTCAGATGATATGTAGCTTCAACTACTTTAAAGCCGAAATTTTCGTGGATTTAATTTCAGTTATTTCGTGGGAAGAATATATCCACGAAATTAAAACCTCCACGAAAATTTAACCTATATCTTATATCACTTCTAATTACTGGAAACCTCACTTAGAAACAGAACCACGAAAAGCTAACCAAACAAACATTAATGTTTCTACAGTATATAACGTATTCCAGTCATATGTATTAGGACGGACATTTACCTATAATGCTATAATGTACACGAGCCCTAATTTCTGTGTTATTTGGTTGGTTTCATGAGGGGAGATGTCTCATTGAAAAACATACCTTATTTTCTTATTCTTTTATTGGTAATACGTACATTTGCAGACATGACAATATGACCAACATTTCCTATGACTGTAGCATTCAACAGTATTGTGTATTCAAAACATTTAAAAAGGGGGTTGTTTTTAGGGACTAAATACCTATGAAAGAGTTCAGAAATAATTTCACCTCTTCAAGAATTACATCTCATGTATGTGTCTAGAGTTATAACGTTAGGCATGACGTTAATCATCAAATTAGAGGCAAATCCATTCTGATAAAAGTAACCTTGGAATTGTTTGAACAAACAGGTAGAGAATCTTATTATTAAATTTAAAATGTTTACATGACCAGTTATGTTCCTTTGTTGCAATTGTTGACAGAAGATTGACCGACAATAAAGGCGTAAACCCAAAATTGTACGGAATGCCCCTTTGTATGCTTCAAAATATATAAACTTTAAGTATGCTTCTTGTTTAGATATGTAATATGCAGACGTACATTGGGGATTATAGTTAAAGGGATAACAATCATTGAGAACTGAGGTATGAATAATATATTTACAATCACTTTGCTTAAAAGTTTGTAATTGGAAAATACACAATACATTTGCAAATCAGTCTTATCAAGTTACGACCGTGTCAGTGTCAGTATCATTAGTCGAGTAAAATAGTTTCAATGGAAACACCACATTAACATGGAAGCTGGGTTCTTAAAATGTGTCTGTTTTATAGTTACTAGTTACATGACTTTAATTTCAAAACCTATTGTTGGCGATTGTTTTAAAATGACAGAAAGAAACGAATTGAGAAATAAACATATCAAAGGAAATCTAGTTAAATCTGTGACGACGGAGACTAGTATTGCGTGCTTTAGACAATGTAATAAACTAATTAGATGTTCATCAATATCTTACAACCCACAAAATAAGATCTGTTATATGTACTCGAGGTTAAATACATATTCAGATGGAACCATGGAAGATGGAAGGATGTACTATTTGAAAGGTTAGTTTGTCGATAAAAAATTTTAAATTTTAAAATTTGAAGTTATATATTGTGCCAAAAGTTCTTATTGGTAAAATTAAAGTAATGATAAATTGGACGGACGCCATTCTGATTTGATTGACTTGTACGGTATATCAGTGTCTCAAGCGCATTTGGTGACCTATAGTGGCTTACAACATTTTGACACTTTATGGTTAATATCTCAATTATATCACAGATCAATGTTTTTTTTTATTATTAAAATCGCATTTAATTAATTTTTTAGAGAATTTACACTCCCTAGGGACTGGTTCCTGTAAATACTGAAACTATCCGCTAAGCTTGAATAATAACTTCACATCTAAGTGAGTTAGTGAAGGGAATTGAAGAAGTTTATTGTACGGTTTTCCTGTATATCATTAATTTTGATGTTGTATTGAATTCATGAACATGAAACATACTTTAGTATTTGTACATCAGGATTTAACAATATACATAAATATTAATAAGTGTTATTTACATAAATTAATATGATGGCGATTAATTAACACTTATTTATTTTATTTTCTGCGTCCGATATTTATTTTTGCATTTATCTTCATCAAACACGCTCATATAATAGACATTGATGTATGAGATCTAAACATGAGAACACCTATGTGACCAAAAGAGACCTAAACATGAGAATACCTATGTGACCAAAAGAGACCTAAACATGAGAATACCTATGTGACCAAAAGAGACCTAAACATGAGAATACCTATGTGACTAAAAAAGACCTAAACATGAGAATACCTTTGTGACCAAAAGAGACCTAAACATGAGAATACCTATGTGACCAAAAGAGATCTAAACATGAGAATACCTATGTGACCATAAGAGACTTAAACACATTTCCAATTTATATAAGGCCAACTTTGGCCGAGGGAGTTGGAACCTTATTTTTTTCAATAGTTTATTGATTAAATGGGGAAAAGTTAGAATAACAAAAACACCGAGTAAACACCATTTGTATAGCAGGAGGTAAAGTTTAAGGATAATTCCAAAATATTTTAATTCCTCCTGAGAAGCTCTGTGTGAATGTTGCTGTATATCAATAAAGTTACAAGTCGTCAAGAAGAGAACAGTTTGATCCTATTGGAATACCAATTGTTTGTTGAAATGCACGTCCTCTAAAGGTTATAGATGTGTAGTCGATCAAAGATCTTTAGGATGTCTGTTTCGGAGATCGTTCATTATCAGAGTGTTTATTCTTTTTTTCTTTCTTTTTTTTTATATATATACAGCATGAGAGAGTCAACGCATTATTTCGTAATTATTATGTACATTGAAAGGTTTTAAAATTTATCAGTTTAAATTTTTATCCGAAATACGTTGTAAGAATCATGATATGTCAATGTTTTATACATATATTTGATGAGTCACTTTATAAAACAGACGTAGCTTAGTTGTGGGTCAACAATGGTTATCAACTTAGCAATGTATTTGCCCTTCTTTTTTTTTTTTATTCGAGCGTCGTTGATGTATCTATGAGGAGGTTTTTTTAATTGTATTTTTTACATCATTTTACAGAACAGAATTAAAAAAAATTGGTATATCTAAATATTACAGGTGTTAAAAACTGTCCCACAGAAGAAGGATATACATATAAATCGAGTCTCATGCTGTGCATCAAGTTTTATGATGTTGAAGTAACGTACCAGAATGCTGTTTCTACGTGTCATTCAGAAAATTCATCACTGGTGAGAATAGATAGTCCTGAAGTTCAAAAAGTTGTGTATTCATATTTAACATGTGAGTATTTTTATCATTTTCATGTAAGATAAAGTTTATCTTTTTGTGAATAGTTCAGTAGCAGTAAAATTTATGAAATATAACGGTGATTTGATTTATATCTAAAAAAATATGCTGATTTACACATGTTTTTGTACCAACAATATTCAGCACTGAAACTCGAGAAAAAAGTATGGAAAGGTAAAATTCAAAATAAAGTGGGAGCAATTAAATCAAAAGAACTTACACCGACCAGTTACAATCAAAATAAAACCAATGTTGATAATTTAGCTTATTTCATGAAGTCCACTACTACTAGTACTAAATATGGCGTGTTGGTTTTCTTGTAAGCTTAGTAAGCATTCTATTTAGAATAACTACCCTAAAATTGCATGGCACGTTCATGAACTAGTGACATCGGGCTCATAACGGTCATAACATATTTCTCAATTATAAACGTTTGATTTATATAAATCAATTTACTAGGTTTAGTAAGCAGCTACATCAAAAGCACCTTTTTTGTCAGACAAAGGCGACTTTATCATACTTTCTTCGTGGGCAAAAGTGTAAGCTTTAAATGTAAACATCAAAGTAATTATAAGTTATTAATCAATAATTTCATTTTTATACATGTAAATCAAACATCTAAAAATATGTGATATGCTTATTACCAACTGATAGGGCGGTGCTTACGTTTTACTTTGCATATGGACAGTATATTTAAAGATGTGTGTGATAAAGATGATTGCCGTTATAATTATTACTGATTTCTTATCACCCATCGGTGTCATCTAAGAAATTTACAAAAGAATGACTGGACACCTATAAGTTTATAGATGGACTGGTTTATTATGAGCGAACCGGTTAAACTCCGCTCAGTCAAGTGAAATAAATCGAGTAACACTTATGATGCAACTTTCGACAAGAGAGCATATGATAGTGACGTTATCAACTAAATGTCAACATACAGCCTGTAACAATGAGCAACATGAATTCCAACAGCCATTCACGACCCTAACATGACAAATGTTAAGCAGTTAAAACAAGAAATTAAAATCCTGATAAAACAAACAACAACTTACTATACATATAAAGATAACCACTAAACTCACTTAAAGAAGTATATTTGGAGTCTTGGTGTCATATTTTTGTTATACTGTAAACAATAGAATTTTGGAAATACAGTCATCATAGATACCAGGATTGAAATTTTATATATTTACGCCAGTCGCGTGTTTCGTCTACAAGACTAATCAGTAACGCTTGAAGGAAAGAAAGTGTTATACACTTGAGAAAAATTAGTATTTAATAACCGATGTTTGTGCTGACAAAATATATAGATTATAACATGGCATGTTTCATATCAGACCCATTATCAACTCGATGTCATGGTATCAGCGTCAGAGCCGACAACCTCGAGGTAAGAGTTTGACCATGGGCTGATAAAAAACATGTTAAAAGGTCAAATAAAGTACAAACTTGAACAGCATTGAGGACCAAAAATTCCTAAAAGTTTTGCCAAATACAGCTAAGGTAATATATTCCTGTGGTTTGTTAACAGCTTATTTACAATTATGAACATACCACTGATAACTCAAGTCAACACATAATTGCTGACTACTGGGCTGGCGATACCATCGGGGAATTAAAACTCCACCAGCAGTGGCATCAACCCAGTAGTTATAAATAAACTCATCATAGATACCAGGATTGAAGATTTATATTTACGTCAGACGCGCGGTTCGCCCTCAAAAGACTCATTAGTGACGCTCGAATTGAGTACTACAAAATTCCACCATTTAATTCAGGACAATATTTGAACAGAGAATCCCCCAAAAATTTTTAAGAGCAATGATACGGGGAAAGTTTCAAGTTTTTGGTGGGGTTCGTGTTGCTTAGTCTTAATTGTATATGTTGCGTCTTGTGTACTACTGTTTGTCTTTTTTCTTTTTTTTTAGCCATGGCGTTGTTTATTTTCGAGCTTTATGAGTTTTACTGTGCCTCTGGTATCTTTCGCCCCTCTCCTTGACATTAATTTGCGAAAACTAGAACAACTGTTTAACATATTCCAAAAATTCTTACCCTTGTCAACAAAATAAACTGTATAGACTTTTTGTATGTGCAGATGATGAAAAGTTTACCAACAGTAAAGCCTATATACAAGGCAACAGAAAACAGAACACACCAGAATGGGAATTCGATGATGGAACCCTCATATCATACATGCCATGGAATCTGAACCAAAAACAACCAGAA